>NC_081410.1:321445368-321766930 GCF_030272615.1 Cryptomeria japonica
TGGGGGGTTAGGGATTAGGGGTTTGCCTTTAGGTCAAACCCCGGTTTTGGAATTAACTAAGAAATGAGCAAGAGCTGTAAATGTAAGTGACTGTAAAACAAGTACTAATACCTTGTTCTAAGGATGTTTGTATCCTTATGTGCGAAGGTTTAGATGTTGTATGTTGTATGTTGTAGTAGTATGTGATATGTGATCTCCTCTTCAATGGTTGAATCCTTGTCTTGAATGCAACACTTAGCCTTGAATGGAGACTTAGAAGGAATGCTTGAATGCTTGAATGCTTGAGTATAGTTTCCACGCCTTTTTCATCATGTATGTGTTAGATGTTCTCAAATGAGAGAGAAAAATGTAGTTTATATACTTGTCAATTAGGGCTGATAGATTGATTTTCCCGACCTTAGGCCGACCAGGAAAGATAATTTCCAAATTGCAAACAAAAAGACCCGAGACCCCTTAGGAGATCGGGCCCAAAATAGGACCCAGGGACCAGGGCGCTGGGCGCCATGGTCCTGGGGACCAGGGCACTAGGCACCCTAGTCCTGAGGGACTAGGGCGCTGGGCGCTCTGGTCCCACCTCCCGGGACATCAGGGTGCAAGGAGGTTCAGGCCAGGGTACTTGAAAAATGCAGTTTTTGGTGTCGTGAGCAAGCTTCGGGGTCTCCATTCAGGTTGCGTGTTGCGTTGCCATCATGAAGACCGAAATGCCGTCAAAATTGCAAGTGTCGCAATTTTAGGACGCTACATTTAGCCCCCACTTTAGCGGGAGTATGTATGCTCATACTTCTGGTAAAGTACAAGGAAACAATATTGAAAGACTTTCACCACGTCAAGGAGGCAAGATACACCAAGCCCCTAGTGGACTAAGGATCTTACGACTTCGATTGACAAAGTAAAAGGGAAGATCATGAAGGAGAACCATGACTGTCAGTAGTAAGGTTCCCTCACTATGAGTCATGCAAGAAAGATATCAAGAATTTTCAAGGCAAAGCTAAATTTGCCAAGAAATTCTCAAGTATCTTGAAAAGATATGAACAGGATGTATGCCCCCCTACGTTAAAGCGATCGCACACGCCTCACCGGGGGTGATTGTTTTAACGTAGTGATACACATAAGAATGAGAAAGGAAAGGAGCATGTTATCGCAAGGATTTAGCCCCCAAGTGTGAGATAAGCCCAAGGATAATAGACACAAAACACAAAGCACGAGGTGACTTTGCTTTCCTTGGGGTCAGTATGCTGTATGATAAGTCATGTATATATCATATGTATGTATGCATAATTGTTCTTCATTCCCCAATCAAGGAAGGTCACCTAGAAGAAGGGAACACATGTGTCTTTTGAGTCAACATGAGAGAGATCGAGAGATCTCAATGCTTTGCATCGTCCTCAAGTAGACAACACTAAGGACAACAAATAGAAGAATGAGAATAACATATAGAAGAAGTAACACAAGAGAGGAGGAGAGAATCTGCTATGCTAATGTAACTAGTCTAGCACGTCATCTACCCCCCGATCTTGTTGATCAATGTTTCGGGAAGGCAGGGAACACGCTAGAGGAGGAACATTCAACACAGCAGATGGAGCTATCACAAGATCCAAACAAGGGCTATGTTCATGTTCCGAGCCACATTGTTCTTGTCTAGGAGCTAGGATAAGTGCTTTAGAAAATTCATTAGATAAATGGTTATCAATATAAACAAGTTCATATTCACTATCAGAAGCAAGAGAAGTAATATTTTCATCATGAATAACATTTTCATCTATATCATCATCAAGATTTATAAAAATAGGATCTTTAACTCGCACAGAATCAAGACCATCATGCATCTTATGTTTAGGAGATTTAGGCTCAATGTCTGGCTAAGGAGAAAATGGAATAATGCTCGTTGAAGGTGTTTTTGGAGATGGCAAAGTTTGAGAAGTAGCTTCTTGAGCCCTAAGACGACGCTTTCGTCGGCGTTCACGTGCAGAATGATTTCGTCTAGTCTTAGTAGGAAGTGAAGAAGATTGAGGAGGAGGAATGTTCTCATCCCTATCACTTGGGTGTTTAGGTTGTGGTCTCTTAGGCTGAATAATAGGAGAAGAAGAAGGTCTCTTCTCTCTATAAAAGGAAGGAGGAGGAACTGCTTCATATAAAGGAGGAATTTTTGGTTTAGGAAGGAGACCAAGTCCATCATGACGAGGAGGTATAGGTCTACTTTTAGGAAGTTTATTAGATATAGACATAGTCACATCCATAGGGATGGGTTGGGAATCTTCTTGAGTAAAGACATTAGTTTTATCTTTCAAAGGAAGAACTTCCTTCTCAAGAATGATAGGAATGTCAAGTTTAGGTGTTCTAGGTTCACTTAAAGATAGGATCATATTTGTTTTCCACTTTTGATAAGATTTGAAAAGATGATCACTTCACGGAGGAAGGGATTGGAATTTTTTAGGCCAAAAGTAATCAAGAGGAACACTAGAGGTTCTTTCAGTTGGTTTAAAGAGGCTATGATTGACAGTAACAACTTCACCATTATGGGGAAATTTCAAACACTTGTGAATAGGAGAAGCAATAGCTTTCATGGAAGATAGCCAAGGATAGCCAAGCTTCACACGAAATTGTTCAGAAGATGGGATAATAGCAAAGTTCACATCAAGGGATTTGTTATGGACCTCAATAGGCAATGTAATAGAACCAATTGCAGGAGAAGAAAATGCATCAAATAGTTTCACAATCACATCTGTTTTGTCATAAATCACTTGATTCAATTACAAAGTAAAAAGAAATTCTTCAGTAATAACATTAACCATGCACGAAGGATCAATAAGCACTCCACGACAAGGTGTATTCTTGACTTTTGCAACTATGTATAAAGGACCATCAGGTGCCCTAATGGTTTCATTGGAATCAAATGTGATGGAAGGTTCTTTAGGGTTTTCTTGCTGCTCTACAAAGTTAATCACATTCGGAGCCATAGACACAAGACCATCAGATGAAAGAGAGGAATCATTAGTCTCAACCGCATTAGAGGTATGAGAAGGTAATGGATCAGTGAAAATCTGAAGATTTTGGTTAGGAGGAGCTACAAATGTGTTGCCTTTATCATTCACTCCAGAAACAAAAATAGTATTATTATCAATCAAATCTTGAATTTTACCCTTTAAAGAAAAACATTTTTCAGTATCATGCCCAGGCTGACGATGAAATTGACAAAAGGCTTTGTTATCAAAATAAGGTGAAGTAATCTTTGCAGGATCAATTTGTCTTATAGGAGGAAGAGTAAGCACATTTTGTTCCAATAATTTATTCATAATACTATGCAATGATTCATTCAAAGGAGTATACTTTCTTTCTTTCTTGAAAAATTTAGAAATAGGAGGCACACCTGATGCTGCATTCACATTGTTGTTGATGATGTTTTCATTGAATTTGATGGAGTCTCTGTTCGGTTTAAACTTTCCAAATGGTTGTTGACTGCTATCACCCTTATCACTCGGAGCCATAGGATGTGATTGTTCCATTTGACTCACAGTCAGTTGATAATTGTGAAGAGTTGCACACAACTGTTGGAAAGAAGTAAACTCAGAAAATAGAAGTTTGTCTCGAATATCTTTTTGTAAATTAGAAATAAAGATTCTTTGAATATCATTGTCAGGCACTGGAAAAGAAATTTGAGCATACAAATGCTTATATCTACCAATGAAATCAGTCACTTTTTCTTTAACACCTTGTTTACAATGCATTAAATCAATCAAAGTAACTTTAGGACTTATATTGTTTTGAAATTGTTGAATGAAAGCATTTGCAAGTTGTTCGAAAGAAGTAATAGAATAAGAAGGCAATGAGCAATACCATTGTAGGGCTTTGTCTCTTAATGTTCTCGTGAATAGTTTTGCAAGCAACCTTTGGTCATAAGCAAAATCAGTACAAATTGTTTGAAAAGTCTTAACATGTGTTAGAGGATCTCCTTTACCATTATAAAGTTCCAAATGCGGAATTTCAACATGTTTATGGGGAATAGCTCGAACAATGTCAAGAGAAAGTG
Organism: Cryptomeria japonica; assembly: GCF_030272615.1. Classification (NCBI taxonomy): domain Eukaryota; kingdom Viridiplantae; phylum Streptophyta; class Pinopsida; order Cupressales; family Cupressaceae; genus Cryptomeria; species Cryptomeria japonica. The sequence goes on from NC_081410.1 coordinate 321,449,396, forward strand.
GGCTTGCAACATCAAATGTGGGCACACTAAACTTAGATTGATTCATAGAGGCAATTTGTTGCTGTAAAGAAGAGACAGTTTGTGCAAGATTGTTAATGGTCGCTTCAGTCAAAGAGTTCATATTAGATGTGTTAGATTGAGATGGAGGTGTTATGTTATTGAAAGAAGGTAAAGAGTAAGGTGGTGGGACCCTATGATAATTAGTCATAGGAGATGATTGGACAAGAGGAACACTACAAGGAGGAATGGAATGGTTAAATGAATTGCCCCCTTGCATCATGTTCATTTGCGGAGATGTAATAGGAACACTCATTGAAGGAGTGAATGAAGAAGTCGGATTGAATGAAGGAAGAAGGTTAATTGAAAAGGAACGATTGCCCCCATGACTAGTGATCACAGGAGGAATATCTTGTGTAGAAGTAGCCATTATGTTTGATGTAAAGGTAGGTATGCTAGCAATAGAAGTCATCAAAGGAATAGAATGATTGTCTTGTGTAGGAGGTTGTGTATAACCTACAGTTTCAGCACAACTCTTCATAGGCATCACGTTTGAATTCACAATGTGTGAAATACCACGCAAAATATCAATTCCATTCTTATCACTTTGAAGCATACGTTTTAGACCCTCAATTAAAGGAAGAGCTTGACTATCAGGGTACTCATGAGACATCCATTGGTGAAAATCGTCAAATTGGTTATCCAATTTCGAAATTTGTTCTACAGAAACCTCATGGAGAGCTTCTTCATCATTAGGAGGATTAGAGGAATTACCCATGTCCTCGTTAAAAAGGCTATTCAAATTAGGTTCCATCTCCTCAGTAGTTAAACCTCGGAAAGACTTAATTCTACAGCCTCGTCTAACGGGAATAGTGTAAGTAGGGCTTATTGTTGTAAAACTCATGCACTAGAGAAGGAGAGAAAAAATTTGAATTTAGAGGTAGCAATTTTCAGTAAAATCAGCCAATCTTCTAGATTTAAGCTGTTAAATGCAATCACAACAGTCTCCCGAAATTTCGGAAAAAATGTCCAGGACCGTGGCACTCGGAGTGCAACACGGTCCTTGCAACTTTTTTTGAAATTTGCAGGGATGAAAAGTATGATGATTTTAGAGCTAATCTGAAAAAATTGAGTGATTTTACGATCTGTAGATAGGCCAAATTAAAATTGCAATCTCAAAATTGAACCCTACCCAGATTGTCAAAAAATGCAAAATTTGAATTTTGGAAAAGAGAGGGAAACTAAAATTTTGAATTTTATGATTTTAGAGGGAATGTCAAAAGCAATGCAAGTTTTGAAATTTAAAAATTGACTCAATTTCATGCAAAATTCAATTTTCAAAGCGGAAATCAAAGTTGTTGTAATTAAGCACTTAATTTCAAAAGTCACAAAATGCAAGAATTTGAATAAAGCACTGAAATTTTTAATGAATGTTAACGCACTTTTCAGATTTAGGACAGTAAGAACACAATTTTGACACAAAATTTCAGTTTCAATGATTTTTGAATGTTTAAAAGCCTTAATCCAAGCAATCACAAGACCAACTTTGACTGTAATTTTGAAGGTGTTAAAATTGATAAAATCAGCCAAAATTCTGGATTTTAGCAGAAAAATACAGTAAGATCTCGCTCCCGAAATTTCAGAAAAAATGTCGAGGACAATGGCGCTCGGCGCCACGGTCCTCGCAACTTTTTTCCAAATTTTCAGGGATGAAAGATATTGTGATTTTATTGCGGAATCCAAAGTTACAGCTGATTTGGAGATGTTTTGATCAGTGAAATTGTCAAACAAAGGTTGAATCAAGAGGGTTTCAAAAATTAGGGTTTTGACACTTAACCACTTAATTTTCAAAATTAAAGCATAGATATGAATTGATAATTTGTAATAGAAGGACAGATCTAAAACGAGCATTAACAATTAAAAATTTCACCAGTTTAATTACTAAAAAGAAATTTTAGGGTTTTTATGCAATCACCTCTAAAATTTTGCAAAAGATCAAACATGGAAATGTAATCAATTTTTTCAGATCTAAGCATGAAAAATCAGAAAGGATGTTCACGTCGGGTTCACCAAAATGTAAAGCGGAAAAATCGTGATTGAACCCTAGTTGTTCTCCCCTCTTCCAACTCCAAGGAGAGAGAAGGGAGGTTCGCTAGGATTCGATGGTTTTCACTTAGGGGGGAGACTTTACATTCAAAAGAGGGGTTGAAACTCATAAGATCCAATCCCACATAATGCAAGATTGGATGCTAAATGAATTTCAAGGGTCAAGACAGCAAGGCTACCCTCTTTTGTAAAGAATATTGATAAAGGAATTGAGCTAAGCATGCATAGAAAGTGACAAAGATTCGCTTATAAACTGAGATAGGAATACAATATGAAGCTGCGGACCTGGAATTAGCAGTAAAATGTCGATACGGCGCTGTCCTGCAAATTTGAGCAAAAGTTGTCGGGACGATGGCGCCCGGCGCCACGGTCCTCCGAAAAATCCGCGAAACGAAGGGGGATCTATTCGTCTCTGCACAAGGATTCCAGATCTTCAATCTCAGCTGCGTACCTGCAACCTACACATAGAAAACCAAAGACGATTGGGGGGTTAGGGATTAGGGGTTTGCCTTTAGGTCAAACCCCGGTTTTGGAATTAACCAAGAAATGAGCAAGAGCTATAAATGTAAGTGACTGTAAAACAAGTACTAATACCTTGTTCTAAGGATGTTTGTATCCTTATGTGCGAAGGTTTAGATGTTGTATGTTGTATGTTGTAGTAGTATGTGATATGTGATCTCCTCTTCAATGGTTGAATCCTTGTCTTGAATGCAACACTTAGCCTTGAATGGAAACTTAGAAGGAATGCTTGAATGCTTGAATGCTTGAGTATAGTTTCCACGCCTTTTTCATCATGTATGTGTTATATGTTCTCAAATGAGAGAGAAAAATGTAGTTTATATACTTGTCAATTAGGGCTGATAGACTGATTTTCCCGACCTTAGGCCGACCAGGAAAGATAATTTCCAAATTGCAAACAAAAAAACCCGAGACCCCTTAGGACACCGGGCCCAAAATAGGACCCAGCGACCAGGGCGCTGGGCGCCATGGTCCTGGGGACCAAGGCGCTAGGCACCCTGGTCCTGAGGGACCAGGGCGATGGGTGCTCTGGTCCCACCTCCTGGGACATCAAGGTGCAAGGAGGTTCAGGCTAGGGTACTTGAAAAATGCAGTTTTTGGTGTCGTGAGCAAGCTTCGGGGTCTCCATTCCGGTTGTGTGTTGCATCGCCATCGTGAAGACCGAAATGCCGTCGAAATTGCAAGTGTCGCAATTTTAGGACGCTACAAAGTGTAAAAATGTCCTGGTGAGCATCATGTCAGAATGTTTGTTCCGGGCTAATGTTGGTATAAATGGTAAGCTATGTTTCAAATTTCAAGGCTCTACCAATCCGTTTGATCGGTTTTCAAAAGAGCTCATTTTGCCATCAAATTCAGTTATCCGCACTTCCAGTGTTATATCAGTTAATATAGCCATTTTTGTGAGCGCGTCATTTGCATCCTGTCAGTTTGGTGATCGAACTAAGAATTCAAATATTTAATATGTACTTTAAGGTACCTATGTTCCGAATTTGAGGACCTACGGAGGTCATTTGATATTTTTGAGAAAGGCATCATGTGTTGCCAGAACATTGACTTCATTAGGTCCGCAGTGTCGACAAAGCCAGTTGGCCATTTTCGGAAATTAATATCTCTTCGCTCGGGACTCATCTTGAGAAACTGTTTGGTAGATGGTAGATGTCATCCTTGTATATCAAAGTACATGCCTGTCAGATGGCGAGCTCCAGAAAGGTGTTTTGACAAGTTTGAAAATTACGTCTTCGTGATTAAATGCAAAAATTGTGGCGTAATTGCCTGAAGGTTGTAAAATGCGGATTAATGATCCGAAAATGATGCCGATCATTTCTGGAGGTATGTTTGAGGTCCCCAAAGCATTTTGAAGGTCAGTTGCATGAAAACAAAAATTTTTTAAGTCGAACCCACGTTGGGGCCCGACCTGGCTTGCCGCTTCACGCATCTTTTCAAGCAAAGTTAAATTGTTATTTTTGCAATCATATGTTTATATGATTTAAATATGAAGGAATGGTATTTATATTGTTGAAAAGAAGAGATTTGCGGAGTTTGGGAAGTTTTAAATCTTCAAACAAGTGTATGTTGACAATTTAGAACCAGTCTCTTCCCCCAATGTGGCAGTTGAACAGGAAGCTTAAAAGCTTTTTAGCAAAATGAATTGGCAGTCTTATGTGCAGTGTTTGGAGAAGGGAATTAAAACTCCAACAATACCATTGATAGGTGAAGAGCCTCCTTCCTTCTCCCACGTGTTGGCAGCCCTCAAAAGATTTCATCAATGGCTGGGGAGTGCAAGTTAAAACCTTCAACATTAAATCTTCAGCCAAATTAAATTAGCAAGTGTAAAACCAGTAGCTCTCTGCTGTAGCATGGTCTGGGGCCTCCTTTTTCCCACGCTAATGTATAGAAAATAGAAAAAACCATAAAGCAAATTAAATGGCAAGTGACAACAACAGCAAACCATTAAAAGCTAAAATCAAACAAATGCAATGCGATTGTGACTACTTACCTTCATTATGGTTTTTATTCATGCCTTACACCAGTCTTCTTTGCTGCACATGAGGTGATTGGAATAAAAGTCATGGCTTAGAACTCTCCTAGAAAACACCATTGGGTTTGGAGCAAGGCAGATCACTTGAGGTGTAAGAGAGTTTTGTTTTCCTGGGATTTTTGTGCATGAAGTTTTCAACAACAGATTTAAACCTTCCCAGCAAGCTCCTCATATACTCTCCCTTTGGTAGCAGCTACAACAGCAACCAAGGACCTCCCAGGTGGATGTGTTTGCTAGGTGTTGGAAGCATGTTCCAAAACAAAGGCAACAATTAATCCAAGTCCTCCTGCGTGGCATGTGAAGGGAGGCATAGAAATCATTAAGAAAAGTGACACGCACAGCAGGCAACATGGAGAATATGAAGTAGCGATTAAAGCATTCAAGAAAATGTAGATGTTGACAAATCAAAATGCCAAACACATTCCCAATTCCTCCCGCGTGATGCTTGGAAAGGGGCGTTGAAGAAACTATAGAGTGTTTTTTTTTTAAAAGGGGGCAAATCCATTCATCCTCTGCATGCCATCAATGGAGGGGAAGTAGTATTAAGTTTTTCATAACAAATCTTATTGGCAAACCTATTGGACATGGTGTGAAGATGGAGTTTAAGCATTAAGAAGGTCTCAAACCAAAGGCTCCATGAAAAGTCTCAAAGATTGCTCCAAAATTGCAGTCCCAGGCATAATGCCTTAATCCCACATTGGCTGGGAATTGGTCTTTTTTAATATTTATATGCAATGCTCCATAGTAATATAATGTCAAAGCCTTAAAGGCTTTTGACAGATGGTGCCTATGGGCACCCAAGGTGGGCCCACACATGAGCATGCTTACCGAGGCGATGAAGGAGTTGACTGGATGCTAACTAGGTGGACCCCACGGAGGCACGCTTCCTGAGGTAGACTGACGAAATTTTGCAGAGAAAGGTCAGGTTAACGAGTGAGCAAGTTCGAGATGGATCGACAGTGCGCGCTATTTCGCGAAAGGAAGATGCACGCGAGTTACACCTTGCGAAATAGAGAAAGTGACCGAGAGCCGTCCATGTGTCGTGATAGGTGGCAGTCCAGCAGGTGGGTCCCGGTGAGGTGGCACACAGTTGGCGCACAGGTGGTAGTCCAATGGCGATGATGTGGCGGCCAAGTGGCAGTGATGAAGCAGATGATGTGGCGGTGATGAGGTGTCATCCTAGGTGACATCTGATCAACCCCATCAACCAATCAGAGGCCACCATGTGGCAAGGTGTCAGAGCACAAATGGAGGCAAAAATCAAAATTAAAATGAATAAATGATATAGTTTTGACTATATTAAAATTTGAAATATTTAAATGACTGAGCACAAATGGGAATTAATTCGCCCAGGGTCTAAATTTTGGCCAAAATATAAAGTATTATATATCGTCAGAAAGCTCTCGAAGTGAGGAATCTGATTATGAGGTTAATTTTGACAAATGTGGGATATTTTGGAGGCAGTTTGCACGGAAACAAAATTCAGTTAGAGAGGAGACACTTGGCAATTCAGTTGCAGATTTGATTTTCTTTCCTGCTCTTTTTATTCTGAATTCTTCTCAGTTGTAAGGGTTCCAGAAATTTGGAAAATGCTTCAGATTTCATGGCTTCCATTTTCTGAAGATCTTGCCCCAAGTTTGTAAATGCTTATGTTTGGTTTCAGGGTATAGAGATTGCAGTGCAGTGTTGTAAATATGGTTTTAATTGTAGGTCTTACTGGTGTCAGGCATGAGTAATTTCCCACAAGATTGTCTCTGTGATATGTTTTTATTTTCATCATTATGAATTCAATCCTCAAGGAGGATGAAATTTGTCATCTCAAGGAGATTGTATGATTGTTTGTAGGCATTCTTCAATGAAGAGTTTAAATTCTATAGTCAGTCATAAATAATGAAATATGTATCCAGATCTGATGAATTTGTGAATGAATCAAATAGTGCATTAATATAAGGTATTGATGCATGAATATCTTGTTTAAGGAAAACAAACTTGCATCTATGATTCATTTTTGTAGTTCTGTGAGTGATTCTGCTGCCCAATGAACAAGGCACTAGTCTTTGACAGATTTGGGAATGGTCTCAGATATACATTTTAAAAGATAAATCTATTTCCCTTTATGTTTAGGAGTTAATGTTCTATCCTTCCAAAGCTCTATTTCACCTATTATTTGTATAAGATCCAGCCCATCTGTACCTGTTACCTAATTTGGTGAGCTTGTGGAATGGTTTGTCTGCTCATTGTTGATGCAATCTTATGTTTGTGATTATTGTATTCAATGCATCAAAAGGGTGTCCCCCCCTAGGTCTAGCAGAACATGAAGTGTAGGAGGATCATTAGGATCCTATGTTATGTTGTCCAAGCCCTGAGGTGTTTCATTGATTGAGATTGGCTATCTCATAGATAGATTTATAGGTGTCTTGGGTTATCACTTTTGGTGAACAACAAAAATGGCGACTCTGCTGGGGAGTAAATGAACTGTGAAGAGCCTCTGGTTAAGAAAGATTTAATTCATATAAGGTTGAGATTATCCCATCCGAGTCACCACAACAAAAATGGCGACTCTGCTGGGGAGTAAATGGATATAAATGCTTGATTGATATGGTTAGAGGTTGAATGTGTTCCTAGTCCTGTCAATTTCATATCCAGCCAGTCTGTCCATGGTGTATGCACAGAATGTAAATTGGTTTCATGGTGAAGAAAATGCTCCTTGTTTTGGATCTGCAAAATGATATGTGTTTCATATCATACTTTATGAAGGAGTAACAGTGAATGCATGGTTGAAAGTTGTGAGAAGTTCTTTTAGCTGTATGTGAATTTTTCCCAATTCCTTAGTTGGGTGGCGACTCTGTGGTTCATACCAGTATTGAACAACCTAGAAGAGTGTTTGTTGCAACGAGATCAAAGGAGTAAAGAGAATTAAATTTGTGATTGAATGGTTCTGCTGTTCAAAATATCCTCTGTGCAAGAGGTGGCGACTCTGATGTACAAGACCATGCTAAAGGTGAAGTAAATCTCCAGATCTACAAGAGTTTATAGCTGCAAATCTCCAGGTATTTTCAGAGGTTTCAAATGAAAAGATATTTGTTCTGAAAATTAGAATGTGTAATGTCATTTTTCCATTTAGTGAACAACACTAGTCTAGAGGGAAAGAAGAATTTCAAGATTAATTTGCATATCTATGCTGCTGCAATATCCAGTGTTTATGATCTTCAGTAGTATGCAAATTCTGAAAATTAGTGACTGCAAGGTTTTTGAAAAGATTTTTTTTTAAAACAGTAAGGTGCATGGTCATGACAATGGTTCAGTGATTGTTATAAAACCTGATGGATCCTGATGTAGTTCCTAGATCCGTGAATCCTTTGTCAAATTTGAAAGAGATCAATATAGAAATTGAAAAATGTCTTCAAATGATCCAAGAGAGATTTGTCTGGTTGTTAAAAGGGAAAGTAGGGCTAAGAAGTAAAGGAGAATCATCATATGTCTTTTATGAAAGATTTTTAGCTGCATTGAATGAGCTTTCAACTGATAATAGACCCCCTGAGTCTGTTTTAATTGAGATATTCTTAGAGCTTTATGAGCCTAACTCAGTTAATTGGTCTACTGCCTTCAGAGAAGAATGTGTTGAATCTATTAAAGAATGGATAGATATGATTGAAAGTAACCAATCTAAAAATATACACAAGATTAAAAATAATGAAGGAGATGAGCCCCTGAGTGGATGTACCTCCTATGATGCTAAATGTGATTATTCTCAGCATGAAAGTTCAGATGTGTATTCAGAGCAAGAAGAAATTTGTGAGAACGGTGATTGTTCAACGAATTATGAGCCCATTGAGGTTTCAGATGCTAATGATGTAGATCACCTTGTTGTTGATTTCAATCCACAAGATGTTTGCAACCCCAATTATGAAACTATGTTGCAACATATAGCAACACATTATGAGCAGCATGATAAAGGATATGATGCAGATGCAAGTTGTTGTGATATGAAACAAATGTGCATAGAGATGTGAGGACTGCAGATCCAATACCTTTATCAGATTGGGACAATGTTTATAGCTCAGAGGATGAAGCCAAGGAAAATGAAGAAGGAGGTTCACTATGTAGTGAGCAAATTTCAGAAGTCTTAGCTGCTGATTTTCAGAGATGTGGATTAAAAAATGTGTCCGATCTTTCATACCCACTCAGTATATGTTTTGATTCTGATGATGTTTTTGAGGGTGTAAAAAATGATACATATAATGTTGATTCTCTTCCTATGTTTGATAGACAAAATGATAATGCATATATGGTTGATAGGTATGATAATGAAGGTTCATATGTTGATATGAATTCTGGCTTTGATATGCATTATGAGGATCTACCTTTTAGAAGACATGACAGATCTGGGGTGTTTTTCTCAGATTTGCAAGGAGGAAATGAACCATTGGCAAGTAAAAATTATGTACTTTCATGTGTGAAAAATGTTGATAGTTTTTGTGATCAGCAAGTGGAAGTGCAGTCATGTTATGAGGAAGTTTTCCTCTCTAGTTTGCAAGCCATCATTGTGGAGGAGTGTTCATCATTTGAGAAAACTAGTAATTTAGATGTGTCTGATGTTTTCAACTTTCAGAATGAGCTAGACTACTTTTCATTTCAGCTGGGAAAGAAAGGTAAAGAGTATGGTACTCTTATGTCACCTAGTGATCAGTCCTTTCAGCATGTGTTTGATTTTCAGAGATATCATGATTATGAACATGCTGCTGATTATGTTTTATGTGATCAGCTTATTGGAAATGGAAGTATTTTTGATCAGGCAGATTGGAATGATGATCTCAACTTACCTCCGGTTTGTGGAAAAGAGAATCATGTTTTTGACAGAGGTAGGAAGTGATTTCAGTTTTGATGGCCCGGGGCCATTTATAAGTTGTATATTTTGTACAGTTGCTTTGCATTAGTTGTGTGGTTTTCAATAAAGTGCCCTGCTATTTGGGTAGAATAAGGAAGCCCTGTTTTTGAAATGAGATGAGAAGAGAAGAATGATCCGTTTTTCGGTGGTCTGCTTAACCAAAGATATCTGGATTCTTGTGTTGATCTTGCAATCAACCATCCCCAGTCAGAGCCACTGTTGGGACTGATTAAAATTGAGTCAAATTTTAGAGGCCCATTTCAAAATTTTGCTCTACATGTCAGAAAAGCACCTAAATAAGTCAGTTTGAATGCCTAGTTAGCAAGGGGGTAAAGTGGAGCCAGTTGATTTTCAGAGGGAAAGGCTCAAGATTCATGTCCCACACCTTTCATTTGGCCTCTTCAATGATGTGCAACTTTCAGAATTCAATTTGGAGAAGTTTATGAGGTACCCAGTTTGAGGGGTGAGTTGAAAGTGCATTTTAGGCATAAATGCAGATTTTATTGAGTAACCTACTTTGGGTGTTTATATCTTTTTCCATGTTTATTATCATGAATAATTTTAAAATGGATTTAATTTTAAGCATAAATGTGAGTCAACATGCAAAATTTCAAGTCCTTATGAATTCGTTTGCTCAGTTTTCAAAGCTCAATCCGTTTGTAGTTTGTGATGTTTGCACAAGTGTAAAAATGTCCTGGTGAGCATCATGTCAGAATGTTTGTTCTGGGCTAATGTTGGTATAAATGGTGAGCTACGTTTCAAATTTCAAGGCTCTACCAATCCGTTTGATCGGTTTTCAAAAGAGCTCATTTTGCCATCAAATTCAGTTATCCACACTTCCAGTGTTATATCAGTTAATATAGCCATTTTTGTGAGCGTGTCATTTGTATCCAGTCAGTCTAGTGATCGAACTGAGAATTCAAAGATTTAATATGTACTTTAAGGTACCTATGTTCCAAATTTGAGGACCTACGGAGGTCGTTTGATATTTTTGAGAAAGGCATCATGTGTTGCCAGAACATTGACTTCATCAGGTCCACAGTGTCGACAAAGCCAGTTGGCCATTTTCGGAAATAAATATCTCTTCGCTCGGGACTCGTCTTGAGAAACCATTTGGTATATGTCATCCTTGTATATCAAAGTACATGTCTGTCAGATGGCGAGCTCTAGAAAGGTGTTTTGACAGGTTTGAAAATTACGTCTTCGCGATTAAATGCGAAAATTGTGGCGTAATTGCTTGAAGGTTGTAAAATGCAGATTAATGATCCGAAAATGATGCCGATCATTTCTGGAGGTATGTTTGAGGTCCCCGAAGCATTCCGAAGGTTAGTTGCATGAAAACAAAAAAAATTTAAGTCAAACCCACGTTGGGGCCCGACCTGGCTTGCCGCTTCATGCATCTTTTCAGGCAAAGTCAAATTGTTATTTTTGCAATCATATGTTTATATGATTTAAATATGAAGGAATGGTATTTATATTGTTGAAAAGAAGAGATTTGCGGAGTTTGGGAAGTTTTAAAACTTCAAACAAGTGTATGTTGACAATTTAGAACCAGTCTCTTCCCCCAATGTGGCAGTTGAACAGAAAGCTTAAAAGTTTTTTAGCAAAATGAATTGGCAGTCTTATGTGCAGTGTTTGGAGAAGGGAATTAAAACTCCAACAATACCATTGATAGGTGAAGAGCCTCCTTCCTTCTCCCACGTGTTGGCAGCCCTCAAAAGATTTCATCAATGGCTGGGGAGTGCAAGTTAAAACCTTCAGCATTAAATCTTCGGCCAAATTTAATTGGCAAGTGTAAAACCAGTAGCTCTCTGCTGTAGCATGGTCTGGGGCCTCCTTTTTCCCACACTAATGTATAGAAAATAGAAAAAACCATAAAGCAAATTAAATGGCAAGTGACAACAACAACAAACCATTAAAAGCTAAAATCAAACAAATGCAATGCGATTGGGACTACTTACCTTCATTATGGTTTTTATTCATGCCTTACACCAGTCTTCCTTGCTGCACATGAGGTGATTGGAATAAAAATCATGGCTTAGAACTCTCCCAGCAAACACCATTGGGTTTGGAGCAAGGCAGATCACTTGAGGTGTAAGAGAGTTTTGTTTTCCTGGGATTTTTGTGCATGAAGTTTTCAACAGCAGATTTAAACCTTCCCAGCAAGCTCCTCATATACTCTCCCTTTGGTAGCAGCTACAGCAGCAACCAAGGACCTCCCAGGTGGATGTGTTTGCTAGGTGTTGGAAGCATGTTCCAAAACAAAGGCAACAATTAATCCAAGTCCTCTTGCGTGGCATGTGAAGGGAGGCATAGAAATCATTAAGAAAAGTGACATGCATAGCAGGCAACATGGAGAATATGAAGCAGCGATTAAAGCATTCAAGAAAATGTAGATGTTGACAAATCAAAATGCCAAACACATTCCCAATTCCTCCCGCATGATGCTTGGAAAGGGGCGTTGAAGAAACTACAGAGTGTTTTTTTTTAAAAAGGGGGCAAATCCATTCATCCTCTGCATGCCATCAATGGAAAGGAAGTAGTATGAAGTTTTTCATAACAAATCTTATTGGCAAACCTGTTGGACATGGTGTGAAGATGGAGTTTAAGCATTAAGAAGGTCTCAGACCAAAGGCTCCATGAAAAGTCTCAGAGATTGCTCCAAAATCGCAGTCCCAGGCATAATGCCTTAATCCCACATTGGCTGGGAAGTGGTCTTTTTTAATATTTATATGCAATGCTCCACAGTAATATAATGTCAAAGCCTTAAAGGCTTTTGATAGATGGTGCCTATGGGCGCCCAAGGTGGGCCCACGCGCGAGCATGCTTCCCGAGGCAATGAAGGAGTTGACTGGATGCTGATTAGGTGGACCCTACACAGGCATGCTTCCCGACGCAGACAGGCAAAATTTTGCAGAGAAAGTTCGGGTTAACAAGTGAGCAAGTTCGAGATGGATCGACGGTGCGAGCTATTTCGCGAAAGGAAGATGCACGCGAGTTACACCCTACGAAATAGAGAAAGTGAATGAGAGCCATCCATGTGTCGTGATAGGTGGCAGTCCAGCAGGCGGGTCTCGGTGAGGTGGCACACAGTTGGCGCATAGGTGGCAGTCCAGTGGCGATGACGTGGTGGCCAAGTGGCAGTGACGAAGCAGATGACGTGGCAGTGATGAGATGTCATCCCAGGTGGCATCCGATCAACCCCATCGACCAATCAGAGGCCGCCACGTGGCAAGGCGTCAGAGCACAAATGGAGGCAAAAATCAAAATTAAAATGAATAAATGATATAGTTTTGACTATATTAAAATTTGAAATATTTAAATGACTGAGCACAAATGGGAATTAATTCGCCTAGGGTCTAAATTTTGGCCAAAATATAAAGTATTATATATCGTCAGAAAGCTCTTGAAGTGAGGAATCTGATTATGAGGTTAATTTTGACAAATGTGGGATATTTTGGAGGCAGTTTCCATGGAAACAAAATTTAGTTAGAGAGGAGACACTTGGCAATTCAGTTGCAGATTTGATTTTCTTTCCTGCTCTTTTTATTCTAAATTCTTCTCAGTTGTAAGGGTTCCAGAAATTTGGAAAATGCTTCAGATTTGATGGCTTCCATTTTCTGAAGATCTTGCCCCAAGTTTGTAAATGCTTCTGTTTGGTTTTAGGGTATAGAGATTGCAGTGCAGTGTTGTAAATATGGTTTTAATTGCAGGTCTTACTGGTGTCAGGTATGAGTAATTTCCCACAAGATTGTCTCTGTGATATGTTTTTATTTTCATCACTATGAATTCAATCCTCAAGGAGGGTGAAATTTGTCATCTCAAGGAGATTGTATGATTGTTTGTAGGCATTCTTCAATGAAGAGTTTAAATTCTATAGTCAGTCATAAATAATGAAATATGTATCCAGATCTGATGAATTTGTGAATGAATCAAATAGTGCATTAATATAAGGTATTGATGCATGAATATCTTGTTTAAGGAAAAAAAACTTGCATCTATGATTCATATTTGTAGTTCTGTGAGTGATTCTGCTGCCCAATGAACAAGGCACTAGTCTTTGACAGATTTGGGAATGGTCTCAGATATACATTTTAAAAGATAAATCTATTTCCCTTTATGTTTAGGGGTTAATGTTCTATCCTTCCAAAGCTCTATTTCACCTATTATTTGTATAAGATCCAGCCCATCTGTACCTGTTACCTAATTTGGTGAGCTTGTGGAATGGTTTGTCTGCTCATTGTTGATGCAGTCTTATGTTTGTGATTATTGTATTCAATGCATCAAAAGGGTGTCCCCCCCTAGGTCTAGCAGAACCTGAAGTGCAGGAGGATCATTAGGATCCTATGTTATTTTGTCCAAGCCCTGAGGTGTTTCATTGATTGAGATTGGCTATCTCATAGATAGATTTATAGGTGTCTTGGGTTATCACTTTTGGTGAACAACAAATACATGATCTTAGTAGTGGTGTATCTAGATAATATCATCTTTAGCGGCAACAAGAATTCCTTATGAAAGGAATTTTCAAATCAAATGCAGTCCGAGTTTGAGATGTCCATGATTTGAGAGTTGTCATATTTTCTTGGTTTGCAAATTTCTCAGTTAGATAATGGTGTATTTATATCACAAACCAAATATGCTAAAGACATGTTAAAGAAGTTTCAGATGGAGGATAGAAAACCGGTTGGTACTCCCATGGTGATAGGATGCAAGTTAAGCAAACATGATGAATCACCTAGTGTAGATCAGACCTTGTATAGATCCATGATTGGAAGTCTATTGTATCTTACAGCCTCAAGGCCTGATATACTTCAAGTTGTTAGGATAATTGGTGGACAACTAAGAAGGGGGTGTGAATCAGTTGTCAATAGATTATATTAATCAAACCACTTTATAACCTTTAACCGGAGCACATAAGCATTGAATACCAGAATAGCAGAAACATATACCGGTAAGAAATAAAACTTAAGAATGAAACAGAGAATTAACACAATGTAACTATACCACATAACGCCATGATTTGTACGTGGAAAACCCGGTAAAGGGAAAACCCACGATGGGAAGCCTACCCATAGTCAGATGATACTTCTGCAGAAAGTATGTGATACAATAAGGGGCCTGCACATGTAGGAAGGCACATTGCCTAGAGCATACTGCTCATTACAAAGGAGTCTCATTGACTACTAAGAGGTTATAACCACCTCAAGATAATTAGACAACAATCTAGGAGAATGATGTGCCAGAGATATCATCTACCATGCCTGATTACAGTCCCGGTTAAGCTCAATATCGGAGGCCTTTGAACTCTTACTTAAACCCAATTTGATAACCTATGATTGACCAAATCTCCTTCGCATATGATGTTTTATTCCACGACCATGACACTCAATCTACAATGAGATCTTACATCAATTTATGCAAACCCTAAGCCCTAAACCAATTAGGTCAGCCACCTAAAAGATATTACAATAAGATCATTACATACATCCATATGACAATGATATGCCATGTTGGCTTAAGACCAAAACAACATTAACCAATCCATAAAACATCCCGATAACGTGTAGCGAACACGTTAGCATGATACCAGTCCATAACCTAGATAGGTACCAGACCTAATCTGGGTCCACCATGCCAAAGCAATGTCTCCAATCAGTTGAGGCACGATCAAGGATCACCTTTTGCATCCTGAATTTCATCTAGAAGCCGCACCAACACTACTTGCATTCTATCAATGATTCTCAATAAAAGCTCTGCCGATAAAACCTTAAACCCTTACTAGTAACACAAGATTTTCTGCCGGTAACCAAAACCTATCTGTCAGTAACCAACCATAATAGCTAGTATTGACATCAATGCAACACATAATCAATTCCTCCATATTGCAAACACAAGTATTGTGCATGGTTGCAAGATTCCAAGCAAGTCCTAAGTAATCACATGTCAATATTGTTCGAAGGATATTCAAGTATCTGTAGGGAACACTTTCTTATGGTTTATGGTATCCAAAGAAGGGAGATTTGCATTTGCAAGCCTATACTGATGCAGATTGGGCATGATGTGTAGATGATAGAAAGAGCACCAGTGCTAGAGATTTCTTCCTTGAAGATAGGTTAGTGTCATGGCACAACAAGAAGCAAGAATCCATTTCATTATCAATTGTCGAAGCAGAGTACATTACAACTGCTACTTGTTCCTCACAAGTGTTATGGATGAAGAAAATACTGAAGGAAATTCAAGTAGAATTTTCAGATCCCATTCCTATCATGTGTGACAACTCAAGTGCCATTAATATCTCCAAGAAACTTTTCATGTATTTTAGGACAAGCACATTGCAATAAAATATCATTTTCTCATGGAAGCGGTTGCAGAGAAAGAGGTAAAAGTTAAATATATGTGCATTGATGAACAAATTGCTAATATTTTCACTAAGCCCCTACCTAAGGACAATTTTGAATATCTGAGATAGAAATTGGGCATTCTTCCACCCACCTTCAGCACTTAAAAGTTTTTGTGTAGTTTTTGGTTTGGGGGGAGCATACTATTTTATACTTTCCACCTTGGCACCTCATGTACAGTCTTAGGGGGAGTTCTGAATTTTTATAAGTAGTATTGGCACTGGTTTTTATATTGTAATAATGGTTCATCTAGCTACAGGCAGCAGAGGTAGACCAACATAAAGATAGGACAAATTTCAAGAAGTTGTAAGGGAAATTTCTAATGTATTGCAGATGTGTCATGATCAAAATTGGAAGTTCCATTCATTACTTTTGAAAATCAAAGGGGGAGAACATGAAAAATTGGTTGTTTCACCTTTTGCCATTGTTGTCAAAGGGGGAGAAAATGGATAAATGGCCTGCAAGTGTGTTGACATCAATGTCAAAGGGTAGATTGTTGGTATTATTGTCATTGATGTCAAGAGGTTGCAGAGAATTAAACGGGTTATGCAGTCATGTATGCAATTACATATAACACGCAAGTTATGCAGTAACGTTGTTGGCTACATAAAAATATGGACTACAGAGTGCAAATCAGCATTGGTGCTAATCTACATATGCCTCATAGTATGTTAGACCCATCGGGTTTGATTCAAGAGGACTATAAATTCACATTTATTCATTCATGGTAGTTCGACCAGAATGGTGATTCGACTCGACAATCTCTTTCGCTTATCAAAGTATCGTGCTTAACTAGAAAGGTTAAGTTTGATTCAAGTGGTCCCCATTTGTACAAGTGTCTGCATATGTACATGTGTTGGCGGCTCAATGGTTCGATCAAGATGTGTTGTGTTCATGTGGGACCTATTATGTAAGTGTTGGCATCCTGCTATCTCGCATTGTAGAAGGATAGGGTAACATAATCGTGCGGGCTAACAGATATAACAGTAAGAGGTCACTCCCTGCTATCCTGCGACATGCATAGGGATGAAATGAGGATCCTATGGGGTGAATGAAGAAAAAGAGAACAACCAAGTCTCTTATCCCACATGGGTTAAGAGGTCACATTGAAAGTCATGCAGGCTAACTAAAGTGAAGGAAGGCCATAAGTTAGAACTCTTGCGAGGCAAGATAAATTGAATAATTGTGAATCATGCTAGCCAACATGGGTAAAGAAGGCTCGTAAATGATGATGTGGGATAATGAAAATAAAGAATGAAGTAGCCTGATTGGATCGATAGTCCACATGGCGGTTGATCATGGTTGACCAGATGAATTGGATGACAATAAAGAAGACTTTTGATGACATCTATGCATGCCCATTGGCATAGGGTTGTATGTGGTGGCTGTGTTGGGACTCATTAAAATTGATTCAACTTTTGACGCCCAATTCAAATTTTTGCTTTGCATTTCCAAATGAGTCAGTTTGAATGGCCTAGTTAGAGAGAAGGCAAAGTGGAACTAGTTGATTTTCAGGGGGTTAGGCTTGGGATTCATGTCCTACACCTTTCATTTGGCCTATTCAATGATGTGAAACTTTTAGAATTTAGTTTGGAGAAGTTTACCAGGTACCCATTTCGAGGGATGAGCTGAAAGTGCATTTTAGGCACAAATGCAGATTTTATTGAGTAGCCTTCTTTGAGTGCTTGCATCTTTTGCCCTATTGATCGTCATGGAGAATTTTAAAATGGATTCAATTATATGCATAAATGTGAGTTGGCTTGAAAAATTTCAAGTCCTAATTAATCCATTTGCTTAGTTTTCAAAGCCAAATTTGTTTGCAGTTTGTGTGTTTTGGCAAGTCCCTGTTTCGACAGCTAGCCAAAGCCCTGTTTTGCACGAGTGTAAAAGTTGCCTCAATAAGCATCATGTCCAAATGTTTCCTCCAAATTATTATGGGTATAAATGACAAGAAATATTTCAAATTTCAAGCCTCTGTCAATCCATTTGATCGGTTTTCAAAAGGGTTCATTTAGCCATTGTTTTCAGTTATCCGTACTTTCAGTGCTATATCAGTTAAAGTAGCTATTTTTATGAGCGCACCATTTGCATCCAGTCAGGATTTTGGTCGAACTGAGAATTCAAAGTTTTAATATGTACTTTAAGGTACTTGTGTTTCAAATTTGAGGGTCTACGGAGGTCGTTTGATATTTTTGAGAAAGGCATCATGTGTTGCCAGGACATTGACTCCATCAGGTCCGCAGTGTCGACAAAGCTAGTCGGCCATTTTTGCTAATTAATATCTCTTTGCTCGGGACTCATCTTGAGAAACCACTTGGTATTTTTCATGCTTGTATATCAAAGTACATGCTTGTCAGATGGTGAGCTCCAGAAAGGTGTTTTGACTAGCTTGAAAAATATGTCTTCGCGATTAAATGCAAAAATATGGCGTAATTGCTTGAATGTTTCAAAATTCAGTCTAATGATCCAAAAATGATGTCGATCATTTCCAGAGGTGTGTTTAAGGTGTCTGAAGCATTTCAAAGGCAAGTTGCTTGAAAATGAATTTTTTTTAGTCAGACCCACTTTTGGGCCCAACCTGTCTCATTCCTGTGCAGTGTTATTTTACTGGTGACTTGGCCCTATGAGCATTTCCAGAGTAATGATGACATCCATGGTTGGATGTTGAATACTTGTATGTGTCCCACGATGGGATAGTGCAAAATGAAAATGCCTCTTGTGGTCAAAACAATCAAGGCATTTTGCATGCCAGATATGAGCAAACAGCTAATGAAGAAATTGAAAATTCCTAAGGAATTACAATAAGCAAAGCATCAAGTTCAACCTCCTTTGAGGAAGATTGGGAGGCCGTAGTTGATCAATCTCTGATGCAATCAAGTTCTTCACAAGTCACTGTGGAGGTATCGAAACTTTTTTTTTAGAGAATCAATCTCTAGCTCTAGAACATCAAGGAAGGGGAGCTTTTCACTTATGGACAACATTCTTTTTATAGTGATGAAACAAGTAAATGCCAACAGAGGACCTCCCTGGACATGGTGTTTAAAGGAGCCTATAGAAGAGAAGAGAAGATGCAAATAAACTACAGTTGTTTCCTCCCTCATGTGCCCCCATATCCCTCCAACCTAGACATAGGTGTTGAAGTTGGCTGCAATAGAAAATTAGCAAATGAAATTGCTAGGGGCTATGTGAAGAACAATGTTCTGAGGAGGATTCAGAAATTTGGCAAGTATTCTCCTGTGCAACACATGAAGGTGTGAGCTTTCCTAACATCTCTGTGTGTGATGGAGGGGCTGCAGTCAGATAGAAGCAAATGTGTGTTTCCCCCAAATTCAACAATGACCAACATCCTCTCCCTGCGTGGCAGTCTGGAAGGCAACGTTGGAGTTCATCAAATGTTGAAAAAGCTTTATAAACTTTTGAGTAATATACGTGGTTTTGTTAACATCCTATGCGTTGAAATTTGAAACATAGAAATTTCAAGCCAAATACATTGGTAATCACTACTGGTCTGTGGTGTGACAAAGGCATATAAAATACTGAGCATAGAAGCTCCCAAGCAAATATAAAACCAATAGCCCTGTATGTGCAAGAGTATTATTCCCTTCACGCGGTGTTGGAAGGTGATGTTTTCAATAGTTTTAAACTTTTCATTGCCAGCCATTGGCAAGTTGCCATGAAAATCTTCAAAGATATACAGTCCCAAGAAAAGTCTTGTATTCCACATTGGCTGGGAAGTGGACCATTTTGTTATTTATAAGCAAAAGCCCACACATCTAATATGTCAAAGCCATCAAGGCTTTTGACGGACGGTGCACGTTGGCACCCAAAGCGGACCCCACACATGGGAATGGATCCCAAGGTGACTAGAGGAGGTGACAGATGGCAATAGGTGGACCCCATGCTGGCACGCTTCCTGAGGCAGACAGGCAAAATTTTGCAGAGAAAGGTCGACTTAACCAGCAAGTAGGTTTGGAGAGGATCGATGGTCGGCGTGACTTCGGGAAGGCAAGATGCACGAAAGTTAAGGTCAACGAAATGGCAAAAGGCTCAGACCAAAAATGAAGCAAAAATGAAGTGATAAAGATCAAGCAAGTCCGTGTTGATCTGACGGTCTGCACGATTTCGGAGCTTGAAGATGCATGGAACATACCATCTACAAAATGGCGAAAGCCAGGTGGCGCTCAGGTGGCAGGTCCAGTCAGAGGTCCAGCAGGCGGGCCCTGTCCCAGTGGCGGTAATGTGGCACACACGTGGCATACGGGTCGATAGACAAGCAAGCAGACACGTGGTGGTGATGAGGTGTCAGTTGAGGTGGCACCCAGTAGACCCTATATAGATGAGTTTTATTATATAGATGAGGTTTATTATATAGATGAAACTATATTAAAAATTCAAAAAATTAAATGATTGTGCACATGTGAATGATTAATTCGCCTAGGGCTCCATTTTTGGTCAAAATGGCAAGTATCATATATCACCGGAAAGATCTTGAGATGAGGAATGCAGTTATAAAGTTTGTTTAAAAAAAGATTAGATATTTTGAGAGAAGTTTCCATGGGAAAAAGGAGGTAATTGAAATTCAGTTGGAAAAGGAGACATCTGGCAATTTCGGTTGTAGACCTAATTTTTCCCTCCTCTTCATATTTCCAATTTCTTCTCATTTGTAAGGATCACAAGATTTTGTAAAAAAGCTCTGGCAAAATATATTTGGGGGTTTTTTCTTTCTAGTTCTGAAGGATCATTCTGAGTTAATGTAGATTCAATGATGGACATCAATACACAGATCAAAGCATTCTGATCCTAGATTCATGTTGTCTTCTTGTATGTATGATTGATTTACTAGTTTGGTTAGATAATCCAGGGTTATTTAATTGAATGATTTGCAAGACAAATTCATGGAGATGTTTTAGGTTTTTCTCTCAAGGAGGGAGATTAAATATACTTAGAATTTCTCTGATAGTAATCAGTAATTCTGCTTGAATCTGATAACTAGGTTTAGCATAAAGATAAAATTTTATGTATTTCAGGCATATGTAAGTTTAGTGAAGTTAGAATGATGAAATGTATGTGGGTTTCCAATTTATAACTCTTATTTAGTCTTAGGTGACTCTGAAGCTCGGGATAAGGCACTGGTATACTTTGTTGGGTTCTATAAGCTTCTTGGAGATCAATTAAAAAATGATTACAAGCCTTTCTTTTATGTTCGAGGTGATAGGGTTTGTAGGGGTTGGTATTTGTCTTCTCTATGGATCTCCAATCATAGTTATGAAAAGTAATCACAGAAGGTAAAGTCGCCTAAGCTAGGTGAAAGCTTGAAGTGTAGAAGGTTTTAGTTTAAACCTTGTTATATGTTGGCTTTTGTTCTATGTCCTGTTGTTTCTCTCCATAAGCGAGATAGATCTAAGATTCGAGTAGGGAAAACAAAGCAATCAGAATTTGAGAACAACAAAAGTGGCGACTCTGTTGGGGAATTGTTGAATAAGAATTGCCTAATCTCATATCCAGCGAGTCTGTCCATTGTGTATGCACAGAGTTTTGAAATTGAATTTTATGTTAGAAAATGTTCCTTGTTTTGGATCTGCACAATGATATTTGTTTCATGTCATATTTTATGAAGGAGTAACAGTGAATGCATGGTTGAAAGTTGTAAGAAGTTCTTTCAGTTGTATGCAAATTTTTCCCCAATTCCTTATTGGGTGGCAACTCTGTGGTTCATACTAGTGTTAAATATCTTGGAAGGGTGTTTATTGCAGCAAGATTGAAAGAGAAACAGAGAATTAAATAAGTGTTGAATGGTATTCTGCTGTTCAAAATGTCCTCAATGCAAGAGGTGGTGACTCTGAGGTAAAAGACAGTGCTGAAAGTTGAAATTAATCTTTAGATCTACAAGAGTTTACAACTGCAAATCTCTAGGTATTTTCAGAGGTTTCAAATGCAAAAGATATCTCTTCTGAAAATTTGGATGTGTAATGTTGTTTTCCCATTTAGTGAACAACACTAGTCTAGAGGGAAAGAGGAATCACAAAATTAATTTGCATATCTATGATGCTAAAATATCCAGTGTATATGATCTTCCATAGTATGCAAATTTGGAAGAACTTTGTGTCAAGCAATGTTAATGAATAGATCAGTATGATGATATGTGCTTGAAGATTTTTATCCAATATTGTATAATCATTTGTGGGAATAGGAAGAAATGTGTAGTGAAGTTTTTTAGCCTTGTGTATTTCCACATAGAGTCATGCTTAGTAAACCAGAACATCCATGTAATAGGAAGAGTTTCAGTATGAAGTATTATGCTGCTCTAAATTTCAGAGATATTTTGGGTTACCCAAATCCCA
Source organism: Cryptomeria japonica (assembly GCF_030272615.1). Lineage (NCBI taxonomy): Eukaryota > Viridiplantae > Streptophyta > Pinopsida > Cupressales > Cupressaceae > Cryptomeria > Cryptomeria japonica. The sequence continues at coordinate 321,471,683 of NC_081410.1, forward strand.
TACCCACAGAAATTAGTAAGTATTTGCTAATTTTCAGTGGGAAGAAATCAGAATCAGCATGTCAACATGTCAAAAGATTTTCAGATTTGATAGGAGAGTTTGAAATTTGCCAAGAAGATGTATGCATGAAATTGTTTGTTCAGTCATTGAAAGAGGATGCAAGGGATTGGTTCTCTTTTTTGCCGACAGATTGTATTTCCTCATGGGAAGGATTAGTTTCAGATTTCATAGACCAATTTGATGAAAAGATAAGTGATTATGACTTGCTAAAAGAATTCACTTATATACAAATCAGGGAAGATGAATTGGTACCAACATTTAATATCAGATTTTCACAAGCTTTGTCCAAGATTTCCAGAAAGTATAAACTTGATGATAAAGTATGTCTGGATGTTTACATGAGTGCATTTGGTAAGAAGATGGGTTTTCTATTGAGAAACAAAGAACCCAAAATTTTGTATGAATCTTTTAACACAGCTAGGGACATCAAAAATAATTTGAAATTTGGGATAGCCAAGAGATTTGTGTCTGTTGTAGTTTCTTGTCAAAGCACCTTCAATGGTGAAATACCATGTGAAGTTGAGCAAATCATTTCGTGTCTAGGTGCATCAAGCTCTGCAGTTCCGAATGGTTTTTTTGATGCATGTGCTTCAAATTTGAATAAGAGTCAAGATCCTCTACTGTTAATGCCGGTTGCCTCTCACAGTAATGATGGAATGATTAGTGTGCAATGTTGTGATAATGCTGATACGGAGATTGATATATACAAGGGATATGTACAATTTGATTTGTATGCCGGTTATGCTGATTATGTGGCTACCAATTATCAAGTTAATCATGCATCTCTCAAGGATAGTGAAATTGAAAATAATGATGGTAATGACCATCGATCTTTAAATGTTGCTGATGTATTTGATGTTCAAATACCAAATACTGAAGGATCACCAAATGTTGCTAGTTATGTAAGTGAAGATGTGCAATATGATGAAAATCAGATTTTGGTTAAGTCTAATAAATCTGAAAATGAAATTGTGAATGATGTTGATGATGTGTTCAGTGCAAGTATACCCAGTGATGAATGTGTTTCAGAATGGAGTGGTGTTGCTGATTATGAGGACAATGAGTTCTATTACCAGCACCTTGAAGGTATGCAAATGAACAATGAAGATCAATTTCAGAATGAGAACGATCTTGGCACGAGTGTTTCACTTTCTTTTAATCAGCAGATGAATGCAAGTCATGCAGTTGATGATGGTTATGAGAATTCTTATTATTCATCTTGTGAAGATGACACAAGAGCAAACCAAGTTATGTACCTTAGTTATGAATCTAAAAATGAAAGTGTTTTTGAAGATAAGAATGTATGTGACAGTGTTGATAATGTTCTATTTTCAGATTTAAGTAAACCCATATTTGAATGCTTTCAAAATTTCAAGCACCATGAAGAGAATGAAAATGGTGATAGTATGCTTGAACCGGATTTGGAGTTCTTTGCTTTTGATACAAATGTCCATGGTGCTGATTTCATTATGGAAAATGTTGAAGTTTCCCCTTGTGTTGAACAAGTTTGTAATGTTGATGTAATTCCGAACAGGAGTAGCATGGGTTGTAAAATTTTACTTCATGATGAAGACAAGAGGCATGGGTTATGTGATGACTTTTTCAGACCACAAATGGAAGTGTTTCAGGTAGATGTAAGCCTGAAAGAGGAAGATTTAGCTGAGGATTTGCTTCAGCCAGAGGTATACATTCTTTTCCATGATTGGGATATTGGGAATGCGGAGGTTTTCAGTTTGATAAGCAAGGATAGTATGAGGTGTGATCAACATAGTGAAGTATCACATTCGGATTGTAATGTTCATGTTCCTTGTTTGCATCAGTTGATTAGTAATGTCCCTCATTCTATTGATTTAAATGATAATAAGGTATGTGCTGATGAGAATTATAATGTTGAGAATGAATGCTTTATTTTTGAAGTTCAGCATGATGATGTCTTTGCAAATGGTAGAATTGATTGGGATAGTGAAATGTATGGTATCTTGTGGGAAGGCCTCTATGGTGAATTGTCTCATGTTTTTACTTGTGTTGAAGTAGTGTGTGATTACAAAGTTCAGAATCAGACAAGAGGTATGCACACTAGCTGTTACAGTAATGAGACAACAAAGGTTGATTATAAAAGTTATGCTCAGTTGTTATTGAAAGGTGCCTTTGTTTGGACCATGATATCAAGAGATGAAAATCAGATTTTTGACAAAGGTAAATGTTAAGAAAAGTTGAGCAGCTTATATTCAATTTTAAGCATGTTTGTATCTATTGTATAGTTGCTTTGCTTTAGTTGTGTGGTTTTCAATAAAGTGCCTTGCTGTTTGGGTTGAATAAGGAAGCCTTGTTTTTTAGAAGAGAAGAGAAGTGATCCGTTTTAGGGTGGTCTGCTTAACCATTGATTCTATGTTCTTGTGTTGATCTTGCGATCAACCATCCCCAGTCAGAGCCACTATTGGGACTCATTAAAATTGAGTCAAATTTTGAGGCCCAATTCAAATTTTTGCTTTGCATTTCCAAATGAGTCAGTTTGAATGGCCTAGTTAGAGAGAAGGCAAAGTGGAACCAGTTGATTTTCAGGGGGTTAGGCTCGGGATTCATGTACTACACCTTTCATTTGGCCTATTTAGTGGTGTACAAATTTCATAATTTAGTTTGGAGAAGTTTACCAGGTACCCATTTCGAGGGGTGAGCTGAGTGCATTTTAGGCACAAATACAGATTTTATTGAGTAGCCTTCTTTGAGTGCTTGCATCTTTTGCCCTATTGATCATCATGGAGAATTTTAAAATGGATTCAATTGTATGCATAAATGTGAGTTATCTTGCAAAATTTCAAGTCCTAACGAATCCATTTGCTCAGTTTTCAAAGCCAAATCCGTTTGTAGTTTGTGTGTTTTGGCAAGTCCCTGTTTCGACAACTAGTCAGAGCCCTGTTTTGCACGTGTAAAAGTTGCCTCAATAAGTGTCATGTCAGAATGTTTTCTCCAGGTTATTATGGGTATAAATGAAAAGCAATGTTTCAAATTTCAAGCCTTTGTCAATCTGTTTGATCGGTTTTCAAAAGGGTTCATTTAGCCATTGTTTTTAGTTATCCGTACTTTCAGTGCTATATCAGTTAAAGTAGCTGTTTTTATGAGCACACCATTTGCATCCAATCAGGCTTTTGGTTGAACTGAGAAATCAATGTTTTAATAAGTACTTTAAGGTACCTATGTTTCAAATTTGAGGGTCTATGGAGGTTGTTTTATATTTTTGAGAAAGGCATCATGTGTTGCCAGGACATTGACTCCATCAGGTCCGCAGTGTCGACAAAGCCAGTCGGCCATTTTCGCCAATTAATATCTCTTCGCTCAGGACTCGTCTTGAGAAACCGCTTGGCATTGTTCATGCTTGTGTATCATAGTACACGCTTGTCAGATGGCGAGCTCCAGAAAGGTGTTTTGACCAGCTTGAGAAATACGTCTTCGCGATTAAATGCGAAAAATATGGCGTAATTGCTTGAATGTTGCAAAATTCAGTCTGATGATCCGAAAATGATGTCGATCATTTCCAGAGGTGTGTTTAAGGTGTCTAAAGCATTTCAAAGGCCAGTCGCTTGAAAATGAAATTTTTTTTAGTCGGACCCACTTTGGGGCCCGACTTGTCTCATGCCTGTGCAGTGTTATTTTATTGGCGACTTGGCTCTATGAGCATTTCCAGAGTAATGTTGACATCCATGGTTGGATTTTGAATACTTGTATGTGTCCCACCAAGGGATAGTGCAAAATGAAAATGCCTCTTGTGGTTAAAACAACCAAGGCATTTTGCATGCCAGATATGAGCAAACAGCTAATGAAGAAATTGAAAATTCCTAAGGAATTACAATAAGCAAAGCATCAAATTCAACCTGATTTGAGGAAGATTGGAAGGCCGTAGTTGATCAATCTCTGATGCAATCAAGTTCTTCACAAGTCACTGTGGAGGTATCAAAACTTTTTTTTTACAGAATCAATCTCTGGCTCTAGAACAACATGGAAGGGGAGCTTTTCACTTATGGAAAATGTTCTTTTTATAGTGATGAAACAAGTAAATGCCAGCAGAGGACCTCCCTGGACGTGGTGTTCAATGGAGCCTGCAGAAGAGAAGAGAAGATGCAAATAAACTGCAGTTGTTTCCTCCCTCACGTGCCCCCATATCCCTCCAACCTGGACATAGGCGTTGAAGTTGGCTGCAACAAAAAATTAGCAAATGAAATTGCTAGGGGTTGTGTGAAGAACAATGTTCTGAGGAGGATTCAAAAATTTGGCAAGTATTGTCCTGCGCAACACATGAAGGTGTGAGCTTTCCTAACATCTATGTGCATGATGGAGGGGCTGCAGTCAGATAGAAGCAAATGGGTGTTTCCGCCAAATTCAACAATGGCCAACATCCTCTCCCTGCGCGGCAGTCTGGAAGGCAACATTGGAGTTCATCAAATGCTGAAAAAGCTTTATAAACTTTTGAGTAATATACATGGTTTTGTTAACAACCTATGCATTGAAAGTTGAAACATAGAAATTTCAAGCCAAATACATTGGCATTTCCTCCTGGTTTGTGGCGTGACAAAGGCATATTAAATATTGAGCATAGAAGCTCCCAAGCAAATATAAAACCAATAGCCCCCTACATGCAGAAGTATTATTCCCTTCACGCGGTGTTGGAAGGTGATGTTTTCAACAGTTTTAAACTTTTCATTGCCAGCCATTGGCAAGTCGCCATGAAAATCTTCAAAGATATACAGTCCTAGGCAAAGTCTTTTATCCCACATTGGCTGGGAAGTGGACCATTTTGGTATTTATAAGCAAAAGCCCACACATCTAATATGTCAAAGCCATCAAGGATTTTGACGAACGGTGCCCGTTGGCGCCCAAAGTGGACCCCACGTGCATGGGTGTGGATCCCAAGGTGACCGGAGGAGGTGAGAGATGGTGATAGGTAGACCCCACGTAGGCAGGCTTCTCGAGGCAGACGAGCAAAATTTTGCAGAGAAAGGCTGACTTAACCAACGAGCAGGTTTGGAGAGGATCAAGGATCAGCATGACTTCACGAAGGTGAGATGCAAGAAAGTTAAGGTCCATGAAATGGCAAAAGGCTCAGACCGAAAATGAAGCGAAAACAAAGTGGTAAAGATCGAGCAAGTCCGGGTTGATCCGACGGTCTGCGCGATTTCAGAGCTTGAAGATGCACAGAACATACCATCTACAAAATGGTGAAAGCTAGGTGGCACTCAGGTGGCAGGTCTAGTTAGAGGTCCAGCAGGTGGGCCCCGTCCCAGTGGCGGTGATGTGGCACACACGTGGCATACGGGTGGATAGACAAGCAAGTGGACACATGGCGGTGATGAGGTGTCAGTTGAGGTGGCACCCAGTAGACCCTGCGAACCAATCAGAGGCCGTTGTGTGGCAAAGTGTCAGAGCACAACAAGAGCCAAAAATCAAAGTTAAATGAAGTTTATTATATATTTGAAACTATATTAAAAATTCAAAAATTTAAATGATTGTGCACATGTGAATGATTAATTCGCCCAGGGCTCCATTTTTGGTCAAAATGGCAAGTATCATATATCACTGGAAAGCTCTTGAGATGAGGAATGCAATTATAAAGTTTTTTTCAACAAAGATCAGATATTTTGAGAGCAGTTTTCATGGGAAAAAGGAAGGAATTGAAATTCACTTGGAAAAGGAGTCATCTGGCAATTTCGGTTGCAGACCTAATTTTTCCCTCCTCTTCATATTTCCAATTTCTTATCATTTGTAAGGATTACAAGATTTTGTAAAAAAGCACTGGCAAAATATATTTGGGGGTTTCTTCTTTCTGGTTCTAAAGGATCATTCTGAGTTAATTTAGATTCAATGATGGACATCAATACACAGATCAAAGCATTTTGGTCCTAGATTCATGTTGTCTTCTTGTATGTATGATTGATTTACTAGTTTGGTTAGATAATCCAGGGTTATTTAATTGAATGATTTGCAAGGCAAATTCATGGAGATGTTTTAGGTTTTTCTCTCAAGGAGGGAGATTAAATATACTTAGAATTTCTCTGATAGTAATCAGTAATTCTGCTTGAATTTGATAACTGGGTTTAGCATAAAGATAAAATTTTATGTATGTCAGGCATATGTAAGTTTAGGGAAGTCAGAATGATGAAATGTATGTGGATTTCCAATTTAGAACTCTTATTTAGTCTTAGGTGACTCTGAAGCCCAGGATAAGGCACTGGTATACTTTGCTGGGTTCTATAAGCTTCTTAGAGATCAATTAAAAAATGATTACAAGCCTTTCTTTTATGTTCGAGGTGATAGGGTTTGCAGGGGTTGGTATTTGTCTTCTCTGTGGATCTCCAATCACAGTTATGAAAAGTAATCACAGAAGGTAAACTCGCCTAAGCTAGGTGAAAGCTTGAAGTGTAGAAGGTTTTAGTTTAAACCTTGTTATATGTTGGCTTTTGTTTTGTTTCTTGTTGTTTCTCTCCATAAGCGACAGAGATCTAAGATTTGAGTAGGGAAAACAAAGCAATCAAAATTTGAGAACAACAGGCTGACCGACCTTGATCAAGTAAGCTGATGAAGGAAATGGAGACGTGTGGCTCCCCGGCTTGTCAATGAGAATATCTGATGTGTAGAAGTTGGTGACAATGGATTTTAGTATGATAGTCATCAATATTGTTCGGGTAGGTCGATAGAGGATGGAAAACACATTAATGGAAACCAAGTTGGAGATGGTTGAAGGGCTTGAGGTGATCGACAGAGGAAGAATCAAATCTGTTGGACAGATTGAGTTTTCTAAATAGAGGAGCTTAGTATAGGGAACTTTCAGAAAATTAGAGAAGAGTCATTTAATGTAGATGGTTGATCCAAGAAAGAAAATAAAATCTACCACAAACCAAATCCTAGAGAGACAAATGAATTAATTTTAAATTGCATATTTGGAGGGAAAAGTATTCTTCTATGCAGAGCTAATTGTAAGGTCTGTAAATGTGATTTGACATAGGTAGGTGTGGTTGTTGAGACAAAGATAGAGGTGGAGATAGAAATATCTCCATAAGTTGACTGTGTAGTGTGTGTGTGCTGAATTGATAAGTGTTGTTGTTGAAAGAAGATAGAGATATCTACAAAAGTAAAGAGAATAAAACATAGCAAGAACAAAGTGTTTTGCAAGGTGGAGCTATAACAGAAAGAAGAAGACAACCAGATAGAGGAAGAAGAAGAAACTGAGGAAGAACTTCTGTAGGTAGAGAAATTCATTCTCAAGATATGATAAATTTGTAAGTGTTACAAAACTCATTTGTAACAAGGCTTTATAACTTCATTGTAAATTTTGATAATTATAGTAAATGTCTGAGTGGGTTCTCAGAGCAGGGGTAGGTGCTCCTTTGATTAGGTGCTCATAAAATTCGTATTTGTGCTCCTTGGGTTGGCACTTTAAACTTTATAATTTGTTACTCACTATGAGGCTCGATTAGAGCAGTAGACTCCAACAACTATTCTCATCGAGGGTTTCTCGAACATTGGGTTTTCCTTATATAATCTATGTTGTGGTTTGATTTGTGTATGTGTGTATGTTCTTAATTAATTTGTAGTTTCAGCATTTGCACACATAGTTAAATTTTTTAAAACACACTGATTCACCCCCCTCTCAGTGTTCATTTGTGTTCTTCAGCTTAAGGTGATGTGAGTGTGTATTTGTTATTTAATTGACAATTGGATTAAAGTAATTTAATAATGTTTAAATTAATTTATCCTTGTGTGGCAACTATTTATTTATTTGGCAGATTAATTATTTGATGTTTATTTATTGATGAGATTTAGTATTTATTTATTGATGAGATTTAGTATTTATTTATTGGAGATTAGTTTAATTGATTTATTTTATTTTATTGATTTGATTTAATGTTAATTGAGTTGTATTAATTATTTATTATTTTATTATGTATTTATTTGGTTTATTAATTATTTAATGTTTTATAGTTGATATGATTTTTTATTTATTTATTAATTAGTTTCTATTTATACAATTTATTTATTTATTATTTATTTGTTAGTGGGATTTGATTTATTATTATTATTATCCCATTTATATTTGTATTGCCACACTAATATTATTTGCATAATCAGATATAATATAAAGTTACCTACCCCTTATTTCTATTGGTTGACTTTGAATGGGAAGGTAAATAATATTATTAAATAATACTTACCTCGGAACTATACAAGGTAGGTATAATATATTGTTTCTCCAAATTTTCTGATTGGTTGGAATTTCTCTATAGTGTAGAGTTCAATTTTTATTTATTGAGCATTCTGTGAATACTGTCAAGTTAGCATCCAAAAGATTTCGATTTGCATTTTGGTTTTTGAATTCGATTGGGAGCTTGGATTGAAGATTGTCTTTCTTGGATTATTGGATTTTCTCTTCTTCAAATCTACCTTTGTTTGGATTGTGATTTTCAGGTTGGATTCTTCATCTTTCGCATTTGATGATTACAAAGAAAAAATTTTGACATTGTGTTTGTTAAATGATTGTCTTCTAGAGTTCTTTAAAGATTGCTTGGGGGATTAAAATTGATATTTAAAGGATTAAATTTGGGTTTGAGAAGAGATTTTGGAAGATAGATTTGCATTTGGTTGTTTTCAAAATTTTGGAAAAATGATTGTTGGGATTGATCTCCCGTGTCTCTTCTCTATGAGTTTCATGATTCTATTTGTTCCTGTGACTATTTTGGGTGAATATAATTGTGATGGAATTAAATTTACCTATTCATCATGCTTTCTACATTCCCCTTTGTCGTAGTGTTGAAATGGTGAGTTTTGGGCTTCTTGTAGCTTGTCGAGAGTTATTTTGCTTTCTCTAAGACTTGCAATTTTTGAGAAAAGACCATTTGGAAGATCTGGGAGTTTGTATGGTCTTGGGATAGCCTTAGTGATGCTTTCTTATATTTTTTGTATTGTGTTAGGTTCCGGAGACAACTGAGAGGGGGGGGTTGATTCAGTTGTCAAATAAATTCAAACCAAAACAACTTAATCAACTTAATGCTTAATACCGGTAAACTAGTTCAATATGTCGATAGATAGATTTAATAGTTAATTGTTATACCGGTAAGGATTAGTGCATGAAACATAAAGACAAAGTCATCCACAACACATAACACCAATATTTGTACGTGGAAACCCTATAAGGGGAAAAACCACAGTGGGAAACCTTACCCACAATCAGATGATACTATTGCAGATAGTAAGTGTAAATAAATGGGGTCTGCACATGCAGAAAGGCCAAGCACCTAGAGCTCACTGCTCAATCACAAAAAGGGAGTCACACTGACTACAGTTGGATGGTTAAATCCAATAAGAATGTACTACACAAAATAGCATCTTCATATGCTGGATTCAATACCGGTGTAGTTCTGATTGTCTTCACAAAAACCCTCCTTCAATCTTCAAATGATGTCTGCATGTATAGCTCTGCTTATTCTCTCATATACCTTCACACAATCCTTTTCGCATTCCACATTTGATCTTACAAATAAGATCTTACATTTATACCATAACCTAAGACCAATTTTAGTAGGTCAGCTCTACAAGATATTTACAATAAAAGCATTTTACAAACAAAACAATATCCGATGCAATAACCGATTGAACATGTTGGCTTAATACATTTACAACAATAATTAATCATCTCCAAAGTATGCCATGCTAATCTGGAAAAGATAAACCTGACGGTGTATACCCTGGACCTATTTGTCGGTAATAGAAAATATGCAAATGTGAATATACCAATAACCAATTCTCCAAAACAAGATGTCAAAACGATGTTTGCGACATTACCAAGTGTTTTCCATGCCATTCCAAGTGTTGGTGATCATTATATCCTGTCAGTGTACCATATATCGATGACTATGCAAAAGTCACTTGCTTGCCGATGAATGTTGTTGGATCTCTAAAGTGCTAGAGTTTTAGTAGGTGTTGACATTAATGACAAAACCATACCAAAATACCAACATATTGTTATTTAGTCTCCTCTTATTGTTGTTCAAATGGGGTGCAAAACTAAGCACTATGGGAGATTGATTTTGATGATATTTTCATTCTACAAGTATCTAATTCCTTAACATTGTGTTTCCTTTATGATTTTTGAGTTCCCAAACCTTGTAGGGTGTTCTATTGTGTTGTCTTGAGCTCCTATGCAGACTTGGGCAAGTGCCCCTACCTCATTTGCAAGTTTTATCTGTTTTCAACATTTTTACCAAAAATGCTACCAAAACAACCCAAAACGCTATCTTATCAACATCTTATCAACCCAAAACGCTATTCCTTAGACCCAAAACACTGGGGAATCAACCAAAAATGCCAATCAGTGTTCCAAGGGCATTGAACAGTGAATCAAGAGTGTTAAATTGCTCTGGAGGGGCAGGGAATGTCAGTTTGACTTGTGTGAGTGGTTTTTTGGGATTTGTGCATTCTCTAGAGGCATATTTGGATTGTATTGAGCTTCTCTATGTTGTCTTTGATGTAATTTGATCTTGAATAATTAATTTTGTTCTCCGGTGAGAGGTTTTGTGCCTTACCATTGAGGAGGTTGCATATATGTATTTTTCTCCAGCAAGAGGGAGAATTTCTTATTGTTGAGGTATGATTTTTAGAGCTCTAGTGTTATGCATATTACCTCACTGTTGAGGATTAGAAATGGATTTGGAATGATTTTTGAATCATTTTTATTCTTTTTTTTTATGATTTCTATGCTTTGGTGAAGGCTCTTGCATTGTATGTAGCAATATGTACCCTTTTATATTCAGATTGTTCTCAGTGATGTTGTGGGCACTTTTAAGTTACTTGTGAACCTTCATTATGTTGCCATAATGCTATTTTGATGTATGTTTCACCCTAAGTCCTAGGAGGATGGTTAGGGAGAGTAGGCTTCGACGAGTCTGCCAAGGTCATGAGGAATGGACTGCTAGGATTCTTTGTGTTGTGGAGTCAGAGTCTAGACCATTTGGATAGCTCATTGGACATTATTTGTAATGATTAAGTGATAAAATAATAAATTAATCATAGGTGGGTTGAGTAGTAATAACTCATCTTAATAAGATAAAAAATTTGTATCAAGTTTCCCATCTCATGGATGGATTGCTAGTGCAGCTAGAGTGAGGTGGCAGATCTGGTAAGGATAGACCGAACTCCCTTGATTTCCTCAAATTTTGAGATGGTTCCGCATGTGTATTATGAATGCTTGGATAGATTTCTAGGATATCTATTGATAGCATGTGGTGATACTCTTTCCCTACATGTAAGTGTAAAACCCTAAAAATGGTCAACTAAACCATGGGCCCCTAATTTTGACAACATCACCAAGGTCCTAACCAAAGGCAATTAAATCAGTTTTGAGCACACAATTAATTAATTCTTCATTCATCAAATATTACATGACAAGTGAATTATTCTATATTAATTAAATATTTATTTAATTAATTAAATCATTCCAATAAAATCATTTTGATCAATTATCCTATTTTAATTTCTTAAATATCCTAGCATATTTAATTAATTAATAAATTTGCCATTTAATCATAAAAATGGAATTAATTTATTACAAAAGAGGAATTAATCACAAAGCAAGAGTTAAATTGAAAATAGAATAAAAGAATTGAATTGAGAGAAATCAAACTTGAGATATTATTTCTTCTTCTAAATTGAGATAACTTGAAATCAGAAAAACAATTAAATTGAATTATTAATCATTCTCTAAAATTGGAAGTCAAAGTTTTTGAGAAAAAGAAGTTCAGTTGCATTGAAAAGACTCTTTTCTTGAATAAATCAAAGAATCGCATGGAATCGCCTATTTTTATCACAAGTGCATGGAATTAATTAATTCTATCACTAATGCAACTCGAACTTATAATCTGAATGCATTTCAAATAAACTATAATTGGAATCTATCTCAAGGTTAACTGAATCTGATTTCTCAATTATTTTAATTAATCCTAAATTGTGGTTTTTCTTGGTCTCTCTTGTGAATTTCTATAAATTCAACCTTCAGCTCTCATTCAAAACACCCTAGAGATTTATTGTTATTATACAGTTTTTGCTCTAGAGTCATTGAAGATATTGTGCTTCCTTTTTGAGATTATTGCATCTTAGTTTAGCTTTTTGCATATTTAGTTTATCCATGATTGCTTGAATCCATATTGTTTGAATATTTCATCCATACAGCTTATTATTCATCCATCTTCCATCCATTTAGCTTAATATCATGCTCATATAGATTAAATCCTTCATCTTGGTGTAGTCTAGTCACTGGTACTGCTTATACAAATCAGAGAGCAATCTTATACTCGCATCTTTTAGAAGGCAATGGGTCGATTTGTGATGGTTTTCATATTCATGCTTATATCTCTCTAACCATACATATAATGACTTAATTGAAGTGTTGTGTCTTGCAGCTTATAGACTTATTCCACCTTTTCACACACATTTATGGCACCCACCATGGGGCAGAAGACTACTTTTTTTCGGCTTCCAAGACTAACTTTTAAAAAAAATAAAAAAATAGGATTTTTGTCGTACAGTTGCAGCGAAATATCCTACGACATATCTCACATCCCATAATGACAAACTGCAGGTATCGTACGATCTGGTACGGATTATCATACAACTAGGAAAGAATTGTCATACAGATCTGTATTTTTTGGTAAAAAAAGAGATTTCATTCTTCAAGCTCTCTAGTCAATTTTGATTATACTGACGCTGACCTAGGCTTGTTATCTGTCTATCTAAGAAATTTTAACAGCCTAATCAGTTTTTTGCAAAATGCTTGTTAAAAAATATGCTTGTCACACAAAGACAATATGACTACTGATTCATTGTCTTTGCAGGTTGCTTGAGGAGAATCGGCCAAACATCGTGTATTCTTTAAATTCATTTTTAGGCACCTAACTTGCTATCTGGTTAAAGAACAAATCTGTATTTTATGTTTTAAGAAAATTCTGAGAGGTAGGAGAGTATGCTCTTGTCTATATAGACAATCAGAAATCCAGACCCTTGAGGCATTTTCTTTAAGTTTGAGATTTATATATCTTTAGCGGGCCTGCCCTCCTGAGGAGCTAATAACTCTATAGCCATTACGGCTGGTGAGAGGGGAATGACCCAAGTGGGAACGGATAAATGACAAGTACTCCAACCCACTATAAAATAAATGTGATTTGATGAAAATTAAGTCAATGACAGTGCTTGGGAATAACTCTCATCTATACCTTTGGGTATATTAAACTTTGGTTTTCAAGGTTGGGAGACCTCTTAATTGAGTTTATATCTCGACGCACCATGCTTATATCTGTCTAACCATACATGTAATGACTTAATTGAAGTGTTGTGTCTTGCATCTTATAGACTTATTCCACTTTTTCACACACACATTTCTAGCGCCCACCATGGGGCAGAAGACTACTTTTTTTTGACCTCCAAGACTAACTTTTTTTTTAATTTTTTTTTTTCGGATTTTTGACTTTTTGTATTTTTGCCATACAGTTGTAGTGAAATATCGTACGACATATCTCACATGCCAGAATGACAAACAGTAGGTATTGTACGATCTGGTACAGATTATCATATGACTAGGTGAGAATTGTCATACAGATCTGTATTTTTTGGTAAAAAAGCAGATTTCATTCTTCAGGCTCTCTATTCAATTTTGATTATATTGACACTGACCTAGGCTTGTTATTTGTCTATCTAAGAAATATTTATAGCCTAATCAATTTTTTGCAGAATGTCTATCGAAGAATATGCTTGTCACACAAAGACAATATGACTACTGATTCATTGTCTTTGTAGGTTGCCTGAGGAGAATTGACCAAAAATTGTGTATTCTTTAAATTCATTTTTAGGCACCTAACTTTCTATCTAGTTAAAGAAAAAATCTGTATTTTGTGTTTTAAGAAAATTTTGAATGGTAGGAGAGTATGCTCTTGTCTGTATAGACAATCAGAAATCCAAACCCTTGAGGTGTTTTCTTTAAGTTTGAGATTTGTATATCTTTAGTGGGCCTGCCCTCCCAAGGAGCTAATAACTCTATAGCCATTACAGTCGGTGAGAGGGGAACGACCCAAGTGGGAATGGATAAATGCCAAGTACTCCAACCCACTATAGAATACACATGATTTGATGAAAATCAAGTCAACGACAGTGCTTGGAAATAACTCTCCTCTGTACATTCTGGTATATTAAACCTTGGTTTTCAAGGCTAGGAGACCTCTTAATTGATTTTATACCTCGATGCACTAAATGGATCCCTTACTAGTTCCAATTAAAATTAGAAGCTACCTAGTTCACCTCTGAAAGGGGGGATAATCTTTGTACAAGAGAGATAGTAACTCTCCCAAGATACTTGTGTTAGGTCCCAGAGACAACTGAGAGGGGGGGGGGGGTGAATTAGTTGTCAAATAAATTCAAACCAAAAACTTATTATCCAACTTAATGCTTAATACCAGTAAACCAGTTAAGTATGTCGGTAGACAGTGTTAATAGTAAATTGCTATATCGGTAAGGATTAATGCATGAAACATAAACATAAAGTCATCCACAACACATGACACCAATATTTGTACGTGGAAACCCTGTAAGGGGAAAAACCACGATAGGAAACCTTACCCATAATCAGATGATACTACTGTAGATAGTAAGTGTACATAAATGGGGTCTGCACATGCAGAAAGGCCAACAGCCTAGAGCTCACTGCTCAATCACAAAATGGAAGTCACACTAACTACAGTTGGATGGTTAAATCCAATAAGAATGTACTGCACAAAATAGCATCTTCATAGGCTGGATTCAGTACTGGTGTAATGTTGATATGCTTCTACAAAAACCTAACTTCACCTTCAAATGATGTCTTCATGTATATCCCTGCATGATCTCGCATATACCTTCACTTAATTCTTTTTTGCATTTCACACTTGATCTTACAAATAAGATCTTACATTTATACCATACCCTAAGACCAATTTTAGTAGGTCGGCTCTACAAGATATTACAATAAAACATTTTTATACAATCTAATTTCCGATGCAATAACCGATTAAACATGTCGGCTAAATGCATTTACAACAATAATAAACCATCTCCATAGCGTGCCATGCTGATCTGGAAAAGATAGACCTATCGGTGTAACCCTAGATAACCTGGACCTATTTGTCGGTAAAAGCAAATATGCAAATATGAATATATCAATGAATATTTCTTCAAAATAAAGTGTCCACATGATGTCTTCGACATTACCAAGTGTCTTCCATATCATTCCAGGTACCGGTGAACAATATATCATGTCGGTGAACCATATACCAGTAGTTGTTGCATAGTTTACTGCTTGCTAGTGAATGTTGTTGGATCTCCAAAGTAGGTGTATTAGTAGGTGTTGACATCAATGACAAAACCATACCAAAATACCAACAATCTCCCCCTTTGGCATTGATGGCAACACAAGATGGAAAAACCATCAAAGTGCCAAAACAGAAATGCCAAATATAAAAACCAACAATCTCTATTTCTCCCCCTGGGAGTAACATGTGTTTATCCAAAGATTATTTTCAATACCAATCTCTCCTTAAATGTGTTTTACAAAATCTCTCCCCTAAAATCTCTCACCAAAAAGATAATGTGTTTTTCCATAGATATCTCTCCCCCTTTGACATCAAATGCCAAAGTCACAAAAGGTCAAGTTCATACAAAATACCAACCAATTCAATAGACCAGCTACTCCCCCTGAGAAGTAGCTTCCTCATCAAATACCGGAATAAAAGATTTGTCCATTTAATTATGTCGGTTGATGACAATCATCAACTGTCTAAGTCTCTACCGGTGGTGGTATGATTCCAAGCTGATCTCTGAGATACTCAAAAGTCTCCTTAGGCAAAGGTTTTGTGAAAATATCTGCAAGCTATTCTTTAGTATTCACATAAACCAATTTTATCTCCTTTTCTTCAACTTTTTCCCTTAGAAAATTCAATTTGATAGAAACTTGTTTTGTTTTAGAATGTAATACCGGATTCTTAGATATATCAATTGCTGCAATGTTATCACAGTATATAGTAATAGGTTCCTTGCATTTTACTTTTTTGTCTTTCAACATTTTCTTAAGCCATAATACCTGTGTATAGTTAGTTGATGCTACAACATATTCTGATTCTGCTGTTGATAAAGATGTACAACTCTGTTTCTTACTCAAACAAGAAACTAATCTCTTTCCAAGAAAGAATGCTCCTCCAGTGGTGCCCTTTCTATCATCTACATCTCCTGCCCAATTTGCATCTGTGTATGCACATAGATCAAAGTTTTCATCTTTAGGATACCATAATCCAAGATTTGCTGTGCCTTGTAGGTACCGGAAAATCCTTTTCACTGTTGATTCATGATTTTCCCTAGGATTACTCTGAAATCTAGAAGCAATACATACTACATTCATAATATCAAGCCTGGTTTGTGTCAAATACAGTAAACCTCCTATCATAGATTTGTATCTAGTTGGAATAACAGGTATAGATTCATCCCTTTGAAATAATTTGTCATTTGTAGTCATAGGTGTGCTTACCAGTTTAGAGTTCTCCATCCCAAATTTCTTTAGTAATTCTTTCAAGTACTTGGATTGACTCAGAAATATACCTTTATCAGTTTGAGAAATTTGCAAACCTAAAAAAGAATTTAATTTCTCCAATCATAGACATTTCAAATTCTTGCTGCATTTCAAGAGAAAATTCCTTACATAATCCATCTTCTCCTCCAAAGATTATATTATCAACAAATACTTCAATAATCAAGATGTCATCATTAGTTACATTGTAGTATAAATTGCTATTTGCGTTTCCTTTAGTAAATCCAATCTTCAAAAGATACTTATCCAATCTTGCATACCAAGCTCTTGGGGCTTGTTTCAATCCATACAGAGCTTTCCTTAACCTGCAAGCCATATCATTGTCATCTGTCAAAGAAAATCCATTAGGTTGTTCAATATACACTTCTTCTTCAAGATCTCCATTCAAAAATGCACATTTAATATCCATTTGATAAACTTTGTAATCCTTGTGAGTTGCGAAAGCCAAGAATAATCTAACTGCCTCAATTCTGGCTACTGGTGCAAAGGTTTCATTGTAATCAACTCCTTCTTTCTGAGAATATCCCTTACACACTAGTCTTGCTTTATTTCTGACAACCTTACCATCTTCATTAATTTTGTTTCTAAATACCCATTTAGTTCCAATTATATTTTTATCTTTAGGTTGGGGAACTAATGTCCAAGTATTTTTCTTCTCAATTTGTCCTAGTTCTTCTTCCATAGCTTTAATCCAAAATTTATCTTCACATGCCTCATTGATAGATGATGGTTCAATTTGAGAAATAAGACATACCTCTTCATTTGCCAATCTTCCTCTTGTCATAACTCCTTTGAATTTGTTTCCAATTATCTGATCTTCAGAATGATTCAATCTTACATACCGGGGTGTCTTAGTTTGTTGTTGTTCTTCAATTATTGTGGAATCTTCTGATGATACCGGGGTAACTGGATCTTCAATCTGTACTGGTGGATTCAGTATAGGTTCATTTGTCACAATTTCTGTTGCCGGTTCAGAGTCTATATACCTTGAAGTTCCTCTAAATTGTTCATCAATCTTTACATTTGTACTCTCAACAATTTTCTGAAATCTTTTATTAAAACATCTATATGCCTTGCTCTTAGATGAATAACCAAGAAATATTCCTTCATCACTTCTAGGATCAAATTTTCCAATATAGTCATCTCTTCTAATATAACATTTACTTCCAAAAATTCTGAAATACTTAAGAGTAGGAGTATTACCAAACCATAGTTCATGAGGGGTCTTACCAGTTTCACCTTTGATGTGAACTTTGTTGAATGTATAGAAAGCAATGCTTACTGCCTCTCTCCAATACACATGTGGTAGATTTGCTTCAGATAACATACTTCTAGCTACATCCAAGATAGTTCTGTTTTTCCTTTCAACAACTCCATTCTACTGTGGTGTCTGAGGTGCTGATAACTATCTTTTGATTCCATTCACTTCACCGAATGTATTAAAGTCCTTAGATGTGAATTCTCCTCCTTGATCTGATCTTAAACATTTGATTTTCTTACCAGTTTCATTTTCAACTATTGCTTTGAATAGTTTGAACTTACCAAGTGCTTCTGATTTCTCTCTGAGGAAAGTAACCCAACACATTCTAGAATAATCATCAATAATTAGCATAAAATATCTATCACCTTGTAAGCTTCTAGTTCTAGCTGGACCACATAAATCGGTGTGAATAAAATCAAGAGCATTATTGGATTTTTCTGGAATACTTTTGAAACTAGCTCTAACTTGTTTTCCAAATTGACATTCCTTACAAACTGTATTCTGAGGTTTCACAATTTTAGGTAGATCTCTAACTACCTTAAAAGTACTGATTTTTACCATGCAATCAAAATTTACATGACATAGTCTCTTATGCCATAACCAAATTTCATCTATATGTGCAATTAAGCATGCCTTTTCACTATTATTCAAATGAAAGATATTGCCTCTAGTCTGATTACCAGTTGCAATTTCCAAACCAGTTCTATTCATGATTTTGCATTTTTCATTTTTAAATTGTAGCTGAAATCCCTTCTCAACTAATTGACCAACACTTAAAAGATTATGCTTTAATCCTTCAACATAGTAGACATTGTCAGTGTTATGTTTACCATCAAGAGATATTGAACCCTTACCTTTGATTGAACAGGCTTTGTCATCTCCAAATCTTACTAAACCTCCATTGTATTCTTGAAAGTTCAAGAATTTACCTTTGTCTCCAATCATATGATGTGAGCATCCTGAGTCAATAATCCATTCATCCTTTGATTCAACTTTAGCTTCTAGGACTTGTTCTACCAGTTGAGCAGTAGGTGTTGGTTGATCTTCTGTTATAGCAACAAAAACCCATCCATTGTCTGCTGGATCCTCATCAGAATCATCAGTCACACCTTCATCAGCAATGTAACAAGATTTATCTTTGTTCTTCTTAAATCTATATCTCTGATATTCAAGATTAGGCTTGTATGTTCTTCTAGCTCCTTCTCTTAGTCTAGCATGTCTATCAGGGCAGCTTGAAGCCATATGACCAATCTTATTGCAGTTAAAACATTTAAAGGGTGCTTTACCTTCATACTTACTTCCAATTAGACCTTTTGGCATTTTTCTTGCAAATAGTGCTTCAAGCTCTTCAAGCTCTTCATTCTCCCTTCTGGATTCTTCATGTTCTCTTGCATAAAAGGCTCTCCAGTCTGATTTGTCAAATGATGGAGTAGATGATGTTGATGCTTTAAAGGCCAAATCAGTCTTTATAGTAGCAACAGGACCAAATTCCTCAATTTCAAAAGCTGAAAGTTTTCCAATCAATGTATCCCTAGTTACTGATGTATTAGGCATTGTTCTCAATTCATTTATAATAGTAACCTTCATTTTATATGCAGGTGGAAAACCTCTTAAGATTTTTGAAACAATTTCATCCTCACTCAAGGTTCCTCCACAACATTTAATACCCAAAACAATTTCATATACTCTTTCCATAAAAGCAGAAATCCTTTCATCTTCTTCCATTTTTAGATGTTCATACTTGACTCGGAAGCTTTCAAGTTTTGCAATTTTGACTGTGGAATCTCCTTCATTCAGTGTTTCCAAGTGATCCCAAATAGCTTTAGCAGTAGACCTATCTGATAATCCCATGATTTGGTGATCTGATAATGCGCTCAAAAGTGCTTCTCTTGCTTTGCAATCATTCTCTTCATCTTTAGCTAAGGTAGTTGGAGCAGTCTGACCAGCTACAACAGTAGTATAACCATTCTTAGTAACTTCCCAGATGTCTTTACCAATGCAATTCAGGTGTGTCTCCATTCCGATCTTCCATATCCCATAGTTGGTTCCATCAAGTTTAGGACTGTCCTGTTGGGACTAATTAAAACTGAGTCAAGTTTATAGGCCTATCTCAAAAAATTTCTCTGCATGTCAGAAAAGTACCTAAATAAGTCAGTTTGAATGCCTAGTTAGCAAGGGGGTAAAATGGAGCCGGTTAATTTTCAGAGGGTAAGGCTCGGGATTCATGTCCCACGCCTTTCATTTGGCCTATTTAGTGTGTTGCAACTTTCAGAATTCAGTTTGGAGAAGTTTATCAAGTACCCATTTCGAGGGGTGAGCTGAAAGTGCATTCTAGGCACAAGTGCAAATTTTATTGAGTAGCCTACTTTGGGTGTTTATATCTTTTTCCCTGTTGATCATCATGGATAAATTAAAAATGGATTCAATTGTATGCATAAAATTGAGTTACCCTACAAAATTTCAAGTCTTGACGAATCCGTTTGCTCCGTTTTCATAGCCAAATCCGTTTGTAGTTTGCGATGTTTGCACAAGTGTAAAAATGTCCTGGTGAGCGTCATGTCAGAATGTTTGTTCCGGGCTAATGTTGGTATAAATGGTGAGCTACATTTCAAATTTCAAGCTTTTATCAATCTATTTGATCAGTTTGCAAAAGGACTCATTTTGCCATCAAATTCAGTTATCCGCACTTCCAGTGTTAGATCAGTTAATGTAGCCATTTTGGTGAGCGCGCCGTTTGCATCCTGTCAGTCGGGTGATCGAACTAAGAATTCAAAGATTTAATATGTACTTAAAGGTACCTATGTTCTGAATTTGAGAGCCTACGGAGGTCGTTTGATATTTTTGAGAAAGGCATCATGTGTTGCCAGAACATTGACTTCATCAGGTCCGCAGTGTTGACAAAGCCAGTTGGCCGTTTTCGGAAATTAATATCTCTTCGCTCGGGACTTGTCTTGAGAAACCGTTTGGTAGATGTCATCCTTGTATATCAAAGTACACGCTTGTCTGATGGCGAGCTCCAGAAAGGTGTTTTGATAGGTTTGAAAATTACGTCTTCGCGATTAAATGCAAAAAATTGTGGCGTAATTGCCTGAAAGTTGCAAAATACAATTTTATGATCCAAAAACGATGCCGATCGTTCCCAAAGGTATGTTTGAGGTCTGTGAAGCATTTCAAAGGCCAGTTGCTTGAAATCAAATTTTTTTTTAGTCGGACCCACTTTGGGGCCCGACTTGGCTCATGCCCGCGGATTGTTTTTATTGGTGATTTTTGTTTATTGGGGGAAATTCAGAATATTCAGTTAATGATGCAATCCACAAGTCACAGTCAGGTAAAGTTCATATTGGTAGCAGCCATTGGGGATTCAAGGTTAAAGACATTGTGAATATCAAGGGTGTCTCCTTTGATTTGTCAGCTTGATTTGTCAGCATTCTTCTAGATTGCAAGATTTTTTTTTAATGCAGCAAAGGATAAATATTGTGATTGAGGATGGAATGTCAATGTTCTCTTTTATTGAGAATGGAGTTTTCATTTTTATTGTGATATGTCAGTGTTCTCTTTATATGAGAATGAAGTTTTCCAACTGCAGTTTTAGTGGTAATAATTACATCTCCTCCCAAATACCATTTTCTAAAATGGAAATAGAAGACCAAGATTCATATCAAGCACCAAAGAATTTCTTTTGCATGGTGTTTTGGGGCTGCAGTCAAGAGCCAAGCTTGCTCATGTGGTGAAGAAAGAGACCATCAAGCACTCAGCAAAATGCAATCAGCAATTTCCAAGTCTCCTACATGGTGCATGAACTTCCAAGCAAATGCAGAAATTTCAACATATGACAACCCTCCCACACAGCATTTGAAAGCAGCAAATAAAAAAAAATCAAACAATGGTGATTGCTGCAGTCTCTCCTCCCCTACGTGAGACACCAACTGTGCACAGCAATCACTTCCTTCTCCTGCGTGGCATGTGAAAAGGGGTTTCAAATCTCAAGCAAAGGATTTCTCCTTGCTGTGCGTGGGATGTAGTAGAGGAGGGCATAAGTTTTTTAAAGAAAAATTTATCATTTTGATTGCATTCCCTCTGCATGGTTTTTGACAGGCATGGTGTTTAGAATGTGGAGGGGCATTAAGAATCCTCCAACAAATGCATTGGCAAGCTCACAGCCATTATTCCCTGTGTGATAAAAAATCTTCAAGCTATTGAAGTTAACGGTTGTAGATCAACTTCCTCCCTCGTGTGGCATATGGAAAAGGAGTTAAACCCCAAGGTATTAAAAACAAACAAAATGCAAAACGCCATTGAAGAACACTCAAAAATATTCAAAATACACAGTCCCAGGCTTAATGTTTTAATCCCACATTGGCTGTGCACTGGGAGTTTTTGGTATTTATATACAAAAACGCACAGTAGTATAATGTCTAAGCCTTAAAGGCTTTTGACACAAGGTGCCCATGGGCGCCCAAGGCGGGCCCACGTGCGAGCACGCTTCCCAAGGCGATGGAAGAGTTGACTGGATGAAGATCAAGTGAACCCCATGCAGGCACGCTTCTCGAGGCAAACAGGCAAAATTTTGCAGACGAAGGTCGGGTTAACGAGCGAGCAAGTCTGAGAGAGATCAACGGTGCGCGCTATTTCGCGAAGGGAAGATGCACGTCATTTAAACCCCGCGAAATAGCGAAAGTGAACGAGAGCCGTCCACGTGTTGTGATAGGTGGCAGTCCAACAGGCGGGTCCCGGTGAGGTGGCACACAGTTGGCGCACAGGTGGCAGTCCAGTGGTGATGACATGGCGGCCAAGTGGCAATGACGAAGTAGATGACGTGGTGATGATGAGGTGTCATCCCAGGTGGCATCCGGTCAACCCCATCGACCAATCAGAGGCCACCACGTTGCAAGGCGTCAGAGCACAAATGGAGTCAAAAATCAAATTTAAAATGATTAAATGATATAGTTTAAACTATAGAGAAATTCGAAAAATTTAAATGATGGGTCTGTGTTGAGGATTAATTCGCCCAAGGCTCAATTTTTTGCCAAAGTATAAAGTGTTATATGTTTTTGGAAAGCTCTCGGAGTGAGGAATCTGAATATGAGGTTAATTTTGGCAAATGTGGGATATTTTGGATGTAGTTTTCACGGGAACAAAATTCAGTTAGAGAAGGGACACTTGGCAATTCAGTTACAAATTTGATTTGGTTCCCTCTCTCTTTTAATTCCGAATTCTTCTCAGTGGTAAGGGTTCCAAAATTTTGTGAGGAAGTGCTCCAGTTTTCATGGCTTCCATTTTCTGAAATTCTTGACCCAAACTTGTAAAGTTCTATGGATCTACTCAGGGTATAGAGGCTACATTGCAAGATGACAGATTGTTTTCTAGTTGCAGGTCTTACTTGTGTCAGGCATGAGTAAATTTCCCATGATATTGTCTCTGTGATATGTTTTTTCATTATTATGA
Organism: Cryptomeria japonica; assembly: GCF_030272615.1. Taxonomy (NCBI): domain Eukaryota; kingdom Viridiplantae; phylum Streptophyta; class Pinopsida; order Cupressales; family Cupressaceae; genus Cryptomeria; species Cryptomeria japonica. Next base: position 321,495,091 of record NC_081410.1, read on the forward strand.
ATTCAATCCTCAAGGAGGATGAAATTTGTCATCTCAAGGAGGTTGTGTGACTGTTTATAGGTATCCTTCAAGGAAGGTTTTAAATTCTATAGTCAGTCATAAATGATGAAATGTATTTCCAGATCTGATAAATTTCTGAATGAATCAAATAGTGCATTAATATCAGGTATTGGTGCATGAATATCTTGTTTAAGGAAAACAAATTTGCATCTATGATTCATATTTGCAGTTCTGTTTGTAACTCTATTGCCCAATGAACAAGGCACTGGTCTTGCAAGTTTAGGGATGGTTTCAGATCAACATTTTAAAAGACAAATCTATTTCCCTTTATGTTTAGGGGTGTGTTCTTCTCATTCCAAGCTCTGTTTCATCCTATTGTTTGTACAGATCTAGCCAATCTGTAATGTTTCCTAACCTGTTGAGCTTGTGAAATGATCTATCTGCTTAATGTTGATGCAGTTACGTGTCTATAATTCTTGTATTTGGTGCATCAAAAAGGTGTCCCCCCCTAGGTCTAGCAGAACCTGAAGTGCGGGAGGATCAATTAGGGTCCTATGTTATGTTGTCCAAGCCCTGATGTGTTTTGTAGACTGAAATTGGCCATTTCATAGAAAGATTTGCAGGTGTTCTTGGGTTATCACTTTTGGTGAACAACATGTCCTTCCTGAAATAATTAGTAGACATTGGATCTCCTCAAGTTGTTAAACTTCTGCAAAAGAGGACTAAGCTCTGATACCAATTGTTAGGTCCCAGAGACAACTGAGAGGGGGGTGGGGTGAATCAGTTGTCAAATAAATTCAAACCAAAAACTTATTATCCAACTTAATGCTTAATACCGGTAAACCAGTTAAGTATGCCGGTAGACAGTGTTAATAGTAAATTGCTATACCGGTAAGGATTAATGCATGAAACATAAACATAAAGTCATCCACAATACATGACACTAATATTTGTACATGGAAACCCTATAAGGGGAAAAACCATGGTGGGAAACCTTACCCACAATCAGATGATACTACTGTAGATAGTAAGTGTACATAAATGGGGTCTGCATATGCAGAAAGGCCAACAGCCTAGAGCTCACTGCTCAATCACAAAATGGGAGTCACACTGACTACAGTTGGATGGTTAAATCCAATAAGAATGTACTACACAAAATAGTATCTTCATATGCTAGATTCAGTACCGGTGTAATGCTGATATGCTTCTACAAAAACCTAACTTCACCTTCAAATGATGTCTTTGTGTATATCCCTGCTTGATCTCGCATATACCTTCACTTAATTCTTTTTTGCATTTCACACTTGATCTTACAAATAAGATCTTACATTTATACCATACCCTAAGACCAATTTTAGTAGGTCAGCTCTACAAGATATTACAATAAAACATTTTTATACAATATAATATCTAATGCAATAACTGATTAAACATGTCGGCTAAATGCATTTACAACAATAATAAATCATCTCCATAGTGTGCCATGCTGATCTGGAAAAGATAAACTTGCCAGTGTAACCCTAGATAACCTAGACCTATTTGCTGGTAAAAGCAAATATGCAAATATGAATATATCAATGATTATTTCTTCAAAATAAAGTGTCCACATGATGTCTTCGACATTACCAAGTGTCTTCCATATCATTCCAAGTACCGGTGAACAATATATCCTACCGGTGAACCATATACCAGTAACTGTTGCATAGTTTAATGCTTGTCGGTGAATGTTTTTGGATCTCCAAAGTAGGTGTATTAGTAGGTGTTGATATCAATGACAAAACCATACCAAAATACCAACAACTTGTCATTTCATGCCCCCATTAGCATTTGGAGTCAGCTAATACAACATTAAGAATCCATTGTGTGAGAATCAACGACTGTATTCTGATTATCTATTGGGTGTGTACCTGAGTCTATAAGAAAAGGTTTTCTTCTCTCACCAATTTCCATAGGGTTTGCATCCTATGATTGGAGTCATTATACATATTGTGTGTTTTCTGTGTTTTCATCCCTAAAACTAAAATTGGAATACCAAAACTGGAGAAAACAAGAAATAGCTTAGTGATCAAAACTCTGTCCTTGTCACAAACTAGTATACCTTAGTTGTCAAAAACTCAGTCCGCCTCAAAACTGGTCATACTCAGTCATTGAAAACTCAGAATTTAGCCTCTGTCTAGTAAATAGTCATACGAGTCTTCTGATTTATCAACCTGTAACATATCTGTGTTGTATAAAATTCCATCAATCGTAACAATCTGTCATTTTAGCCTACATTTTGTATCATATGAGACCTTATTATCTGTCATCCTAGGGAGCTATCGTTTGAGCTTGCATCCTTTGTCGTACGATAAACCAATGCATTGATCAATTTGTCATTTCAGACATACCCATCAGTCGTACAATACTAGGCAACAACTCATACGGAATACTATTGTCATCGTCCTGAATTTATTACATTGTCGTCTGGTCCTGTAAAACCTGTTGTACGAATCTATGATTTTGTCAATCTAGAATAGTCAAACTTGCCTAAAACAGTCTACAAAGAGCATAAAACTAGTTATCATCATTCTGAGCATAAACAAATCAAAACAGTGTACCTCTGCCATTTGTGTTGTACGATTTTGTTGATCATCTTTTCAACTATTTCAATCAACCATTTTATCAAATTTAAGTCACTTCGATAACATCTTACACAGGATAGATCATTCCTGAAACCAGACTGAGTCTTAGTCACTTCTCTTAAATCAAACTAGGTAACTTAGATCATGTCTTACACAAGATAGATCTTTCCTAAAACCAAACTAAATCTTAGTTGCTTCTTTCAATCAATACGTTAAACGAACAAGTAGCTCCAAATATGATCTTGACTTCTGCATCACAAACAACTCTAGGTCACATCAGTCAATAAAAATGCCTACTCAAACTAGAAGCTCTTCTAAAAAATTTGACAAAAGTAAGAAGCCCATGGTTACCTTGGCCCAACAAATTCAAGATCTCAAGAGAGAAATATATGACATTCAAGCTGAACAAAAATATTCAATGACCCCTCTTGAGATAAAATTTCATGATATCAAGAACACTAGACTTCAAGAAATGTTAAAACAATTACATAAGTTGGAACATAAAGTAATTGGAAATCAAAATCCAAATCTCATACAAGATCACAAGGCATCTTCACCAAGACAAAAAGACATCTATCCCCTAGATAGAAAGTTTACACCTTTGGGGCAATCTATTGAGTTATCTTTGGAAGAGCTACTTGAGCATAATCTTATCATATTGCCTAAAAAGACCACATGGGGATGTGAAGTTTTGAGTAATTAGTGTTCATATCATAGACATAACAAACATAAGACTTCAATGTGTGTGGAATTAAAACATAAAATTCAAGACCTGCTTGATGATGGTGATATTCAAATTGAAAATTGTAAAAATTCACCTAAGGAGAAACCATATGTCATTACCAAGCATGATCAAAATGATGAACCTGTGTCTAGCAATGGATCACATGTCACCTCCATCTCTTTCGTAATGCCTCCATCTCTTGAGGCTTCTCAACAACAATCCATACCATGTCTCTCAAATAATGAACCTAATGATGAAACTTTTCGTGTTGATCCTCAAGGGCTATCTCAAGGGCCATCCTATCCAATGGTTGAAAAAGATCCCATCTCATTGGAATCCCATAATGATTCCCTTATACCTTTCCATTTATTCCAAGATGATCCCTTTCCATCTCAAGAGAAAAGAATACTTCTTAAGCAAGATCATGATGCCTCTTCCACCTTTTCAGATGATCCTATTCGAAATGAAGAGTCAAACACCATTCCTACTCTATCCAATGGCCCTCTTCCATGTCAAGATCAAAGTATACCTTCATCTCCTTGTCATAATCTTCCACGTTCAACTCAAGGATCCATCATGCCTACAAAGCCCTCTCATGAACCTACAAGTCAAAATATTTATAAACGTAAAGGGGTAGACCTTCACAAGCAAGAACCCATCCATGTTAAAGAAACTATTAAGGGTCATGTCCTCAGTGACATTCCTCAAGATGATGGTATCCCTACTAAACCAAAATCCAGGTACACACCTTCCCCTTCATCTCTTCCATCCATTTTAGGACCCTATATTCCTCCATCCCTTGTGCAAGATCAATAAAGGTGTACATCTTCACGTACCTTCCATCCATCTAGAAAGAAACAAATGCTCACTGAGCAAAATAAAGCAAAATCAAAAGCTATATGGGTTCCTAAGGCACACAGTAGAAGCAATGTGTTCCAAGAAACTACAAAAGAATGAAAAATAAAAAAACATGTGGATCCCTAAGCGTCTCCTTGAAGCACAATTGTCCAAAGAAAAATCCAAATCCATAGCCAAGATTGTTGTTCCTCCATTCAAACCTTCCAAATCCATTTCTCCATCACCTCTTTCATCTATTTTGGATCCTCATGTCTTAAAATCCCTAGTTGTTCCTCCATCCAAATCTCACAATTTGAGATCCACTTTTCCTCAATCAATCCACCATCCCTCAAGATGTGTGCCAATGGTGATCCCGCAAACATTTCCATTCACTCATGAACCAAACTTTCAACATCTGGTCCATTATTCAACACCTCTTTTTCATCCTTCCATTCCCCTTATCCAATCTTTTGCATAAGACTTTACCATAGTTTCATCACAAAATCAAAAAAAAAAAAAAAGGAAATCAACATTGGAGATGTTGGACATGTACACTTAGCTGAGTCCTTCTTGGAAAGACATCTTTATGCTGGACCAATGAACTACCAACACAAAAATCCCTGACCCTATGAACAAGATGGACCTTCAATGATATCATATCTAAGGGCTGGGTTAGTTCAGGTTTTGTTTTCTGCATTGCATATCATTTTATTCAAAGTACTGCATCACATATAGTTTATTTTTCAAATGCATCTCATTCATACAATTTCTGCATTAGCATATAGCAACATCAATAAAACAAGACAACTGTCCAATTTTATCATTTGTTTGCATTTAAGACAAACAAGGGTTGTCTCCTTTCTTAGATATTCAGACATGAAGTCCTTGAGGTCATAAGGTCATTCATTTTTAACATTACCCCGTGACAACGCTTTACTTATGGTTGGGTAGTGATTTCACTATTTGAGACTGGTTAACCCAAAATCTATCAATTGCTATATCACAAACACATTTAAAAATATCTAATTCATTCTAGACACCTAGTTGATCATATGAATAGTGAAAAATCTAAAATTCTATTTCGACACTGCTATAATTATCACACCCAAGTAGGTTTCATTACTTACAAGTCAAGGCAAAAGAAAAAAAACAAAAAAGTGCAATGCCAAATATTCATCTCAAGGCAAAAGAGAAATGATATATAACTGAAATATCACACATACAAGTGCAAAAAAATCTTGACTATGGGAACATGCGAGTAACTCCATCAGGTCTAGGGACGCCTACTGGCAATGGAGCAATATTTGAGAAATTATAGTCTATAACCTCGTCGGAGCTCTAAAAGCTTGCTGGCAGCGAGGCTCTATTCGGGATGCTTTTGAAGTTATAATAATACATGTAGCTAGTCATATAGGATGCTAAGGATCTTTAGTGAACACAAGAGTGGGAATTAACTCAATTGCACTCACATGGCCAAAAGAAGATCAAAGTTTCAAGAATCTATGGGGAAGTTTTTTGTGTCTCCATTTGTAAATCCTAGTCACTAAGTGTGTTAATTTGGATGTTCCAAGGGACCTTAAGGATTGATTGACCACTAATCTATGAAATGTTTTGTACCTCCAATTCAATTAGTATATTACAAAGTGCTAAACAAACATGGTTATCCTTGTTTGAATAGGAAATGCATCTTCATCATGCATATTGCATTAACATAGGTCATATAAAAAATTCATTGTCTCCATATGCATTCTACAAATCATCATGTCATATAGGTCTATATACTGGGGACATAGCTGAGAAAAAATCCTAAAAATCCTAAAAAAATTTGAACAAAAACCTAAAAATCAAAAACTCACCCAAAAAAAACTGAACAAAAATCAAAGCAAGAAAGCATAGACTATCCTTCAAACCAAATCAACCACAGACAAACTCTCAAAGTCTAGAATTAAACTTATCGCATGTCTTGTTAATCAATCTATGAAACTCTATCAAACATCAACATGTCTTATACAAGGAAGGGTACACTCAAAATCGGACAGATCGGTCTTATATGAGGTACTTACTCTTTGAAACCAAACATTCCTATCAATGATCATCAAATCAAAACAATGACTTCGATCAGTATGGCTGCTGGATTTTATCGAGGTTCATCTTATCTCCTATATTGAAGTGTTGCATCTACGCTTTCGCTTATATTGTTGGTAAATGCACACTCCAATGAGAAATTGTAGGTAATTGTAGGTTTTGTCATTGATGGAAACCTTGCAATCATATGATACCAACACTAGCACCGACGGACAGACTCTACACTGGCACACAGAACACTGACAGTGAAAGGAAGGATACTGACACCTTGGTCGACTTCAATTTTGTTTAAAATGTATTTTGTAATTAATTGTAAAATCATTTTAAGCCGACATGGCGAGTTGTAATATATGTATGAGATCATTTTGTAATAGGAAGTGTGTGAAATAGGATGCGAGATAAGTAGACCTAATATGCGAAATATTGGTTAAGAATTTATGTTGTAGCAGAGCTTAAACCGGTACTAAATCTGGCATAGCAGATGCTGATCTGAAGCAGTACAAGACATTGGATTATTATAATCCATTTTTGTAAGTCAGTGTGACTTCTTTTGTAATTGAGCAGTGAGCTCTAGGCACTTGGCCTTCCTGCATGTGAAGGCCCCTATTGTAAGAGTAATATTCCCTTATTGGCCAGTAAGCGAATATTGTGGGTCACAAATCCCACCAAGGTTTTTCCCACACCGGATTTCCTCGTTAAAATATTGTGTTATGGTGTGCTTCTCATGTTTTTTTTATTGTTCTTAGTTACAACATTATTTCTGGTTTACTGGTACACAATTTTAATATGCTTTTCATGTTGTAAGTCAAGTAAATTTATATACCAGTTAGATAATGATTCACCCCCCCCTCTCAGTATCTTTAAAAATCCTAACATATATATATATATATTAGTTGCTTTTGTGACATCCTGGTCCTGTTAGAACCCTCATGGCTTGAAACTGATCAATGTCCTAGTCTTAGAGTAATCGACTAAGCAATTTACGTGTCCTAAGAAATATCAACCAAGTCATTATTTTGTCAGTGATACCCTGTCGTCCACTCTAAGTCAGTCATCTGTCTCCTAACTACTAAAGAATTTTATCACTAAGTACACAAGCAAAACAACATTATTGAAAACAACCACTAAAAAGTTTGAGATATGAATGAAATCTTTCTTTGTGTGTTGTCTTTTATATTGGTTTTCGATTATTATTCCCTCTGAGTAACTCGAGGAAATCTATCTTGACTAAGAGGAGCAAGGATTGGGGGCATAATATTTTCTTTGTTTTCTGCTTGTAGGAATGATTCTGATGATCTGGAAACATCTAATCAGCTGGGTGTCTGTGATAAGAGACTTCACATCAAGGTGAAATTGCCACACATACCTCGACTCCACTTATTTGTATGCTACATAGAGGTTGACATAATTTCTTTGTCTGTTTTGAGGGAATTTCTTTAAATGTGCAATCTGGGTCCATGCGTAATCTGTCCAAGGATATGAACGAAAAAAGGGTCATTGTGGATAAGATAATTAATATTGCACATGAAAAGGAAGGAACTATATCCTGCCTGCTATGTTTGTAAATGCTCAGTGATGAACATTAAGCACTTCAAATCCAGTGACTAGTTTTTAGTTTGCGTTCATCTTGCACTTTCTACATTTTGAGCATTTTCTGTATGGTAACAATAATCTCTTTATCTTATGAATGAGAGTTTAAAGTATCATCATTTCTAAGCTAAGTGGTCTCTCTTTTTTATCATTTCTCTGATCGAGTACTTGTTTATTGAGATGTTACCTGCATACATATGCATTTTATATAGATTCATACATTCATTTGCATTCCCATTATTGCATAGAAAGAAAAAAAACAATTTACATTACTCATTACTCATTTTCATCATTTATTTGCATATGAAAAGAAATAAAAACAAACATTCATATTCATTTGCATTACATACATCCATACTGAACAAATATGCATACATATAGAACAAAGCATATAGAAGAAAGCATCTCATAAACCAATTGACACAAGTACAATGAAATCAAATCCAGATCTTGTATATATAATCATCAATATCTCAGGGTACAAGTGATATAACTGTCATATAAAATCTCCCATCAGAGCAAGAATCACATGGGCTACAAAAAATGGGGTATCTAACAAAATCTAAGAGCTATAAGAAATCTAGCTCTCTACCTCTCCCTCATCGCCAGGTGGTGGAGGAGGTGGAGCCTATTGACTGGCATCCTGTCTCGATGCTCAAGCTCCCTCAGATCGTGCCATGTACTGAGAGTAGGGGACAACTTGCTGTGCTACAGGAACAACTATGCCCGACTAGTCTAGTGCAAAACCTCCTACTGAAGAGCATATTGCTCTGCTCTCATCTTTGTGACCTAATGATCATGCTCTTCTCTAAGCTCCACTAGCTGATGATTATGCTCAGCTCTGACCTTAGCTAGTTGTTGGTCTTGCTCCGCCAGCTTTGTCTATGCCACTATCAACTATGACTGCATACCTGCCAAATGTGCTCTCATCGACCGCACTGCATCCACCCCCTGCTCCCTCACAAACTCTCTACCTCCATCGCCGCTTCTATATCCACCTTTAGCTCCCCCTTGCTCATCTCTCCTCTGCCTCACCTACCTAGGAGCTACTCGCTCCTCCTCTCCTCCACCCTTCACCACCCTAGCTGCACTCAATCTGACACCAATAGCCCCTAGGGATCCACCCTCTCCTCTCTGTTGTTGTCTCATCACAGCTAGTACCCTACTGCTTCAAGCACTAGGATCACCACCTATCCACCTCAGAGCCTCTTCTCTTTGTCCCTGCCTATGTCCCTATCCCTGTGTCTGTGCGGGGGCATCATCCTCAACCTCCTCTATCAGAGGTGCCTGCTCCATCAGATCTGTGAATCTAGGGAATGGATGCTATTGGAACCAATCCTTGTACTGGGGCAATACCCCTGCATCTGCAATATCCTGCAGGTAATCCCACCTAAGTCATGACAACCCTTTCAACTCTTACATGTCCAAGGCATAAGATAACCTAGGCCCCCATCCTCACCTCTCCTCATCTGCATAATGAACATATGCAACAAAATCTTGTGAGATCCCCTGAGGCCTACCATACTGCCTCATCACCTGAGTAAAAACAAAGTGCTCGATGACTATCACTGATCTGTCGATGAGAGGATGAGTAATGAATAGATCTCTATGAATAGCTCTCTAATCATCCCAAGGCTCCAGACCCTTGTATGGTCTCCATACAACAACTATCAGGTCATCTAGCTATTATCTCCAGTACTCTATCTTTCCCAGATGGGGCTGGGTAATGTATCCATAATATCTATAAACAATCAGCTATTGCGGATCTCTAGTGTCATCCACTATAGGTCTGCACACTACGATGTGCTCCCAGACCCATACCTGCAAAATCAATACCCTTGTAGCCATGCTTTTCCCCTCTCTATAGAAAATCTCATGCATCTCACGATACATGTTAGCCAAAATAAATGAACCCCATCCTAATCTCCCAAGGTGATCCACAAGCCTCTACAACATCCTAGCCCAACTGCATAAGAAACCCTGTTGTCCCATGTCTGGCATAATGAAGCAACCAATAAATCCTACCAAGACACAAGCTAGTGGAAACTGTTCACTATAGCTATTCATCATATCATCCTAGCTGATAGACTGTGTAAGGATGTCCTCATCATGAAAAATCTACCTCAGAGCTAGTAGGCTAGGACGCTGACCTTATCCCCAATGAATGGAATCTTGAGAATGCTATATATATCCTCGAGAGTGATAGTCATATCCCCAACTGGTAAATGGAATGTATTATGCTCAAAATGGAATCTCTCAACAAGTGCGGTGAGCAACCCATGATTCAAATGGATATCTAGCATCTGTAAAAGGTGAGTAAATCCTCACAAATCAATATGTGCTCTATCTATATTGGATAACTCACAAACTAGTCTCATAGTTGGTGGATAGACACATCTGAAAAGAACATGTGGTAGTCAAATCTGCAAGAATCAAACAATAGAGTATCAGAAAGTCCTTCACATTATGCTATGAGACAACTTAAACATCACGCAAATCCAAATACATCAATTGCAAAATCAAAATTTCAAGTTTGCACCCTTAAAAAGGCTCATTGTTTTTCATACGACATTTCACAGTGTGGACAGAAACTCGTATGAGTTAGGAATAGGTAGAGGACAACAAAAGACTCTAATATGACACAAAACAAGCCCTCACACGACAAAATGGTCTCTTTTACACACACTTGTATGATACAAGGGGAGTCCTAAAATGACAAAACTAATGGTTTTAAACAACAAAACATTTCAAGGCAGTTTGTCATATGACACAAGATGTCATCTCGCACGACAAAATGACAACGACCGACTTGAACAAGACTAAAAATTCAAAAAATCAACAAAAAAATTCAAAATTGATGAAATGAAAGGGCTAAAAATTAGACTCTTACTGTTGGCTTGTATTTCCGAGGTCGATTATGATGTCTATAGCGCTCAAATCGGTGCTCCTGGATCAGAATGACCACTTTTCTTCGCAGAAGGCTTTTTGAATTTTCAAACTTGGAGAGGTTAAAATGAATTGAAAATGAAACTTTGACCCCTTATATAGCCCAAAACCTATTTTTTCAACTTGCTTCGATGGACATGAAAATTGTACCCTTAGCTAATTTGCCCATCTTGATTCCATTTTCGAGATCAAAATCGAAATCTGAGATTATTCTTCTAGTCAATTTCATACAATTTGGACCACTTAGAACTTTTCATCAAATGCTCATTATTTCTCTAATTTGCACTCATTTTCTAATGAATCAATGTTGAATCTCAATTTATTCTACAAATCAATTTCCGATCAATTCCTCATCAATCATCGCTAAATCTTCAAATATTCCTCTACTAATGACCTTGTGACCTCACATCTTTGATGTCGAGAAATTTTCAAATCTTCATCAAGAGTCGAGCAAAAATATTTTCAACTAAGGAAAATCAAACAAATTCTTATTGCTAAGGGGCATCTCAGCTTCATTGCTTCATATCAAGTTGAGATTTCTTGATCATCTGAATCGAATCAATCACTAGGGGCATATCAGTTTCATCACTTCAAATCAAGCTGATATTTGCTTTTATCTGAATCAATCTCTTAATGTTAATCAGTTTCATCGCTTTTCATCAAGCTAATTATTCATTTAAACTCAATCAAAATTTTAAAGAGTATTTTTTATCACACGCTCAATCTAAGCAGGTGTTCAGTTTCATCGCATCAAATCAAGCTAGACAGTTTATCTTTGCTCATCATATCTTGATCCATCAAGTTCAAGATTGATTTTATCTTCGCTCACTGTGTCTAGTTCAAACAATTTCTAGATTAGGAAGATCCACTTCTTGATCAGTCAAGTTCAAGTTTGGTGTCTTTTCTCTTCATCGGTCCTAGTTCAATCAAGCTCAGGATTGGTATCACTTTAATCAACTTTGTTCAACTTCATTGGTTCAAATCAAGCTAAACACCTTGCTCTTCATCTGGCTCGTGATCAATCAAGTTCAGAACTGGTATCTCCTAGACACATCAACTATTCTTTGAACCAACGTGTTGCTCACACATTAATTCAAAGAGGGGAAAATATAATACCCTAAAAATGGTCACCTAAACCATGGGCCCCTAATTTTGACAACATCACCAAGGTCCTAACCAAAGGCAATTAAATCAACTTTGAGCACACAATTAATTAATTCTTCAATCATCAAATATTACATGGCAAGTGAATTATTCTATATTAATTATATATTTATTTAATTAATTAAATCATTCCAAGAAAATCATTTTGATCAATTATCCTATTTTAATTTATTAAATATCCCATCACATTTAATTAATTAATAAATTTTCCATTTAATCATAAAAAGGAATTAATTTATTACAAAAGAGGAATTAATCACAAAGAAAAAGTTAAATTGAAAATAGAATAAAAGAATTGAATTGAGTGAAATCAAACTTGAGATATTATTTCTTCTTCTAAATTGAGATAACTTGAAATAAGAAAAAACAATTAAATTGAATTATTAATCATTCTCTAAAATTGGAACTCAAAGTTTTTGAGAAAAAGAAGTTCAGTTCCATTGAAAATACTCTTTTCTTGAATAAATCAAAGAATCGCATGGAATCACCTATTTTTATCACGAGTGCATGGAATTAATTAATTCCATCACCAATGCAACTCAAACTTATAATCTGAATGCATTTCAATTAAACTATAATTGGAATCTATCTCAAGGTTAATTGAATCGGATTTCTCAATTATTTCAATTAATCCTAATTTGTGCTTTTTCTTGGTCTCTCTTGTGAATTTCTATAAATTCAGTCTTCAGCTCTCATTCAAAACACCTTGGAGATTTATTGTTATTATACAGTTTTTGCTCTAGAGTCATTGAAGATATTGTGCTTGCTTTTTTAGATTATTGCATCTTAGTTTAGCTTTTTGCATATTTAGTTTATCCATGATTGCTTGAATCCATATTGTTTGAATCTTTCATCCATATAGCTTATTTTTCATCCATCTTGCATCCATTTAGCTTAATATTGATGCTCATATAGATTAAATTCTTCATCTTGGTGTAGTCTAGTCACTACTATTTCTTATACAAATCTAAGAGCAATCTTATACTTGCATCTTTTAGAAGGCAATGGGTCGATTTGTGTTGGTTTTCATACTCATTCTTATATCTATCTAACCATACATTTAACGACTTAATTGAAGTGTTGTGTCTTGCAACTTACCGACTTATTCCACTTTTTCTCACACACAGTAAGTCCTAGTTCCTTAAGCATCAAGTTGTTGTGAAGCCTTTGGAGGTCTTATGTTTATAATTAGATTTACCTTAGCCTTGTGTTGTGATGTGATTCATTGTTGTGGTTGTTATGCCAGTTCCCTTGGTTGTTAGGTGTCAACCTAGGTCTCAAGTGTGAGTTGGTACCCCATGTCATCTGTTAGCACAGGGGGTGGTTCCTATTTGGTTCCACATGGTCAAGTGTTTGATGCCTTCTTCCATTGGGATATTCTTCATTGGTGTTAGCGTGCATGGCTTTGGACTATGATTCTTCATTATGCGAAAGGACTTGTAGCTTATTTTTATGTAAAATATTATGCAATGCATTCATGATGGCATTGTAATATAATAAGATTACGTGCTTGTATCATGATCTCTTGTTATAAGATTTGTTGATGTAATACTATGAACTTGTAATGAAAATAAGATGATGTACTATCATATGGATCATGTTGTAGAAAAATGTATTACGTATAGGATTAAGATCTTAAGATGAATTAGAAAATTGAATATTGAGTAATAGTGTAATCTTTTTATATCATATGATTCATAATGAGTAATGTTATGATTCTTTATTTGGAGAAAATAGAATAGTATTTGTTGCATACCCATGCATAGGTAAATGGAGTGATATGGTATTAGGAACATTTGAGTTGGTGCTTAAAAATGAACTTAGGATATTGATTTTATGGAGATATGCATTGGTATATCATAATCTCATGTCTAAGAACTAATAAATAGATCTTAAATGGAATGTATATTGTTGCTTTCATGATATGGATATGATGTTAAGATGTTGCTAGTAATTAGTGAAGTTAAGATACCCTAGGGAATGTATGTAGGAATGAAATATGTAACAAGGTGTTAGATGTTATGTTATCTTTAATTCTACTTGTGTTATATGTTTTTATGGTTATGTTCATGATGTTCTATTCATTTTCATAGATAGATAATGATGCATTTGATAAGTATATGGTAATTGATCTTAGTTGCATATGTTGATTAGTAGATGTTATAATAAAAAAATTATTTCTATTCTGGTTAGATTATGTTTATTTCTCTAGGGTATTTTGGTGGGCATTACATATGGTATCAGAGAACATGTTCCTACACTAGGTACTCTAGTCTCACATGAGCCCATTGTGCATGTTAGCTCTTAGTATGGGGTAGCTCAACAGTTTATCCCTGCTTGTTGTTTTCTTGCATTATTTTCCCTATCTTTAGCTTATAGTTTCTTTTGCATCTTGGTTAGACAAGATGCCTACTAGAGGTAGAGGTTATGGTAGTGGTGCTCATATGGGTACTCAATGAAATCCCCATCTTGAGGTTTCTGAAGAGCCACACCATGAGGAGAAACATCAAGATCAACAGGCGGAAGGAGCACAAGGAGATGATGTGATTTCACAATTGGTTAATGTTCTTAGGGATCTACTTGATTGATTAGGATTGAGGTAGGAGGAGAAACAATAGGAGGAATCTCATTATTCTAGTAATTTAGATAGAGAGGTTCATCAGGAGTGAGTGAGGGAGCATTCATGCTCGCCTTGAAGGAGAGTTGATGTAGTCCTTGATTAGGATGTGATTACAGTGGGTTATATGAAAGATCTTCTTAGGTCTCACCCTCCCACTTTTTTTGGTTCTAGTAGTGGCATGGAGGCAGAGATTTGGCTCTTAAATATGGGTAGGTGTTTCACTATACATTTGTATAGAATTAACACAAGGCTAGGTGTATGATCATGCAACTTCAAGATTTTGCTTCTACTTGGTGGCGTAAAGAGGAGTAGAAGATTGGTTTGGACATTGTGACAATTTCTTGGGAGTTATTCCTCGAACATTTCTATGCACGTTTCTTATTAGATATTTAGAGGTAGTGTAGGGCTGATGAGTTCCATGATTTGAGGAAGAAGAACATTACAATTGATTAGTATGAGCATAAGTTCTTTGAGCTTAGACAATATGTTGGGATAGTCGATGATGATGCGATGTTTATGTAGCATTTTGTGAGAGGTCTTAATGACTGAATCAGTGATGATGTTCAGGTTTTTGAACCCAAGTCTATGGAGGTAGCTATGGAGAAGGCACAACTAGTTGAGGAGAAGTTTTCCTTGGCTTTGGGAGGCACCACAAGTGTGCAGTCTATTAGTACTCTAGTTTCAGGATTAGTGGCGGGAGCTCTGTAGTCTCAAGTGTCAGGATTTTCTAGGAGTCATCCTCCATCATCCAAGGATGAACGTTTCCAAAAAAAGGAGAGATCTCAAAGACATAATGTTGCTCACAAGAAGAGGTCATTGGCATATAGGGAGCGTAGTAGGCAACGTGCTATTCACTTTCTTACCAATCAGTCAACATAGAGTTCTCCATAGAACTCTAATAGGGATAGAATCCAACAGTCCAATGCATCTCCAGCTGCCCATGGTTTCAGTAGAGGGAGTTGTTTCACTTGTGGTCAATAGGGACATTATGTCATGAATTGTTGTCAGTGATCTACTCAAATGTTAGTTTAGAGGCCAACAACTTTGGAACCTACTATTGGTGATTTAGGGAGATCTCATCACACATTTGTTGCAGTGGATAATCACTAGGTTGAGAATTAGGGTATGCCCATGGAGACTTCTGGTCATGGTTGAGCATCTTACCATCCATTCTCTACTACATCAGGATTTGATCCTCAGGGGTCACAACATGGAGTAGGAAAGGGTTCAATGGAACTTGAGTGATGATTTTTTAGCTTTTTGGGAGGATGCACTGTGGATGAGAGAGTTATTTGCTCACTTTCTTTTAAGCTTCTAGGACTAAGCCTCAGACAACGGGGGAGGATGTAGTGCCCCTGATGCAGAGGCCTCCTTACACCTAAGGAAAAGTCCAAAAGAATTGGGTCTGACCCTTCAAATGTCAAAAAATGACCCTACAAGGAAGGACTCCACATATTAAGGTTTAGAACTAATCTCCACTACTCAAGCCTAACACCTACTCAAGATGAGTAAAAGGCTTCAACTTCTCTAACATGCGTTACCAGTGACTCCTGCTCTTAGGGATTTTGAATTTGGCCTATACATGAAATCTAAGGATGATTCCATGCATTGGTTTTGGACTTAGGCATCAATTCCTTATACCTCCTTTGGAAACCTACCCCTTAGGTTAGTAGCCCTCCTATATTGGTATTTTGCCTTTAACTCCAAAATATTCCACACACTTTGAAAAACTACTCACCATTCTAGATACCCTTATTTGGGAGTTACGGTCATCCCCAAAGTGGATTGGTAAGATCTGCAACCTAAAGGTCTGATCCCCTTAGAAGCCCAGAGACCTAATTAGGGTGACTAGGCCTAATTTACAAAGTAACCCCCTTTACTAGTATCCCAATTGAAATTTTTTTTTATGAGCATGTGGGGGATGGTGAATAACTTCTAATTCCAGGGTTACATGCTTGGTATCCACCGTTATCAGATTTTAGGATGACTGTCCTAATTTTGCTTAAGGTAGTCACATGGAGATGCCTAGCTAGATTCACTTCAATTGCCTCACAACCAAGTATTCCCTACAAAAACCCATGAAAACCTTAATTTACACTAACCAATCTTTCATTCCACCAAAGGAAAGAACTTCTAGAGGTAAGAGATGCAAGATATGGCCATTATTTGGCGAAACCCTAGTCAAACCCTAGTTTCCCGGGTTACAATCATAAAAAATAAGGGTTTCTCACTACATAGAAAAAATCAAAGCCTTAGACCACCACCAAAACAAATATAGTTCATTTTTCCATATACTCCATGAATGGTGTTGTCAGATTCAAGCCAGTCAAGGACGTACAATCTCTGCAAACTCATAATTTCTGGGAAAACTTCAGTATTTCAGTGTTTTATTGCTTCATCACTTCAAACCACAACAACAAAAACTTTGGGAATCATGTACACAAGGTTTATACAACTCTTCGATGGTTTCCAACTAAATTTGGAGGAGGTTGGAGCCATTGAAAGGCTTCCCCCAACCACATTTTGAAAAGTTGCACTTTTGTACTCAAAAAGTTGCATTTTCAAAAGTTACAATTTTGCACAAAATGTTGTCAAACTTTCTAAGGTTGGGATCCACACACTTGGATCAACCAAACACTCCTAAAACATCCTACAACCTATCAAACACAAAAAGAAACATCCTACTACCCCTATTGACCGTATTGTCCTAATTGGCTTATCAAATTGCCTAATTAGTGACATGGGTTTACATGGTGGGGTCTTTATTAAATACTTAAAAAATCACAAACAAAATACTTGCAAAATGACCCTAATATCCTAATCTTCATCACTAGTTCATCATTAGCTTGTTGATGAGGTTCTCCTGCACCATACTTCTTGGGAGAAGAGATCTCAAGCCCACTTGAGATCAGAGTTTGGAAATCTGCACCATGGTTGGAAATTTGTTTATCTATCATCCAAACTGCTTCAGAATCTAGCTTGTCCTACCAAGCCACCAAATACTCTATGTAATCCTAGTTCCTTGTCCTCCTTGTGATTCTAGTGTCTATAATCTTTCTCAACTTTGGTGATTCATTTCTTGGAATATCATTGTCTACTGCAACCTGCATTGGTTCCTCCACTTCATTTGCATTGCCTTTGAAAAGTGTAAGATCACACACATTGAAAATGGGTGACAATCCAAGATCAGGATGAAGTTGGATTTCATAAGCATTCTATCCACATTTCTTCAAAATCTGACATGGTCCAATCTTCCTCTGCATGAGCTTGGTGTATTTATCTTTTGGGAGTCTCTCCTTCTTCAATTGTACCCATACTAAATCCCCAACATCAAACTGTACATCTCACTTTTTTTTATTAGCATGAGCCTTGTATTTTTCTGGAGATTGTTGGAGATGAGACCTTACTTGATCATGTACCTCCTTTATGGCTAATGCAAAAACTTAACCATATACACTAATAGGCTCTTCCTTAGGTAACTCCCTCAACTCCAATACACCTCTTGGGTGGATGCCATACACAATCTAGAAAAGAGACTTCTCGGTACTCCTATTTATGGTGTCATTGTATGAGAATTATGCCAATGACAAAATTTTGTCCCATTTCTCTCCATGTTGTCTTGTCAAACATCTTAACAGGTTCCCCAAGGACCTATTGACAACTTTAGTTTGTGCATCTGTTTGGGGATGGTAGGCTGATGAGAAAGTTGGGTTAGTTCCCAACTTCTTCCAAAGAGTCCTCCAAAAGTGACCTATGAACTTCACTTCTCTGTTTGAAACTATGTTTAGTGGAAATCCATGTATCCGGACTATTTCTTTGAAGAACAAGTTTGCAACATATGAAGCATCACAAGAGGTTTTACATGGCAAGAAATGAGCCATTTTACTAAACCTATCCACCACTACAAAAACACTGTCAAAACCTCTCCTTGTCCTAGGCAGACCCAATACAAAATCCATGCTTATGCTCTCCCATGGCCTAGAAGGAATGGGTAAGGGTTGGTACAAGCCTGCATTGGTGGATTTCCCCTTGGCTTTTTGATAGATTACACATGTCTCCACAAACTTCCTTACATCTAGCTGCAACTTAGGCCAGTAGTAATGTCTTTTCACAAGGTCAAGGGTCTTGTCAAAACCAAAATGACCTGCCATTTCTCCACAATGATTTTCCCTAATGATATTCAGTCTTATTGAACACTTAGGTATACATAATTTTCCACCTTTAAATAGCAATCCATCTTGTATTAGAAATTCAGAAAATTCAACATGATATAGGTCACCAAAAGTTTCACATGCCTTGTAGATCTCTCCAAAGTCTTCATCAGCATCATACATGTTCTTCAAGGAGTCAATGCCAACACTTTCCATCTTTATTTGGTTGATAGTTAAGACCCTCCTTCTCAAATCATCTGCAACTTTGTTCTTGATCCCCTTCTTGTGTTTGAGGGTGAAGGCAAAGGCTTGTAGGGTCTCTACCCACTTCATGTGTCGATGGTTCAGCTTCTCTTGGCTATTTATGAAAATCAGTGCCTGATTATCAGTAAAAACTATGAACTCTTTAGGAAATAAATAGTGCCTCCACTTCTTCAAAGACTGAACCAAAGCATACATCTCCAAGTCATAAGATGAGTATCTCTTCTTGGCATCATTTAGCTTTTCACTGAAAAAAGCAATAGGTCTTCCTTCCTGATTGAGCACTGCCCTAATAGCCATGTGGCTTGCATCACACTCCACTTGAAATATTTTGTTGAAGTTTGGTAGGACAAGGACTAGATGTTCTACAACTTTCTTCTTCAAATTTTCAAATGAGTCATCTACCTCCTTGGTCCAACTGAACCTGCACTTTTGCCCTCCCTTTATGTTGTTAAGCATAGGTGCACAAACATGACTAAATCCTCTTATAAACTTCTTATAAAAAATTTCTAAACCATGGAAGCTCCAGACATCATTCATAGTCTTAGGTGTTGGCCAAGACAATATGGCACTTACCTTCTCCTGGTCCATTTTCAACTCACCTTGTGAGATTACAAAGCCCAAGTGGATGATCTCCTCCTGCATGAACAAACACTTATCCAAATTCATCATTAGTTTCTCTTCATGTAACCTTTTGAGAACCATATCTATGTGTTTGAGATGCTTTTACCTTGAGTGGCTAAAGATAAAGATATCATCAAGGTATACTATGACAAACTTTCCTATGAACTCCACCAAGACCTCATTCATCAACCTCATAAAGGTACTAGGGGCATTGGAAAACCCAAATGGAATGACTTTCCATTCATACAACCCTTCATTGTTTTTAAAAGTTGTTTTCCATTCATCCCCCAACCTTATTCTAATCTAATGGTATCCACTTTTTAGATCCATTTTTGTGAGATATTTAGCACTCCCCAAGAAATCAAGTAAATCCTCTATCTTATGGATTGGGAACCTATACCTTATAGTTATCTTGTTGATGGCCCTTGAGTCTTTACTTATCCTCCAAGTGCCCTCTTTCTTGGGTGCAAGGACTGTTGGCACTACACATGGGCTTAGAATTTTGTCAAATAGTCCTAATTATAGCAACTCCTCAATTTGTCTTGCCATCTCTACATTCTGATCTAGGGTAAGCTTGTATGCTACCTTATTTGGTAGGGTAGATCCAAGGATCAGATCTATGCAATGACTTATGTCTCTCACCGCTGGTAGGGATCTTGGAATTCCATCTAAGATGATGCCTTTATACTTGTTAAGTAACTATCTAACTATAGGGTCCATGTGCTTCTATCCTCCTTCTTTCTCTTGTGCAAATTGCTCCTTCTTTGTCATCTTGGACTTACGAATGAGGGCATAGCAAACTGCATCCTTCTCTGCAATCTCCTTCATGAACTACTTTCCTTCTACCAACAACACTTTGACATCCTTTCCTTTTTGTTCTATCTCACTCTCTATTAGGGGTATAATCTCTATCACCTTACCATCTTTGGTGATTGAATAGGTGTTTCTAACCCCATCATGGTAAGCCTTCAAATCAAACTACCATGGTCTCTCAAATAAGAGATGGCATGCATCCATCTCGGCTATATCAAATAGAAACCTATCCTTGTATGATCCGATCTGAAACTCTACCAATGCCTGCTCTTCTACCACTTCTTGTTGACCTTGGGTGAGCCATGAGACCTTATAGGGGTAAGGATGTGGCAACCTTCTCAACTTAAACTTCTCCACTATTTCAAGTGACACAAATTTTTTAGTAGACCTAGAGTCTATCAAGACCTTGTATACCTTTCCTTCGGCCTTGCAAGTAGTTTTGAAAAGAGACTTCCTTTGTGGGGGCTCCTTATCAGGTACCTTCATGGTGGTTACTACTCTCCTCATCATCAAGGCCTATCCTCTTTTAGGGTAGCCATAGCTATTAGGAGCATTAACACTTTGATAGGTGTTTACACTTGCCACACTTTGGCAATCAGATTCCTGCACCAAATCGCTCCTCCTTTCTCCCATGGAGCTTGTAGCCTTATCTAGACACCTATTGTCCATGTTCCCTTATTGGTTGTAGTTGTAGCATCTAGGAGGTTCTCTACCTTGGGATCTCCCTTTAGAGAATGGTCTTCTGCCCCTAAAATTCCCTCTTTGATTGTAGCCTCCTCCTTGGTTGTAACTTCTCTCTCCTTTGGTACCTTCTTGATTAGACTCACCTTGGTATCCAAAACCATTTCCTTTACCTCTAAAAGGGCCTTTTCCCTCTCTTTTATGTCTCCCTTTTCCTCTACTATTTTGTTCCTGCCTTCTCTTTTGCCTCTCCTCCACCTTAAGTGCTAACTGAAAACATTTTTGGACTATCTCCGGGTTGTGGAGGTTCAAATCTTCTTGGATGGCAAATCTCAGTCCATTGAGATATCTCGCCACCTTCTCATCTTCGCTCTCCTTTACCTTGGTCTTCACACACAACTTCATGAAATCCTCTGTATAGGAACTCATTTCCATTTCCTTCTGCTTCAAATTTTGTTTTCTCTTGTGCAATTGGACATTATAGTCCACTGGAACATAGGCTTCCTTCACCAAAGCCATCATATTCTTCCAAGTAGCAACTTTTATTTTCCCCTCTTTTGTCCTCTCATCTTGGATGAAATTCCACCAAGTCAGTGCAGCTCCTTTCATTTTGGATTGGGCCATCTTCACCCTTTGGTGTTCTGGTATGTCTTCACTCTCAAAGAAATTGTCCAAGGAGTCTATCCACTCCATGACTGTATCCGGTTCCATCTTACTGGAAAACACTGGCAAATCCAACTTCACATCCATTTTTCTTCTTTCCATGGACTTGAAGACACTCATTAGGGGTCTCTGGTATGCAGGAACCTCTAGTTCTTCCTGCCAAGGGATCTCCTCTTCATCCCCGTCTTCAACACTTCCAGAGTCTCTCTCTCCCCTCTCCACTTTGTCCTTCAACTGGTCCATTTCACCTCTCAAGACCTAATTCTCAGCCTTGACTTCTCTTCTCTCTTCCATCTACTTCTTTACCAAGACAACCAGCTCAACATTGGTCATCCTTGATGGGATTTCTTGGGATCCCTCTTCCTCTGACATCTTGTCTTCTTCTCTAGTTCAAAGTACACTCTTAAGATCTGATACCACTTGATGTAGAGGCCTCCTTACACCTAAGGAAAAGTCCAAATGGATTGGGTCTGACCCTTCAAATGTCAAAAAATGACCCTACAAGGAAGGACTCCACATATTAAGGTTTAGAACTACTCTCCACTACTCAAGCCTAACACCTACTCAAGATGAGTAAAAGGCTTCAACTTCTCTAACATGCCTTACCGGTGACTCTTGATCTTATGCATTTTGAATTTAGCCTATACATGACATCTAAGGACTATTCCAAGTATTGGTTTTGGACTTGGGAATTAATTCCTTATACCTCCTTTGGAAACCTACCCCTTAGGCTAGTAGCCCTCCTATATCGATATTTTGCCTTTAACTCCAAAATATTCTACACACTCTGACAAAATAATCACCATTCCAGATACCCTTTTGGGAGTTACACTTATCCCCAAAGTGGATTGGAAAGATGTGCAACCTAAAGGTCTAATCCCCTTAGAAGCCTAGAAACCTAATTAGGGCAATTAGGCCTAATTTACAAAGCAACCCCCTTTACCGATATCCCAACTGCAAAACCAAATTTATGAGCATGTGGGTTATGATGAATAACTTATAATTCTATGATTACATGCTTGGAATCCACTGCTATCAGATTTTAGGATGACTGTCCTAAGTTTGCTTAGGTAATCACATGGAGATGCCTACCTAGATTCACTTCAAGCGCCTCACAACTAAGTCTTCCTTGAAAAAACCCATGAAAACCTTAATTTACACTGACCAATATTTCATTCCACCAAAGGAAAGAACTTCTAGAGGTAAGAGATGCAAGATATGGCCATTATTTGGTGAAACCTTAGTCAAACCCTGGTTTCCCGGGTTACAGTCATAAAAAATAAGGGTTTCTCACTACACAGAAACAATCAAAGCCTCCGACCACCACCAAAACAAATATAGTTCATTTTTCCATATACTCCATGAATGGTGTTTTCATATTCAAGCCATTCAAGGATGTACAATCTCTGCAAACTCATAATTTCTGGGAAAACTTCAGTATTTCAGTGTTTTATTGCTTCATCACTTCGAACCAAAACAACAACAACCTTGGGAATAATGTCCACAAGGTTTATACAACTCTCCAATGGTTTCCA
Source organism: Cryptomeria japonica (assembly GCF_030272615.1). Taxonomy (NCBI): domain Eukaryota; kingdom Viridiplantae; phylum Streptophyta; class Pinopsida; order Cupressales; family Cupressaceae; genus Cryptomeria; species Cryptomeria japonica. Next base: position 321,518,406 of record NC_081410.1, read on the forward strand.
AATAAATTTGGAGGAGGTTGGAGCCATTGAAAGGCTTCCCCCAACCGCATTTTGAAAAGTTGCACTTTTGTACTCAAAAAGTTGCATTTTCAAAAGTTGCAATTTTTCACAAAATGTTGTCAAACTTTCTAGGGTTGGGATCCACACACTTGGATCAACCAAACACTCCTAAAACATCCTAAAACCTATCAAACACAAAAAAAAACATCCTACTACCCGTATTGACCATATTGTCCTAATTGGCTTATCAAATTGCCTAATTAGTGGCATGGGTTTACATGGTGGGGTCTTTATTAGATACACAAAAATGCACAAACAAAAGACTTGAAAAATGATCCTAATATCCTAATCTTCATCGTAAGTTGCATGATTATCTTATTGATGAGGTTCTCCTGCACCAACCCCTCACTGATTCATTCTTTCTTTTGGTGTCGTGATAAACCTAGTTAAACTTATTGGTGGTATTTTCATCGATACTTATGATTTTATTTATGTTTTTGATGCTTATTGTGGATTTTTTGATGACTAATTATGACTATCTTTATCTCAGATGATATTGGTGATGCTAGGTACTTTATGTGGACATATGCTATTTGATGATTCATTTGGATGATTGAAACATTTTATTTACATTGATGATGGACCTATATTTGATGGTTTATATGTGCTCACTACTCCTGATGGATCATATTGCTTATGGGATTTTGATGATATCTTGGCTATGCTAACCCTATTATATTATCATGATGATTGATTTTATATCATGGTGCATGTGATTGTCTTCTAGTGTATTTATGATTAGAGATGACGTCATATCACTCATTGCCAACATGATATGATGTTACAATTCTCTATCACTTGTCTGATCATTTATGATGTATATATGTTGTATTGTGTTTAGTGGTGGATGCAGGATTGCAGGTACTGGACATAAACTCCACCTAGTCTCACAATTCTAACCTTGTCTTGTCCCAATGGCAAGTTATCAAAGATGGCATGTGTTTCCCTCTCATACTCTAGGCTTAGATGTTCACCTTGTTAGTTGTGTTTTGGAATAAGTTATGGTTAGAGTCTTGTGTCGATGTTGACTCTTTTGTCTGGTTCCTTAAGGTGGTGTGAGTGTGTATTTGTTATTTAATTGATAATTGGATTAAAGTAATTTATTAATGTTTAAATTAATTTACCCTAGTGTGCCTATTATTTATTTATTTGGCTAATTGATTATTTGATGTTTATTTATTGATGAGATTTAGTATTTATTTATTGGAGATTAATTTAATTGACTTATTTTATTTGATTGATTTGATTTCATGTTAATTGAGTAGTATTAATTATTTATTGCTTTATCATGTATTTATTTGGTTTACTAATTATTTAATGTTTTATTGTTGATATGCTTTTATATTTATTTATTAATTAGTTTCTATTTATACAAGTTCTGTATTTATTATTTATTTGTTAGTGGGAATTGATTTATTATTATTATCCCATTTATATTTGTATTGCTACACTAATATTATTTGCATAATCCGATATAATATAAAGCTACCTACCCCTTGTTTTTATTGGTTGATTTTGAATGGGAAGGTAAATAATATTATTAAATAATACTTAACTCAGAACTACACAAGGTAGGTATAATATATTATTTCTTTGAATTTTCTAATTGGTTGGAATTTCTCTATAGTTTGGAGTTCAATTTTTATTTATTGAGCATTCTGTGAATACTAATAGGTTATCACCCGAAAGATTTCAATTTGCATTTTGGTTTTTGAATTCGATTGGGAGCTTGGATTGAAGATTGGCTTGCTTGGATTATTGGTTTTTCTCTTCTTTGAATCTACCTTTGTTTGGATTATGATTTTGAGGTTGGCTTCTTCATCTTTCATATTTGATTTCCAAAAAGAAAACTTGTCTGCATTGTGTTTGTTCAATGATTATATTCTGGATTTGTTTAAAGATTTCTTGGGTGATTAGAATTGATATTTGAAGGATTAAATTTGGGTTTGGGAAGAGATTTTGGAAGATAGATTTCCATTTGGTTGTTTTCAAAATTTTGGAAAATTGATTCTCGAGAGTGATTGTCTGTGTCTCTTCTCTATGAGTTTCATGCTTCTATTTGTTCCTATGACTATGTTGGGTGAATAGAATTATGATGGAATTAAATTTCCCTTTTCATTATGCTTTTTGCATTCCCTTTTGTCACAGTGTTGAAATGGTGAGTTTTGGTCTTCCTGTAGCCTGTTAGGAGTTATTTTGCTTTCTCTAAGACTTGCAATTTTTGGGCAAAGACCATTTGGAAGGCCTGGGTGTGTTTGTGGGCTTGGGATAGCCTTAGTGATACTTTCTTGTAGCTTTTGTAATTTTATTTAGTCTCCTCTTCTTGTTGTGCAAATGGGGTGCCAAACTGAGCACCGTGGGAGAGTGATTTTGATTATATTTTCATTTTACAAGTATCTAATTCCTTAACATTGTGGTTCCTTTATGATTTTTTGAGTTGCTGAACCTTCTGGGGTGTGCTATTATCTTGTCTTGAGCTCCTATGTGGACTTGGGAGAGTTCCCCTTCCTCATTTGAAACTTATCCAATTTTTTGCACTTTTACCAAAAACGCTATCTTATCAACCCAAAATGCTATTCTTTAGACCCCGAATGCTAGGAAATCAACCAAAAACACCAATTTGTGTTCCAAGGGAATTGAACAATGAATCAAGAGTGCTGAATTGATTTGCAAGTGCAGGGAATGTTAGTTTGTCCCGTGTGAGTGGTTTTTCAAGATATGTGCATTCTTCAAAGGCATTTTTGAATTGTATTGAGCTTCTTTGAGTTTTCTTTGATGCCATTTGTGTAGGCAAGAGACATTTATCTGGTGTATATTGATGCATGAAGGATATTTAGGAGTTGTCATTGATGGAAACTCAATTCAGAAATCATATCCAATATAAGTAGATTTGATTTACTGGAAGTTGTATTATTCATTAGGCATAAATATGGAAGGTGGAATACAGTATCCAATAGAGTATGAGTACAATGTGTAGATCTTAATTTTGGTTGCATAAATTTGGTTATGGTAATAGAGGCAAATTATTCGACGTCCACGGTAGCTTATTTTGTAATCCTGGTATTTGGTGTTGATATATGAGAAAGATTGAAGGTTCGGTATCTAGTAATTCAGGAAGAATAAATCTATTGTGATGTAACGTGTGATGTGGAATCTTTGGGATAATTTCAATGAGTGGTTTTGAGTTCAAGGAGATTGAGCCAACATGTGTCAATCCTATTATCAATTTATTTGGGTCTACATATGCATTGATAATCAGATTGAGTTGACTTGTTGGTTACACATTTCATGTTGTGTGTTATGCAGTTTTTGGAAGCCGACATATTGGAGATCTATTTTGGTGGTGTGGTTATATAAGGTTTATTTGTATGATCATTTTGGTATGGTAGATGTGTGGTAGATGTGTGAATGTTGATGTGTGATGAGCAAATGAGAATCAATATGTATATTTGGTGCTCTGGTACATGATTGTGTAGTAAAACAGAGCAGATAAGAAGAATAGAGGAAGACAATCATATTGTGCTTAACCAAAACTGCAATTTGGCATTAGTAGATGCTACTCTTCAGTTCAGACATTATTGTTATCAATTATAATCATTTTTAAGGTAGTGAGCCTTCCTCCAGGGTTGTAGCCCTCTTTTGTATTTGAGCAGTAAGCTCTAGGTAGTGTGCGTGAATGCAAGTGCATTCCCCTTTCTGTAATATTATCATACTCCTGATTAAAGTATAATAATATTATGGGTTCAAATCCCACTATGGTTTTTCCCCTTATGTGTTTCCATGTAAAATTTTTGGTGTCATGGTTTTGTGGTTGATTGGTTTATATTTTTGTACTTTACTTTCATTCTTATGCACCCGGTGGTTTAAGAATCAGTTTAATAAATTTGTAAATTACAGAACACTGATTCACCCCCCCTCTTAGTGTTCATTGATTCCAACAATTTGTATTAGAGCTTAGTTCCCTAAAAAAATCCTAACATCTTAAGGAAGATCTGGAAGATTGAATCAATGGACTCTAGTTTGTAGAAGCAACTTATTGTGGCACTTGAAGATCTTGATATGGTGATGAAAGAGAAAAGTAGCTCGAGGAGAGGTTTAGATGTTGGTGAGAATTTCATTGAATCTCTAAAAGAGTAATTGAACACATATAGAGAAAAAATAAAGGAAGTGATGGATAAACTCAAGGAGAAAGAAGAACAAAGAATTGGCAATCAATCCCTACAAGACAAGAGAGATGAATGTGACAAGCATGCTAGAGAAAATGTAGTCCTGAAGAATGAGATGCAATCTATTATGATGAAGCTGACAAAAGAGATTGAAGACAAAAAGAAGAATGAGGAAAATTTGACTTAGTCAATGAAGGATAGATTTGATGAATATTGCAGATTGAACTATGAGAATGATTAGTTGTGACTTGAATTGGTGCAATCCAAGAATGATGGGCAAGAACTTCAAAGGCATGTCATAATTCTGAGAGATGAACTTTTCACTACTAATGAGTACAAAGAAATATTCAAAGCTAGCTCAGCTAGACTAGATGAGATGCTAGAAAGTTAGAGAAATGGGAAAGACATTCAAGGACTTGGATATGAGAAAGGAGAATCCTCTAGTACTGGACAAAGAAATCATCAGAAGAACAAGAGACCTCTGGTAAGACAACCTAATGCTTATAAAGTTAATGGTAAATGTTTTATTTGCAATAAACTTGGTCATATGGCAAGACAATGCATAAATAAGAAATGCTATGCTTGTGGAATGTTTGGACACATTTATAGCCAATGTAGGATGAGACCAAATCAGATGAACTTCGGGCCTATACAAGAAAATGTTTGTTATGCATGCAACAAATCTAGTCACATTGCAAAATATTGCAAAAGCAAGAATCTGAGAAAGAATGCTTTGGTAGACAAGAATAGATCAGATAAAAAGGGAAAAGAAAATGTTGAAGAGTTCAGAGAGCAACATAAGAAGATGTGGGTTAAGAAGGAAGATTCAAATAAATAGAATGTCTCTACACCTGATTCTGGTGTTGGAACCTCATCTAGTAACTAAGGCATTTGACCTTAGGGGGAATATTTTCATGCAGATCCTTAAAACCTCCTTTCGGAGATCTATAATCAGCTAAGGATGGTTGTAGATGATCGAGATTAGTTGTGCAGTTGATATCCGAAAGATTGCATGCCTATCTGAGAATCTAGTGATGAATTCTTGGAAAACATGTATCTAGAATGCCTTTAGGATTGTGTATTTATTATAACTTAAAGTTAGGTTTTCAAAGGATAAAAAGGAATTATATCATTCATTCTTCACATTGAAAATGAAGAGAAAGAGAAGGAGAGAAAGGTGAATGAGATTAAGCAGCAAAAATAGAGCTTGAAGTGATCCGACAATGATTCTTAGAATCTGGTTGAAATTGAAAAGGTATTTATCCATGTTTGATCTATTTTTCATGCCCTATTTTCAAATTGGCATCATCATCTAGTGTAGAAACTCTATTGGTAGTATAAATAATTGATAGGGCAAGGCCAGTATTCAAGAAACATCCGTTCAAATCCATCAAAGAAGAACCAAATGGAGCATTTTCTTCTGTGTCGTATGGAGTGTTGCATAATCAAGATATTAGGTCATAAATTCACTACAATATTGAAGAGCTTTGGAATGTAGACATGCTATAATTATACACCAAGCATATGATGGATGAGATGGGGAACCTGAAGCCCGGTTTCAAATCATTGTAAGACAAGGGTTTTATCCAATTTGTTCATTTTCTAGTTTTCAATGAGCCTAAATGGGTCATCTTTGTCGTGATCTGAATCTATGATGAGTTTATATGGCTAGATAGACCTCACAAGATCATAAATCAAGCCATTCAAGTGGTAACCTATTTAAATGCAACTGGTGAGATTCCCAGTCTGAGACATGTCAAGAACACAACTATGACAGAGGTAACCGGATCCTTACATTATAACCAGTCAATGAAAATTAGTGATATCATTGAATATGATGTGAGATTTTCTTTAATGGTGACAGGATATAAGGTGTACCAGTCTAGCAGACAAAATTCAGTATCCAGTACTGCAATATATGTAGCTTATTAGATACTCAAGGAGGACAAAAAATATGATCTATGGGGAGTGCTTCTTAGTGAATTAATGAGAAACCTAAAGAAGATTAAGTAAGATAAGAAGCATGTTTTCAAGTTTGGTTCCTTGATTATCTGTTTGGCACTTTATTTTCTGAATGAAATTCCTAGTATAGAAAAAGTACAGTGGGCTTATGATAAACCGGTAGCAGTTTAAATTAAAGAAGGTTTGCAAGGATTAGGTGATGTAGTAGCTCATAAATCTTCTTTGTGGGGTTATTTCAAAACATTTCAGGCTATGATGCAAAGCAGCGAGAGAATTCCAAAGGACATTGTTGAAAAATATGAGGATACCATTACTTCATGGTAGACAAAGATTAATACCATATGGAGGCGGTAGAACCAAGAACCATATGAATCATGTCCATGGGGTATGAAGTAGATGGAAATACTCTTGATGCTTATAAAAAACATCTTCTATGTAAACCATTAGATGGGAAGGAAGAAAGGTTTGGTACTTACAAGGAGGAAAATATAGACCTACATAAGAAATTCACTAATCCCGGGAGAAAGAGGAAGGTCAGAAAAGAGGTTTAAGATCTTGCATAGAAAATGGGTATAACAAAGGAAGTTGTTCAAAGGGATAGAGAGGAGAAAATTCTAAAGGAGGAGGATATGGTAAATCCTAAGAAGACAAAACTAGTCTCCACCTCTCCCAGGAAACCGAGTCAACATCTACCTTTAATGCTTAGAAGCTTGTCCCTCCACCCAAGCCACAAGCCAACTCAACTAATGGAGTAGAGAAGAGGAAGAAGGAGAAGCCTAAAAGGGAATATGTTTCAGCCACTACTGAAGATGTAGAGATAGATTCTAATGAAGCAGTGAGAGAGGTAAAGAAGATAACTACTTATGCAAGGGTAGTGAAGAATCCTCAACTGGTGGAGCCCAGCCTACCAAGAAGACAAGAACTAAGGCTAAGCCATCCAGTAGAACCAAATCAAGCAAGAAGCCAAAGTGTGAGCTTGATGAAGCTCTAAAGTTTGGCAAGATAGAAGGTACTTATGATGTTGTTCCCCCAATGACATTAATTGAAATAGTTAATGAAGTGGTAAAGGAAGGTAACTTGAAGAACATATCTGTATATTATGAAAATTGTGATGATAATGATCAAAGAGAATTAGAAGAAGTTGTACAGTATATGAATGTTTTTAAGAAAGCCTTGATAGAGCTATCATTTATGATTCTAAAGGGATTGTATAATATTTTGGATGATAGGAAGCATATAGCCAGCTTGGAGGATGAGAGAATAAAAGAATATGTATTTGTTAACTTGTCTTTTATAATTTCTAAAGTTGAAGTTGATAGATTGCTTAAGATTGCAAAAGAGAGATTCAGAAGTAAAAGAGAGTGAATAAGATCATGCTTGAGAAGATAGATGAAGTGATTAAAGAGACTGAAAAAATTTTGAAACAATTTTTGAAAGAGCACAGATATGATGTAAATCCGGCAAAAGATGACACCCAACTAGAAGAGTAGTCACATGATACTTTCATTCCATAAGTACAATCAATAGTTCCTAATGTGTAGAAAGATCAAACAACTGAGCAAGCCATTCCAGCATAGCACACCAATGAGAAAGAATAAATTGTTGATGATGTTGAGGGTCAAAATGTTGGAGTCTCCGGTAAAGCTGAACAAAATCCTCTAGTGATAGAAGTTGTCTCTAAAAAGAAAACTCAGGAGATTGGAGAAATTGATGAAGGAAAGGGAGAGGTTGATACTGAGAAGAATGAAGATGTTGTGAAAGATGCAAGTGTAGAAGTGGCTAAGAAGGAGAAAGGAGAAGAGAAGGATGATCAAGCTCAAGTGATAGTGGCAAGAGACACTATAGCAAATAAGAGAAAATAGATCACCACTGAATCAAATGATTTTTCTCAAGGACTAGTAGATCTAAGTTCACTATCTCATGTCTGTGCACTAAAGCTTGCAGCTCTTGTTCAAGCAAAAGCCAGTGAGGACTTACTCAAGTATCACTCCAAATATAAAGAATTGATCTCCATGGCATCAGATGTGTTAGAGAAACAATTTCCATCATTCAAATCAGATACAACTGATACTCCCTCCGGTAAGATTAGAAGCATGCTTAATGTAGTAGATTCTCATTTTGTGTCTTTGGAGAAAGCAAAATATGCTAAAGGTTTGACTCAATTTAACACTATGAGATTGAGGACAATTTTGAAGATGATTGAAGGAGATAGGGTTAGTTTGATAACCATTATGAAGAGCATACAAGAGGCATTAGATGAAGGTAGTCAAATATATAAGTCATGTGTAATTTTTCCCAAGTTTACTATTGACATTGACAAGAAAATAAAAGAGTGTGAAGGGAAGTTAGCTAGCATATCTCAATCCTCTGCACCTTAATCAGTCTCTACTAGAAATTTTGAAGCTCAAGTTATGGGTTTACTTGATAAGATAAAGAGCTGAAATCAGGAAAAGGACAAAATTTTGGGTAGAGTGGGAGAATTAAGAAGCCTTATCACTCCTCGGATAGATTCATTAATCAGTAGTAAGCAAGATGAAATGAATGCTCTGAATAAGAGTGTTCTAGAAGATCATAGAGGAGTTGAGATGCACACCTTTATTTCCAGTGGTCTGATCAATATTTTGGAGAGTTTGAAGAAGGGTTGGGATGATCACTTATTGTCCCTAAAAACAAATTTTGCAGATATTTTCAGCTTTTTGTAAGAAATTGTGTATACCCCTAGATATAGTGAATTCCTATCTTTGGCATTGTTGTCAAAGGGAGAGAGAGAGAAGTGAAAAATGGTGTATATTCTCAAGGGGAAATTGTTGAGTCTTGTTGAGTCTTGGAAGATTTTTGAGTTTTGGACTTTTGCAGCTTTGAGTGTACAATGTCATTTTCACAATGTTGCCATCAATGAAAAAGGGGAAGATTGTTGGAAAGAGACATTGTTTCGGTGAAGATTGATGCATGCAGGATGTCTAGGAGTTGTCATTGATGGAAACTCAGCTCAAAAATCATACATGGTATATGTAAATTTGATTTACCATAAGTTGTATTACTCATTAGGCATAAGTTTGGAAGGTGGAATATAGTATCCAGCAGAGTATGAGTACAGTGTGTAGATCTTGATTTTGGTTGCATAACTTTGGTTGTGGTAATAGAGGTAGATGATTTTAGGTTTGAGGTAGCTTATTTTGTAATCTTGATATTTAGTGTTGATTCATGAGCAAGATTGAAGGTTCGGTATCTGGTAATTCAGGAAGAACAAAGCTATTATGATGAAAAGTGTGATCTAGAATCTTTGGGATGATTTTGGTGATTGGTTTTGAGTTTGAGGAGATTGGGCTGATGTGTGTGAAGCCTATTATCAATTTTTTTGGGTCCGTATATGCATTGATAATTGGATTGAGCCAACTTGTTGGTTACATATTTCATGTTGTGTGTTATGTAGTTTTGGAAGCTGACATATTGGAGATCTATTTTGGCGGTGTGGATATATAAGATCGACTTGTATGATAATTTTTTTTTATATTAGATGTGTGGTAGATGTGTGAATTTTGATGTGTGATGAGCAATTGAGAATTAGAATGAAGATTTGGCGCTCTAGTATATGGTTGTGCAATAGAACAGTGCAGATAAGCAAAACAGGGGAAGATAGTCATATTGTGCTTAACCGGAACTACTATTTGGCATTAGTAGATGCTAATCTTTAGTTTAGACATTATTGTTATCAATTGTAATCATTTGTAAGGTAGTGAGCCTTCCTCTAGGATTGTAGCCCTCTTTTGTATTTGAGCACTGATCTCTAGGCAGTGTGCCTGAATGCAAGTGCATTCCCCTTTCTATAATATTATCATACTCCTGATCAAAGTATAATAATATTGTGGTTTCAAATCCTACCGTGTCTTTTCCCTTCTGGGTTTCCATGTAAAATTTTTGGTGTAATGGTTTTTTGGTTGATTGGTTTATGTTTCTGCACATTTTCTTTCATTCTTATGCACTCGATGGTTTAAGAATCAGTTTAATAAATTAGTGAATTTCATAACACTGATTCACCCCCCCTCTTAGTGTTCATTGATTCAAAAAATTTGATCTTGCATATTCATTTTCGTGCTCTGGTAATAGGTTTTGTTCCTTATCATTGAGGAGGTTGCATATATGTCTTTTGCTCCAGCAAGAAGGAGAATTCCTTGATGTTGAGGTATGATTTTTATAGCTCCAATGGGATGCATGTTACCTTATTGTTGAGGATTAGAAATGGATTTGGATTGATCTTTGAATCATGTTTATTCTTTTGTTCATGATTTCTACACTTGGTGAAGGCATGTGTATTGTATGTGGCCATCTGTACCCTTTTATGTTCATATTATTCTTAGTGATGTTGTGAGCACCTTTATGTTACTTGTTAGCATTCATTATGTGTCCATAATGTTATTTTTATGTATGTTTCACCCTGAGGCCTAGGAGCATGGTTAGGGAGAGTGGGTTTCCATGAGTATATCGAGGTCATGAGGAATGAACTACTAGGATTTCATGTGTTGTGGAGATGGGGTCTAGACTATTTGGATAGCTCATTAGACATTATATGTAATGATAAAGATAAAATAATAAATTAATTATAGGTGGGTTAGGTGGTAGTAACTCATCTTAATAAGATAAGAAATGTGTATGTGGTTTCCCATCTCATGGCTAGATTGTTAGTTTAGCCGGAGTGAGGTGGTAGATCTAGTTAATAGAGTTATAAAGCACTGAGAGGGGGGGGTGAATCAGTGACAACAAAAACAATACCACTTTAAACACAAATTGGTAAAAGCAATTAACCAGTTTACCTAAAACTATGCATGCAATCCAAAGTGATATTAAAGAGTCCACAACAAGTAAAACATCCACCATAATGCAAGTGCTTATATGTGGTAAACCCAACTGGAAAAAAACATGGTGAGATGGGACTCACAAGTTAACTATCTACAATAATAGGTAACTGACCGGTTAAGGTCTACAAAGTTCTCTACTAGGAGTGAATCCTATTAAAGATCCCAAAGCCCTGTCAGGATCTATACCCGGTTAAAGGCAGTACCCTGTTAGGAGTAACATTGGTAGAGGATTTTAAACCCAAACTAATGGATCACCCAGTTAAAGGATTTGTACAATGAAGCTTGTTAGAGCTTACCCGGTTAGGGGATTTGACTATTGTAGTGATTAGAAAACAACAGGTGGTGTGATCTAAAAATAACACATCTTGCTTGTATAGATCCTCTTCTCCTCACTCAATATTGCATCACTGATATACTCTCCAAATCCTTCATTAAATCGCATCAACTCATCATTTGTATCTTGCATCATGAAAATAGTTCATCATGATGTCATTTTATAGACATTAGATTTCATGTCGGCTCAAGAACCTCATCACAATTTCCTAGGTGCAGTGTATCTGGACAATCTTACATAACACATCATAGATTACTATCAAATCTATCAGTTAGGAATAACTCATCATGACCAGTGATAACTCATCACAAAATTAGTGAAATTGGTTGGAACACTGATACTGGTTAAGAGTTAACCTCTTCCAACTCATAGACCTATTGTCCTCCATTTGAGTCTTTGTGGACCTCCGTAGTATCTCCAAGTTGGCATCAGTGAAAATTACCAAAACCAATGTCATTCCTACATATACCAGTTGTCTACATATACTGGTTAGACAACTTCAAACCGGCTAGACTTCTCTATACAAATGATACCAGTTTGCAATACAAAGACTAAGGAGTAGTATCGGTTTGTCTTGACTAAGATGACTATGAAAATGTTAACATATCTATGTGTATATATGTGCCATCAATGACAACACATAAAGTCATCTATTACAAAAATCATCATCAATCCAACAATCTCCCCCTTTGGCATTGATGGCGACACTTAGAAAATTTTACAACTTTACAACTAAGTGTGCTTACAAAAAATTGTACAAATATATTTCTACTCCCCCTTAACAGTAAATATAAAATTTTACAACACATACATATTTCTACTCTCCCTTTAACAACAATGCCAAATTGAAAAGTAAAATACATATATATTATATCAAAATTTGTATCAAAAACTACATAGACAAAAATATAAAGAGTTTTTCAAGGAGTGTTCACTATAATTTTTAAGAAAATGTCATTGAAAGTAATCTTCATATGAGTAAAATCTTTATCCCATGTTTCTAATAATGTTTCACTGATCTCAATAGTTGTCATAACTTGTACAACGAATTCTTCCATTGCATCCATTGTTCTCATCTCTGGAGTCATCAAAACCACTTCTGCATCCTTGTATGCCCATTGTAAGATGACCACTTTTGGACTCAGTTGGTTCTTTAGCTCTTTCAAGGATCTGAGTCTCTTAGCCTATTCAAAATCATAAACATCCAATTGATGTTGCAAAGCATCAACTAATTTGCCAAAAGCTAAGGCTAAATCCTGTAAAGGTATGTAAGCAGTACATATCCTCTCCAGTTCTTTTTCCATCTCTTCTCTCCTCTTCTTCAAATTAGGATATAAAAATGAAATGTTAGATGTATAGGCCAAAATCCTTCCTCTAGTTTCAACATGAGTTCTCAAAAGATCTTTATTCAGAGATAAAGAAATCTTCTCTTTATCAATATCTATCAATAATTGCTCTCCCCTCTTCTTTCTATAATTCTTCTCAGCTAAAGTATGTGTAGCTTCTTCAAGGGATTTCATTTGGTTAGTAGCATCAGCAACCAACTATCCAAGCTTGTCGATAGGGGTTGTCAAATTTCTAGTGTCAACCTCTAGTAGGAGACTTGACAAAATATCAACAATAGATTCTATAGTTTCTTCTTCTTTTCTCTGCTCTTTTAACCTTTTCTTTTGAGCCTAAGATTGCATCACTATAGCAATCTCCATGAGTTAATATGCACTCATATTATCTACATCTATAGGTCCTTTAATGCTTATTGAGTCATCCTCATCATCAGTTTTCTACTTTACCTTTTCTTTTTCCTTTTCATATGTTTTCTCTGCTATCTTCTCCTCTATTTTCTCTTTCTCTTCCTCCTTTTTCTTTCCAGTTTCCTTCACTTCAACCTCTTTCTTTGGTTTCTCTTTCTCTACCTCTATTTGTTTCTCTTGTGTAGCTGTAGTAACCGGTGGCAGTTGATATTCAACTTGGTGTTCTTTTTCTGGTGGTGGTTGATTATCCACACTAGGTTCATTGAACGGTGCTTCAGTTTTTTCATGTGTATCAATAATGACCGGTTGTTGTATAGTTTCCTTAACTAGTTCAATGATATTACCAGTTGTGTCAATAGTGTCCTGGATTTCTTCAGTATCATCTACAAAGAAAATAACCAGTGGGGAAGTTGTGTCATCCTTATTCTTAATAAGATAACATCTGGTGTGATAATATCTTCAACATCTGGCTCTGGTGGAGCTTCGGTCTTTGTTTGGTTAGGTTTATTTTTATGATACTTCAATTGCTCATGCATCCTTTGAACATCTCTAGCTATCTGGTGAGTATCATCTTCAACAAATTTAACCTTTTCAACCAATAACTTCAATCTTATTGACTTAGAATAAAACTGTCCTTTAAAATTATCAAGCAACGCTAATAATTCATCTCTAGGTAACTCAAGAAAATATTGAATGAAAACTCTATAAATAATTTCTTGATCCTGTTCTACAGCCAATTTCCATTTATTTGCAAGAATAGAATACAAAGAATTAGAAATATCCATTTCAATATCTTGAGGCAACCGATTATATTGACAAAGATGGTCGATTACCTCTTGAACAATTTGTTGTTTCTATTCTTCATCAAATGTGTAATGCCCACCAAAATACCCTAGAGAAATATAGCTAAATACACACTAATTTTTTATTTATTTTTAACAATACAACACATAGCATTACTTAAGCAATGCAGCGAGCACACAAACAACATTTAAGTGTTATGAACATAGAATAATTCACTCAAGCTATTCAATAATTACGCAAGCGGAAAACAATAACTCATTTCTACTAACTCCCTAGGGTATCTCAATTCCATTACTTAATCTTCCAACATAAGCAATAAACATTTACCTTCATCTATATCAATACCTCAGAATCTTAATCATTATACACACATAGGTGCATCATAGCAATACCTAACACTCATGATATGAAACCTTCTTAATTTTTCATTTAATATGAGATTCTATCTTTCAATGCATACTTTTTTCCCTTTTTCTATTAGGTTCATTTTATACACCAAGTACAAATGTTCCTATTACCATTAACCAACCTTTGACTATTAACATCACCATTCACATACCAAGATTAACCCTTATATTACATTAACATAATTTCCATTTACGATTAGCTTTCACATAGTCATTTATGATTCTATGCTCCTAGAATGCTTATTACTTCATCATGATTCTCAAAGTACATATGGCAATAATCACAGTCTTCCTGAATACTTAACCCATAGCTCATTTAATACTCCTAAAATCTCTTACACTATATCAATTAATCAACAATCATCTTACTACAAATCAGGTAACTACACAAATTCAACTCAACACAAATTAAGGTACAATATCCTAAATCCATAACAACTAATAGTACCCACCAAATGGAGATATAATCTTAAACCATAACACATGATACATTTTAATCTTTTCCTAAAAGACAAACATTCATTTTATCATCTTCCCATATACTTACTAGTAATTTCCATTAATAAGATTAGTAATTCATTCATTAAGAACATCCATACAATATTTTCATAAGGAACAATCAACTACATCCCAAGCATTATAAGATTTTCAATCCTACCATTAGATCACTAACTATGAAGTATGATACTATAATTTCCAATTCTTCAATCACAACTCATAAACATGTCCTAAGATATCTTCCAATATTACCCGTACTCATACATCCTACCATGGCATATCATTTCTTCTAGTCAAGCATTAGTTAAAGACATCATTTCAAGGCTAATACCATTATCATAACATTTACACCATTTCCTTTTAACATGGCTCATCAAGAATACAAAATGCATCATCTAATTCCAGGCCATAATACATCTCATACATCCATTTCATTTAATATAAATACATTACAATACAAATCAAGGTCCTTAATTATAATCATAAACTATAACCAAAAGCTACCACTATAACTAGAACAACATAATAATTTCTCATAAGCATGATTTCTTTTACAACCATTACATAAGAATTTGATTACATAAATCACATCATCATTTACATTCTTACTGCAATTATTATCCATGAACTATCTGAAGAAGATCGTTGGCATATGCACACTCCAATGAGACATTGTATATGATTGAAGGTTTTGTCATTGATGGCAACCTTGCAATCCTATGGCACCGGCAAGGCATTACACTGGAAAGATAGTTCATCAGCATCAACAGATCACACTCTACATTGACACAGAGAAAGGAAGCATACCGGCACAGAGGCCGAAATGATTTTTGTTATATTACATTTTGTTTATTATTGTAAAAACCTTGTAAGCTGACTTGGCAAGTTGTAAAATGACTCTTATATATAAAAGAGATCATTGCAGACATTTTGTAAGTAAGTGATGTAACCGAAAAAGGAAGACTTTAGGTAGACCTACTATGCAAAATATAGGTTAAAGGTTTTATGTAAAGAATAGAGAAGAAACCAGTACTGGATCAGGCATTATAGATGCTATTGTAAAGCAGTACAAGATATTGGATTTGTATAATCCACATTGTAAGTCAGTGCGACTTCCCATTGAGCAGTGAGCTCTAGGCAGTTGGCCTTCCTGCATGTACAGGCCCCCTTTTGTAAGTAATATTCTCTTATTGGCTAGTAAGTGGATATTGTGGGTCACAAATCCCACTGAGTTTTTTCCCACACCGGGTTTCCTCATTAAATCCTTGTGTTATGGTGTGCTTTTCATGTGGATGTTTTTAATTCTGTTTATTTCATTATTTCTTGCATACCGGTACACTGTTATAATATGTTCTGCATGTTTTAAGTTGAGAAATTCTAATTACCAGTTAGATACTGATTCACCCCCCCCCCCCCCCCCCTCTCAGTATTTGTGAGTTTCCTAACAATTGGTATCAGAGCTTGGTCCTCTATTTTTAGAAGCCTAATAGCTTGAGGAAGATCTTGACACCGGTAAAGATGGAAAATTTGATGAAGCAACTTGAAGTAGCTCTCTCAGACTATGATATAGAAAAATTGAAAAATATCAAACTATAAGATGATCTAAAAGCAACTCAGGATATCATTCAGGCACTTCAAGAGAATCTTACTATTGCAATAAATAAGAGAAGAGAACTTTGTGAAAAGATGCAAAATGAGAATGATGAAAAGGAATCACTTAATGATATGTTAAGTAAGCTAAAACTAGAGAACATAACTACAAAGAATGAGATACAGGATATGACTATGAGATTTTGTAAAGAGATTGAAGATAGGAAGAAGAATGAAGAAGAATTGACCAGAAGACTAAGTGATGCAGCAAATGAGAACACAAGACTTAGCTATGAAAATGATCTATTAAAGACAGATCTAATGCACACTCAGAATGAATCCAATGAACTGATGAGAGAGAAAGAAGTCTTAGAAAGAGAACTAGAAACTGCAAATCAACATAAAGACAAATTCAAGAAAAGCTTAGAGGAACTTGGCAACTTACTAAAGAATAAAAAACTTAAAGGTGACACTTCTGGAATTGGCTTTGAAGTTGGTGAAAGCTCCGGTACTACAAACACATAGGATCACAGCAAACCGGTAAGGCAACCTAATGCT
Organism: Cryptomeria japonica; assembly: GCF_030272615.1. Taxonomy (NCBI): domain Eukaryota; kingdom Viridiplantae; phylum Streptophyta; class Pinopsida; order Cupressales; family Cupressaceae; genus Cryptomeria; species Cryptomeria japonica. The sequence goes on from NC_081410.1 coordinate 321,535,392, forward strand.
TATAAATTCAATGGAAAATGCTTTAACTATAATAAGTATGGTCATAGAGAAAATGAATGTAGATCTAGAAATTATCAGAATATCAAAACACCCACTGATCAATGTTCTAAATGCAACAAAGTTGGTCACAATTCTGAGAATTGCAGAATGAATGTGAGATGTTATGTTTGTGGAAGATTTGGACATTTATCTAATCAATGCAGAACACAAACTGGCATAGGTTATGGGAAAGCTATTCAGAAGAATAATGTAACTTGTTATGCATGTAACAAGATTGGGCATATTGCAAAATTCTGTAGAAGTAAAGGATCACCGCCAGACAACAAAAGTTATAGCTTGAAAGGTAAAGAAAAAGTTGAAGAGGTTAAGCAAGAATTCTCAAAACAATGGATTAGAAAAGCTTATCTAAATATTGGGAATACTCCTCCACCGGTAGAACCAGTCAATGCTTCACCGGAGGACAGAGTGATGCTCCACCGATAGGAAGTTCTTCATCGAATTGAAGAAAGTTTCCTTGAGGGTTTGGCAATCTAATGACACATGTGCTATTATTCCCTTGGTTAGAGATGAGAAGTTGGAAATTACTTCATTACCGATAGACAATGTTAAGTGAATACTTAACCGGCATGCATTTAATGTGGTAGATGGCAAATTAACACTATAAATTTGTGGTTTTGGCTCCATTTCATTTCACCATGATTTCAAACATTCGTAGAGCATGAAATTTGTAGAGTTAAGGGATTTTGAGCAAAGAGGTGAAGCACTTCAAGCAATCAATCCATCCAAAGGCAGAAAAAGGTATTTATCATCATGGCATCCACCTCTGCACTTGAATATATAGAAAACCCTACTGTATTCAAGGTCATAAAATGCCCTAGGCCCGTGTTTCAACTAGTTCCCGAAGTAGCAAAGAAAGATGATAATGTAGGTGCTTTCTCACAAATTCCAAAAGGAGTTGTTTATGTTGAAGACCCCAGAATTTACATTCATTGTAACATAGAGGAATTGGGAGATGAAAAGATCAAAACTATGTATAAAAATATCATATGTGATAACTCCAAAAATGTGAAACCAGAACATAAAATCATTGAAACCCTAGGATTTACTGAAATCCTCTACATTCCTAAATTTCCCAAGGATGTGATCAGGATAGTCTTAAGCAGGGTACATGGTGAATTTTTCTAGTTAGATGCAATTCACAAAATCACCAAGGAAGATATGAAAGTTGTCACAGGGTTACCAACCACTGGTAAAAGGCCAAACAAAACTAAGAAGGTCTCCAATGACCTAGTTATGAACCTAACTGGTGCAACATCTGACAGAAGGTCCTTGAGGGTAAATGATGTAATAGATATAAATGTGAGATTTGTTAGCATGATTTTAGGGTATAAAGCTACTCATGCAAATAGACTCAACTCAGTTTCAAGTTTATGCATTAAGAGTGCTTATGATATGGTTACAGATAATGCAAAAATTGATATATGTGAGTGGTTGGATGAGTTAATTGACAACCTAGGCAAGATTAAGAAGGATAAGAAAGGAACTTTTAGGTTTGGAAATTTGCTAGTATGTTTGATGCTACATATAACCAAACAAGTTCTTGGTATAGGTTACAAAGAACTTGGATTTGATATATCGGTAGGTAAACAACTAACATACTTAGCGGTACACTATTTTGGAATGCAAAATACTTAATAAGGTTAAGTATTTTGTTAACCAGTTAGATACTAATTCACCCCACCCTCTCAGTATCTTTGGGACTATCATTAATCTTAAAAAACCAAAGGAATCACCCCACGTGCTAGGAGATGATAAAAGGTCCCAAAACACACTCTACATCTAAGCTGACACTTAAAACCAAATAGACTAAACAAGACAAGGACACTCAAGAAAGAACTATCACAAGATAACACAAATAGAAAACTCCTAGAGGTGCACAAACTAACAAGGCATCAGTACATCTCAAGAAAAGGACACATGTAGGAGCGGAGTGTCATCACATGCTATCCTCCCCCATAATATTGCCAAACACAACTCTTCATGACATAACCCCGATAGAAATATGGAGCCATTTCTACCCATGCGAGAATCAAGGGATATTTGACTTACCGTCTTCACGGCCTTCTCATGCTTATCCTAAAACATCCTCCCTAGGAATAGGCCTTGAGGCTCAAACTATTAATTATCTTGTTTAAATGAGATCTAATTACCCATCCCAATTAATTCATAATCAATGTTATCACTTGTTTACAAATCATAGAAAACTCTAATGTGCCCTGGTGGTCTAGACTTCATGCATCCTTCCAAGGAACCTCATGCGAGCCAATCTCTCATGACCCCAATCATCAAAAGGAAGCCCACTCCTCCTAACATGTTTCAAAACAATAATAGAAGAGAGGCTCCAATTAAAATTCCAAGAAGAGATCCATAACTTTATCATACAGCCCAACAACACATAAAACATACAAGGAAAAAACCATAGCTAAAGAGTGGAAAGGGATGAAATCCATTATAATGCAAAATGAGCCTCGATGTGGAAATATATATCAAATAAGAGATATTCCATCAATAAAATATATCAAATTTTGTTGTCTTCACAACAATATCATCTTGTTGTCTCCACAACAATACTATCTTATTGTCTCCATAGCAATAAAATCTTGCTTTCTCCACAACAATACCATTTTTCCATTGCAACATCTCAATATAAGAAAAGACTCAAATCTTCAACAATAAATAAGTCAAGAATGTTGCAACATAGAAAACATAAAATCACATCAAACTGATAAATAGCAGTAGCTAGAAAATGTCTGAAAAAAAATCCCAAAAAGCCTCTGGGATGAAATCAAACTCGAGAATCCAAATCTAACTGGAAAAATAGTGAAAACACCAAAGACAGGAAGAACAACGCTTTTTATGATGTAGAATAGTGCTTCCGCACTTAAGTTTAGTGCTTATGCATTGCAGGTTAGCGCCCCTATTAATAGTTTAGTGCCTGTGCAGTTAAAGCCAGCGCTTTTACACAAAGGACAACACATATACACCGAAGGACAACACAAATGCAACAATAGACAATGCAAATGCATGAAAGGACAACATAAATGAATGAAAGGACAACGCAAATGCAGAATCAATGCTTCTGCATAAAAGGCCCAAAAAAACACAGAACTTTTGGTAGAGATAAAAAAATTAAACTTAAAACATTAAGCTTTCAAAAATATATACACAAAGTTGCCCAGAATAATAGATTTAAAGGGCATAAATGAAATAAATAATAAACACTTAAAACCCAGAGTCAATCGAAACTCCATTTATGACAAAAGCTCATAAAGACAGCAGAAGACTCTCAACAATCCCAGAAAAATAAATATTTCTAACAAACTATAGAATAAAGCCTTGCAACAAATTTATGCATTCACATATTTCCTTCCACACTATACAAACTATAGATTTATCTCCCCAAGTTCACACATTCAATCGGCAGACATGGAGCATACAGGAAAACTGTAAAACAAAATACAAAAAGAAGAATACATCTCCAACTTGCAACATGTGTGATGGAAATAAGTTGAAGAAGAGCTCCCCAAATCCAAAAGCTAAACCAACAAGCTCCTGCAACAACCCAAGCCAAAAACTAAAGGAAAATCTTGCAAAGAAAATTTTTGCAAAGAAGAAGCCAGCTCGAAACACATCACGAGAATGAAAATAAAAAGAAAAACAATAACCAAAAACCCTAGCCTCCACAACAGCTAATCAAAATAATTCCAATTTATAATATATTTTAGCAACCCCACCATATAATAGAATTTTACCTCCCTTTTCAAATTGAACCAATGAGAGAAGAGGGTGGGTAAGATAAATGTAAATCATGCTTTTTACAAATAGGTGGGAATGTTCTATTATTTTATTTTAAAGTGTATTTATACAACTCACTAAACATAAAAGCCAAACTAATAAATAAAACATGAGCCATAATTAAATAAATCAAATGCATAAATTAAATTAAATAATCCAAAGGCTCATAAATGAATTAAAGAACCAGATAAACATTAAATACCAAATAAACCATAGGCGATTAAATGAATAAATAAATAAATAAATAAATAAATAAATAAACAATTAAATACCAATAAAAGGTCAAATCACAAATAAATATAAAACCACAACATAAGCTAAACAATAAATATCAAATCATAATTAAAATAATTAAACATTAAAGATCAAGTAATTAAATACCCAAAAGGCAAGGATCCAATAAATTAAATTAAACATTAGATAACCAAATAATCAAATCACTATTAATCAAAATAATTAAAATAAACATTATTAACTATTTAATCTCGCATCAATAATCAAATAATCACTCTCGACATAAAGGAATTAACCAACCAATACCAACATACTCACAACATGGAAGAAACCAAGCTTACTAACTAACACGGCGACTTGCACCAAGATGCTGACGACTCACAATGAGCAACTTAGACCTAGAGTATTTGAGGGGATCCTGTGTCAACTCCGAACCACATACCATTGGGATTTAAAGACACACTCAGACCTTTGGAGCCAGGTGGAGTCGGTGTCTAGTACCTGCAAATCCTGCATCCACAAAGCAACGATATGATACATGCATATATATATATATTATAATAGAGAAGGGTTAGAGAATCAAAACGACACATCCCGCTTGCAATGAGTGATGTGGCATTGTCTCTATCCTGAAGACAATCATACAACAATCAAACACGCCATAAGCTCAACTCATAATAGATAATCATTAAATATGGCTAGTACATAAAAACATCATCAAGTGCATGATTAGTATAATTCATGATTATAGTACAACATGTAAAATCCATCAATACTTATGCTCCTCAAATCACATGATCAATATAGTCTTTCGATAATCAATCACATAATAAGTATATAATGTCTAATAAATCACACGATCAATAACGATATTATCAACAACATATAAATCATCTGAAATAGCCTATGCCCAATAATGTCTATCATGCATGAATTAAAAGTCAACTCTAGTCAAAACATGTCAAGTCAAGGGTGGAAACTACATCCTCCCCCCCTTAGACCCAACTTACTCCTAGAAGTCGTAAGAGTTAGGGTGATAACTAGCACACATAAATCAAAAACTTCCTTTTAACACAAATATATTATAATATTTTCCAACTCCAAGAAAGATAATGACAACTAAATTTCCTCCGTATGCTTCAATTATTCGAAATAAACATGTTACACAATAGGTAAACAAAGTACCAACTCTTATAAATTACAATATGTACACTAAATTGTTAAGATATTTACAAGGGAACTGCATTTTAACCACACTTGCAATACAAAATTGTAACTTAGTCACTGAGTTAAGCATCAATAAGAAGGAATCACTATATTTCACACCAATATTCATAGTAGCACTCCTTTAACATCTAGTTGCATGCAAATAGAGAGAGAGATATATATACATTTTCACCATATCTTACACATATGCACCTATTATATTATTGAACAAATCATTTCATAAGTCTAAATGATGGAAAATTTCTCAGAAATAAGCTTCCTCAAGCTAAATATATTCAAGACATCACACGATAATCAAGCATATATAACCAGTTTATTTAAAAGAACAAATTTCATGGCATTCAGATGCCCTAATTTCCACCATTCTTACATTTGTGCTACACTTTATACAAACATTAGATGCAATCCTTATCCAATCAAATCATTCAAAAGGCATCCTTAATCCATTATGTGTACACAAAGATTTTGAAGGCAAGAAATCACCAATTTCTTTTATTTAACTATTCCATAAATTTTAGACTTCACAATTCCAAGGAACTTGTATCTATTATTAAATTCAGAAAGTTACCAATAAATTTCATCTTATTAACACTTTTCATTTACTCTGCTAATAGCTTCATTATCTAATTGTTTTCTTAGTCTAGTGCACTTTTTCACGATGTCCTCCCTTGCACATAATATCAGAGGTTCAAAATGAACATGATAGAGACAACACTTGGCTGAAGATTTGGACCCACAATACATTGACACTCAGAATGACCACCATAGACAAAAAAAGAGGCCAACAAGAATATCCTCAAATCAATTCATTAAATTAAAAGAGAAGGAAAGTTGCCGGCAAAATCAATCAAGAAATTTAAGTGTGACAAGTGCCACCACAAGGGAAAAATAAAATAAAGAAGAACTCAGTGGTCATCCAGAAGTAAAGAAATCTAAAAAATACACATTAATCCTAAAGACACATCACATAAGTCATAAATTAACTCAAGGCAAAATAAACAATTCATCCAACCCATATCATGAGGTGACCAACATTAGTCACACCAATGGGATTATCCGCTACACAACAGCCAAGGGTGAAATTCCTTGAATGTGTTAGAGAGTGCACACCATATTCAAGACTTGTTTTATCCATATGTCCATTTTCTTTTCATTATTATTATTTTTTTTGGCAATTCAATATTTTTGAATATCTAGGCAATTATCCTTTATGAAAATTGACACAGGTAGGAAGAGATAAAGAAACTACACACTCACACATGCACAAGGAATATACTCATACTATGACTAATGTTCAAGATATCTTATCTATACCATGATCATATTCACCAAGTTATAATAGAAACATAGGTTAGAGCTTCAAATAATCACATGATAGTAGACTATAACATGCATCATTTTCATAGGTGGTTTGGATAATCCTCACACTAAGGAGGATCAATGTATCTATAAAAAGTGGAGACTAAAGGCTCAAGAGAGTGTTCAGAGAAACCCTAGAGAGGGAGTGAGATGGATCAGCCTGCCCGGAGGATGGATGAAAATCAATTTTGACAGGGCCTCTAAGGGTAACTCAGGGGTTGCTGGATGTGGAGTGGTCCAAAGGGATGAATGGGGAATATGTAAAATCATTAAATGTATTCCCATACAAAATCAAACCAATCATGTAGCTGAAGCCATGGTAGCCTATCATGGGATGATCCTTGCCAAGGAAGCCAAATGCACTGAAGTTTGGTGTGAAGGAGATTCCTTAAACATTATCAACTATTTAAATATGAAATTCCCACCATCTTGGTCTATTAGTACTGCTATTAAAGCTACTAGGAAAATTAGCGAAGAGTTTGACATGTGTGTTCTTACACATGTTTACAGGGAGGCCAACTCTTGTGCTGACTGGGCTACCAACCTGGCCTGCCAATCGGGAGACATCATTACTAATTATGGTGAAATAGAGATTGCAAGCGAAATGAAATCCTTGCTCAATCAAAACCGAAGCTATACAAGGCAACGTGGTACCTTTAATCATTATTTCTAATCACCTTTCCACCTTTTTCGATGCAGGGCTCATTTGAAGATAATGAACTTTTAAATAGGTGTCTTATCATAATTACTTGGCATGGATTCTGGGCACCCTTATAGAGTAACCACAGAAACCAGAGGGGAAGTGATCAAATCAAGAGAAGGCATTGCAAGGAAGGTGCTGGAAAAATGGGAGGTAACAAGAAGAGATTTGAACCTGCTTCCTGCTCGGACTGGAGAAAGAATGAAGAAGTCTAGGATATCCTCAAGCAAGGAGGAATGAATGTTTTCATGGAATGACTAAGTAGGAAAGACCCCATAATTACTTCTTACTTCATCAAGAACTAGAAAAATGGAAAAATTCTGATTGGTTCACAGATGATGAATGTCGACAAAGAGGTTATTGCCGAGGCCATGGGGATGTCTACTGAGGGTATGAAATTTTACAGGGACAGAGGAATATCTGACAAAGCTGCAGACAAGTTTCCAGTTACGGATAGAGAGAGGCGAAAGATTATCAAAATTGACAATTCCTACCACTCCCCGAAGAGAATTTGTAGGCCTTGGAGGTTTGTTCCTTTTGCTTCTATTGAATACATTACCTTAGACGGTAGGTTTACCAGGGCCTACGGGCATCACTTCATTCTTCTTAATCATTTTTGTCATGGGCAAAGGGTTAGCCTTCCCTATTACCTTGCCTATTCTATAGATCATACTATAAAGGAAATCTAGAAGGATCCTAAAGGTGATCATGCCCTCCACCAGGGGCTTATGGTCCTAGTTTATAAAATGCTAAAGGGGAAGTGCATTGAAAAGCCTATCAAAGGCAAAAATGCTAGAGATGAAACTACAGAAAGTAAGGATAGTGGTTTTAATTTTGACTTGGATACTGAGGGAGAGTCGGAGGAAACTAGCAAGAAAGGGAGGATTAGGGCCAAGAAGAGGAGGATTATTGTGGACTCTGATACATCGGACTCTGCAACTAAATCCCTTGAGGAAAAATCTGCTGAAAAAAGGAAAGGGAAAACCACTGGAAAGAAGGCTTAGAAAAAGAACATTAAAAAGGGGAGCAATTCTGACTTCAATCATGTTAAAATTTAATCGGAAGAGGAGGTTGAAGAAAACAAGGTGGTTGATAGTCAGGATAAAGAAGGGGAGGGTAACCTGGTGATGGATAATTTGGAGACCATGAATACCACAAATCTGCATAAGGAGGAAAAAGGGGATAAAAGTGACAATGGTGACAAAGACACTGTTAAGCCCTTCTGTGAGACCATCACTACTATGGTGAAGGATGTTAACAGTTTGAAAACTGATACACAGGCCATTGCAAGAATTACAGTTGGTGACAAGCCCTTGGCAGAACATGTTAAAGAACTGGTGGTCATTCTGCATAATGCACCAGCTATTGAATGTATGGTTGGAAAAATTATGGCAACGAAGAAAAAGGTCAATGAGATGGGAGATCCTAAGGAAATGGAAAACAAAATGAAATATTTCAGCACCAGAATTGACAAGCTGGAGCTCAATGTAAAGAAGATTGCCGACCAAAATTTCCAAATCCTCAAATCCTTAGTGGACAACATGAACATCCTTATTAATAGATCGAGAATGATGCAGAAAAGGATGGTGATAAAGAGCAGTCGAACAAGAAAGGGCATTAAAGGAGGACCAGAGCTAACACAAAGAAAAAAGGCGACATCGAAGATCATGAGCTGGAGGATCTGAAGACCTCAGCGAACAGCATGAAACAAATGGTTGTTCACGCTGAGGAAATTATGAATAGTATTTAGTTTTTGTTGTTGTCCCTAGTTAGGTCTCTTTGCTGTCTTTTTGCTTTCCTTTTGTTTTCTGTACTAAGATACTTTATTATGTAATGTTGTGTTAAGTTGATCCCTTTCGGTGGGTTCATTTTGTTTTTTGAAGTGACCAGGCACTTTTTTTAGCAGTTCTTTCTCCTGGTTTGTACAAGGTTTAGGTACCTTTCAAATACCTACTTTTACTTAATCAAAACATGCATCATTTACATTAATGCACAACTAATAACCTATAGAAGATTAGAAAGTCCTTCATAAGGCCTTTAAGAAATCTAATCAATCATATATTTAAACAAGTAAAATAGGTCTCATTACTAAAGCCAAAGTTTAATAACAATTTCTACTCTTACAAATAATAATCTTCTAACATACTTCTAGTTATCTAAGTTAAGAATATCTCAGTCCCACTTCCAGAACTTAGTTTTTCTTTTCATCCAATGTCACTTAAATTCAAATAATACATGCATCATTCTATTTAAACTCACTTCCTATCATTACTTGATTACTATCATTCATAGACTATGTATTTTCAACATTTCAAGACAAATTGACAATTAGAATCCCAACACAATTTCATATAACTAATTATCATTTTATCTCATAGAATTCACTAAGAAAGCAATTCTTAAATAAGGCAAAGATATAGTAACCTTTCTTAATTTATCCATCTAGTTAAGAGAAATATTTATTTGATGCCACATAATTCCTACACAAAGCTAAAACTTTTATCTTGCCAAACCAAATAAAGACACAATGGTATCATTTCAATTTCTACATATGCAATGCACCAATCCTTGCTTCAATACACATATTTATCTCCCTTTAGTTTCGTAATACATTTCCTAATTAAATGATGGGATATTCTATTTAATCAACTCTTCCCTTTAAAGAACAAGGATCATAAATGCAATACCTAAATTTTAGTTTTCAATACAAATTAATTTCATCTAATCTTCCCTTTAACATATACAATTCATATTCATCAATCATTATCCAATCCTTCTACTTAATATCAATAACCCCCAAGTATTTTAATCTCTTACCCAAAAGAGAGAAGAGGAAGGAAGGGATATTGCCACACAAATCAATACACGCAAATGTATGCAAACTCAATTTGAATTTTCTAGTCATGCCAAATACAGCTACTACTTTTAAAGGTATGTAATTTCAACTTCCATAAGATCTCCTACCAATACACATGCAACTAGCAATCCCAAATCCTTTGATAGCTATGATTTCCTCAAACAATCTTTTATTACATACAAAATCACACATATACCAAAATAACCAATAGTTCTATGGGGTAACCATTACATTACTAACTAACTTCCTTACATTTCACATAGGAGATTGAAATAATGAAAAAGGCATTCCAACTAATTTTATTAAGAACCACATACAATTTCTTCAATTTTCACATCATGATCTATACTAAATTATTCCTAAATGTATAATACAAACACTTCATCTTTCTATTCATAGGAAGATCAACATAACAGGATAATTTTATGAACATATCATTAGTTAAGGGAATACACACATTATTTTTTTCATTATACAATGTAATTAATTATGTATAAGGAAAGAAACTCTAATAATTCAAGCAAGCACTAGAAATTTATAGAGCAAGTAAGAACATATAGACACTTCTCTTATTATGGAGACATGCATATGGAATAAATAAACACTTTACTTAAAGTTATGATTCCTAAAGGAATTAGAGAGAAACACAAGGCATAGATATCTAAGGTTCCAAAAAAAATTCCAATAACACTTCTTCTAACATAAATCTCGAAGAGTAACTTGATTCAAAGGAACATCAAGGCACATTCACAAGACTATTAGCAACATCCTTAACTAGAGATCCCAGTGTTGCAACTTGGGCTCTGATACCAAATGTAATTCCTGCCAAAATACCCCAGAGAAATATAGCTAAATACACACTAATTTTATTTTATTTTTTTAACAATACAACACATAACATCACTTAAGCAATGCAATGAGCACACAAACAACATTTAAGTGTTATTAACATAGAATAATTCACTTAAGCTATTCAACAATTACGCAAGCAGAATACAATAACTCATTTCTACTAACTCCCTAGGGTATCTCAATGCCATTACTTAATCTTCCTACATAAGAAATAAGCATTTACCTTCATCCAGATCAATACCTCATAATCTTAATCATTATACACACATAGGCGCATCATAGCAGTACCTAACACTCATGATATGTGTCGTGCCCAAACTTCTGGGCAAAAAATAGAACAAAATGTTTTGAATAACATAAACTCGTAACATATCCTACATTAAAATAAATTCAATAGAGTTTTGTCTTAACTAGGATGTAAATAAAATTGTTTTCTAAGGTTGGATTAATTAACCAACCCAAATGAGCGACTTTATTTAGTGGAGATTAATTAATGTTGCAATTTAGTTAGTTAGTTCAATTATCTTAATTAAATTGTCACTAGTTAAAAACGAGGGATAATTAGTTATCTCAAATGCATTTAAATCATTCTTGACCAAATAATGATAATGCTTATTTAAAAATTAATTAATTGAAGCATACACAAATTCATTATTTAAATTTAATCGATAAGGGTTCAAAATTCTACAATGTCATTTGTCAACTAAATCCGATATTATGCTAAAGTCAATTTTAATTTCCCTAAACCTTTAAATTTGACGATATATTTAATCTAGCCAACATTGGCCTCCAGGGCTAAGAATTCCTAAAAATAATTAATAACCTTCAATTATATGTTTTTCCCCGATTTTAACCTTAATGTCTATATATAATCAAATATATTAAATAACTATATAACATCCCTAGCTGAATAATTTAAATCAACTATGCGATTAATGTAAATGACATTAATCCTCCATTTTAAATTATAAAAATAGACTATATTAAAATTTAATTCTTTTAGTAAAAAGGACCAACTATGTCCTTGAAGTATTATAATTCAACAATTAAATAACCATAAATATTAGTTATAATTTAAAAACTTAATTCAAATCCCCCCCCCCCCAAATTTACATGCAAACCCTAAGTTTAAAATAAAAATTATAATAAGGACTAAATGCTCTTATTATTAATAAAATGCTAACCTTAACCCAAAACTGGGTTAGGGTTGCATTTTCCCCCTTTTTTTAATATTAAAACCCTTTCTTTTTCTTTTTCTATTAACTCGTACCTTAACCCAAAATGGGTTAGGGTTTAATATATTATATATTTTTTTGTTTCGTGGTGTGTGTGTTTGTGTGTGTGCGGGTACAGGGCCAAGCTAGGGCACGACAGTGACCATGGAGAGGCGGGGGTTTTTGAGGAGGCAGAGGCGGTGGCATGGGGCTCCCCCGGACGCCACTGTGTGTACACACAGTGGCGGCCGCAGGCTGCCCATTGTGTGCACACATAGTGGCGACGGTGTCGGTGTCGCCAATTGTGTGTTTGCAAACTGGCGGCCGCGAGCCGTCCACTGTGTCTACACATAGTGGTTCGGCCCCTTCGCCCCTCATTTTGTTTATTATTATTTTTTTATTTTAAAATATATGTATATATATATATATATTTATGAGCATTTTTAAATGCATATATATATATATATATATATATTTATATAGCTATATATATAAATATCATGTTTTTAGGGTTAGTAATCTCCCTTTTTTTTTAATAAACTAATACATAAGCATGCAGTTCTCTCTTTTTTTTTTAACAACAATATGTATATCTATTTTTTTTGTTTTAAAGCTTGTAGGAATGGATAAAATAATTGCAGCATTTCAGTGATTTTATGTTTTATTTCCTAGGTATGATTTATTTTAATATGCAACATTAGGAGTTTATGACAGTATCTAAAATACACAACATGGTAAATATTTCATATAGTTCATTTCAACTAAAAATTATTACATCTAGGTTCATTTTCTGCAATACTAAGGAGGAAGAAAAATGACAAAATTTAAAAGTTAAAACAACAACTCGATAAGCCTAGAAATCATTTGTAATAACTTTAGAGATAAACTTTTAAATTTATCTAACCATATTCTATTTTAGGAATGAATAAATAACTAGAACTAAGTGATTAATCTTATTTTTTTGCATCTCTTTTTTTTTATAATTAGATGACATAATTTAACAAATTCCAGTAGCATATTACATTCCAGAAAACACTTTAGAAACTTACAAAAAGAATGCAGAAACTTTTATTCCTCTATCATATATTTATCCATGAGTTGCAATTTCAACTTAAAAGAAAAATGCATTGTTTATAAGAAAAAATGGGTACAATAAGTCACTTTTACAAATGGGTAAAATACCCAATTAGTCTCTCATCCCTAAAAGATGAGGACTTAACTATAATAAGACAATCCTTTATGTAGAATTAAGAAAAACAACATAAAGCTCCTTATTTACATTTTTGCTACAAAATACAATATTGCTTTTCTTCTTCTGTTTGCCTTCAAATAAATAATTTTGCAACTCCTAGCTTTCCTTTCCAAGTAACCTACATTTAAAATTTAGGGTTGTGACCATGGGGTGCTCACCTCCCAGCCTAGGCTTACTAGAAGCCACCCTCGAGCTTGGAGAACCAAGTCCTAGATAGGTTACACTCAAGAAAACACAAACAAACAAGGGGAAAATAAAACACAACAAACACCTTCCCTTCCCAAGTTGAAACTTCATCACATAATGTGATGTTTTACTAGGGTGGAAGTGGACCAAGTACCCTAGAGAAGATTTTGCTAGATAGTAACTCACAGCCAACTCATGGCATCCATGAAAATACAACAAAGCTCATCTCAATCCCCATATCCTTATGACCCCCAAAAAGGAAAACATGCCATACTTGCTCCCCTTATAACCCCTGAATGCATAAACAAAACTATGTAGCAAGGGTCACATGGACAAACCCTTGAGATCACTCTCATGAAGAGAGCCTCTCACTCTAAGGCTGTCAAACTTCTTCCACCCCGAAGACCAATCTACCCTCCCAAGGGAAAGATGGTCTTGGACACTCCCAAAACACAACAATGCATAAACAAAAAATAAGCAAGAAATCACATAAAGCTTTCACAAGTACAACACAAATAAAAATACAACATTTTCCATTCAAGAATTCTACAATAGATTCTCAAGTACACAAGTAAGAAAAGAAAACACCAACTTTGACTCTGCCAAGGGTATTCTAGGGGAAAGCTTGATGAAGAGCAGCCCAATCCACAATCTTTTCTGCAACACTTAGCCAAATTTCCTATCCCAAATTGGTTTTCCTCCAAAAATTGTCCAAAATCTCCAAAGATGGAGAGTGGGTGATTAGCTCACTAAGCTTCAATTCCTAGCCTAAGAAGGCTTCTCTCACTCCTTCCAACCTCTTGGATAGAGTGAGGGACTCCCAATGGCTGGTCTTCCCTAGGTCTTACACACTCCCTAACCAAGGTACCTAGAGAAGGGGAAGGAAATAGGGAAGAGGGATTACACCTATCAAGAAGGTTATCTTACAAAGGATGGCACTCCTATAGATGGAATTCGTCCATCTTGGGAAAACCACTTTTTTGGGTGGTTAAAAAAGCCTTAAGGGAAAGACACATGGCCAATTTTGGCCTTCACCCATAGGTACCCCATAAGGCCTAATAAAAATGCTCTAAAACTGACTCTAGGAGTTGATTTAACCCTTAGAAAGTCCACCTAAAGTTAACCTACGGGTCAACTCTGAGTTAACCCTCCTTGTGGCTCACTAACCTAGGTTTCTTGGTTCCTTCAAGGATAATTAGGAGCTATAACAATTAACAAAAATAAAACTCTCCAAAAAGGTGACATGACAAATTGCCAACACAATATACAACATAGGTGTCAAGTGACACTACAAATTAATTCCACATCACAAATACACACATGGCAATTGTCCCTTGAATGATTTAAGCAATTCAATAAATACAATTTACACTCATGCAACATTTTACGTTTATGAATAAAATACAATACATACGGGGTGTTGTCTCTCCAAATAGACAACCCCTGGTTTTACGAACGTACATAGGCCTAGGCTTGATTCTCCATAATATTTCCATGGTCACATGGATAATTTCATGCACATCTCAATTTAAACATTAGTACTTTCCAATAGCCTCATATAATATAAAACACATAATTAAGAATACAATACAATCATTCTGCATAGAATTGACATTATACAATACAATTGCCACATATCAAAGCAATTCACATAAGCAATTCATCATAATCCTCATAATTTAATCCATTTATAAGATATGCAAACATATTTCTAGCATCATAATAAAGTCCTGCAAATTAGATAATGGCATACATCGTCTCAATGTTACCCTATTCTAGGATCATATAAAATTCTATATCCACAAAGCATAGAAATGAAGCATCAATATATATCAATGTTACCAAATTCATGGGACCATATAAAGTTCTATATCCATAATGTATCAAAATAAAGCATCCATAATAGTTCCAACATGAAAATAACTAAAAAGGTAGGATGGGCTAGGGTAGGGCCTCACAATATGCAACCTTCTTAATCTTTCATTTAATATGAGATTCTATATTTCAATGCATAGCTTTTTCCCTTTTTCTATTAGGTTCATTTTATACACCAAGTCCAAATTTTCCTATTACCGTTAACCAAACTTTGACTATTAACATCACCATTCACATACCAAGATTAACCCTTATATTACATTAACACAATTTCCATTTATGATTAACTTCCACATAATCATTTATGATTCTATGCTCCTAGCATTCTTATTACTTCATCATGACTCTCAAAGTAAATAAGGCAATAATCACAAAGTCTTCCTAAACATTTAACCCATATCTCATTTAATACTCCTAAAATATCTTACACTATATCAATTAATCAACAATCATCTTACTACAAATCAGGTAACTACACGAATTCATCTCAACACAAATTAAGGTACAATATCCTAAATCCATAACAACTAATAGTATCCACAAAATGGAGATATAATCTTAAACCATAACACATGATACATTCTAATCTTTTCCTAAAAGACAAGAATTCATTTTATCATCTTCTCGTATACTTACTAGTAATTTCCATTAATAAGATTAGTAATTCATTCATTAAGAACATCCATACAATATTTTCATAAGGAACATTCAACTAGATCCCAAGCATTATAAGATATTCAATCCTACCATTATATCATTAAATACGAAGTACGATACTATAATTTCCAATTCTTCAATCACAACTCATAAACATGTCCTAAGATATCTTCCAATATTACTTGTAGGCATAGCATTTCTTCTAGTCAAGTATTAGTTAAAGACATCATTTCAAGGCTAATACCATTATCATAACATTTACACCATTTCATTTTAACATGGCTCATCAAGAATATAAAATGTATCATCTAATTCCAATCTATAATACATCTCACGCATCCATTTCATTTAATATAAATACGTTGCAATACAACTCAAGGTCCTTCATTGCAATCATAAACTATAACCAAAAGTTATCACTATAACTAGAACAACATAATTGTTTCTCATAAGCATCATTTCTTTTACAACCATTACATAATAATTTCATTACATAAATCACATCACCATTTACATTCTTGCTGCAATTATTATCGATGAACTATTTGAAGAAGCATCCTCATCCATGCAAGAAGAATCCAAAGATAGGAACATCCCAATGGTTTAAAATCACCAACCACCCGACCATCTGGAACCATGTTAGCATTCTACACTAATAAGAAATGATGGTGTTGTCATTGATGGAAACCACCTGGCATTCATCTGGTAAAGCCACTGGCAAGCACCAACACTGGCATAGACATCTACATACACCAACAGACACTTCACCGACAACATCAACAATGCATACCGACACCCCAGTCAACAGGATATAAACTTTTGTTTATTGTATTTAATGTAATTATCTTTTGTAAAGCCAACATGGCATATTGTAAAAGATTCATATATATGTATGTGATCTTATAGGTCATTTTGTGTAAGTAAGAAGTATGGTAGAAGGATAGCATGAATGAATAATATTTTATATAAGGAGATATGGTTGACAGTGAAGGTTTTTGGTTATAGTATGAGCTTAAACCGATACTGAACCTGGCATACTTGATGCTGATTTGAAGCAGTACATTGTATTGGATTTTCATAATCCTTTTTGTAAGTCAGTGAGACTTCTATCTTGTAAATTGAGCAGTGAGCTCTAGGCAATTGGCCTTCCTACATGTGCAGGCCCCTCATTGTAAGTAATATTTATTCATTGGCCAGTGAGTGAATATTGTGGGTCACAAATCCCACCGAGGTTTTTCCCACATCGGGTTTCCTCGTTAAACATCTTGTGTTATGGTGTGTTTTCTATGTTGTCTTTATTGTTCCTATTTACCACATTAATTCTTATTTACCAGTACACTGTTTTGGAATGCAAAATAGTTAATAAGGTTAAATTTTGTGTTAACTAGTTAGATACTGATTCACCCCCCCCCTCTCAGTATCTTTGGGACTATCATTAATCCTAACAATTGGTATCAAAGTTTGGTCCTCTACTTTCAAAAGCCTAACAACTTGAGGAAGATTCTGACACCAGTACAGATGGAGAACTTAAGAAAACAATTGGAAGGAGCTCTTGTAGACTATGATTCAGAGAAGTTGAAGAATATCAAACTTGAAGATGATCTAAGGACTGCACAGGAATTCATTCAAGGACTTCAGGAGAATCTTACTATTGCTAGAAATAAAAGAAAAGAACTTCATGAGAAGATGCAGAGTGATGATGATGAAAATGAATCTCTTAATGAACTTGTGAACAAGATGAGACAAGAAAATAGTACTATGAGGAATGAAATGCAAGATATGACTATGAGATTTTGTAAAGACATTGAAGAGATAAAGAAGAATGAAGATGACTTGACTAGGAGACTCAATGATGCTAGAAATGAAAATCTAAGACTCAGTCATGAAAATGATATGTTAAAGACAGATCTGATTCACATGCAACATGATAAAACTGAACTTATAAAAAAAAATGAGAATTCTGGAAATGAGTTGGCTACTGCAAATAAACACAAAGAGAAATTCAAGAAAAGTTCCTCTAAACTTGATGATATGCTAAAAATTTAGAAACCAAATGGAGATACAAATGGACCTGGATTTGAAGTTGGAGAAAGTTTCGGTACTGCAAACAATCATGATCACAGTAAACCAGTAAGACAACCTAATGCTTACAAATTTAATGGAAAATGTTTTAACTGTAACAAGTATGGTCATAGAGAAAATCAATGTAGATATAGAAACAATTAGAACATTAATGCACCCACTAGTCAATGTTCCAAATGCAATAAAGTTGCTCATAATTCATAAAATTGTAGAATGAATGCGAGATGTTATGTTTTTGGAAGATTTGGGTACTTATCTAATCAATGTAGAACACAAACCAGCATAGGATATGGAAAGGCTATTTAGAAGAATAATGTGACTTGTTATTCTTGTAACAAAATTGGACATATTGCAAAATTTTGTAGAAGCAAGACTTCACTCGCAAATAATATAGGACCCAGTTTAAAAGGCAAAGAGAAGGTTGATGAGGTAAAGCAAGAATTTTCAAAACAATGGATCAGAAAGACAGATCAAAATGTTGATGTGACTATTCCTTCACCGGTAGAACAAAGTATTACTCCACCGGTAGGAAATTCTTCATCCAACTAAGAAGTAACCCTTTGGGGGTATTGCAGAAAATTGAATATCATGCAGTTTACCCTCGGTCGATGGTGAGAAGATAGATTTATTCTTTACTGGTAGATGTGTTAAGTTTTCACTTAACCGGTGAGCATTTAATGCAGTTGTTGAAAGAAATTTCATTATAAATCATCAGTTTTCCTTCATTTTTTAATTCACCGAGCATTCAAATTAGTAGAGAGCATGAAATATGAGTGAAGGCATTCAAGGTGAAGGTGTGAAGTGATTTCTTTCAAGCATTCAAACATTATCAAGCAGCTAAAGGTATTTTTCAAATGGATTCTTCTTCTACTCCTGAATTTATCGTAAACCCTACTATTGTGGAAAATATAAAATGCCCTAGGCCCATATTTAAAATTATTCCCGAGATAGCTAAGCAAGATGAGACCATAGGCACATTTTCAAAGATTCCTAAAGGTGTAGCTTATACTGAAGACCCTAGGATTTATATTCACTACAATATTGAAGAATTAGGTTCTGAGGAAGTGTTAAAGATGTTTAGAACTGTAATTTATGATGAAAATGGCAATGTCAAACCCGAGCACAATATTATTGAGACTTTAGGTTTTGTGGAAATCTTGAACATCCCTAAATTTCCAGAGGAAGTTGTGAGAATTGTCCTAAGTAGGGAACATGGAGAATTTATTTGGTTAGATTCAATCTGCAAATTCACCCGGCAAGCAATTAGGGTAGTAACAGGTTTACCCTCAACTGGCAGCAGACCTGACAAAACTAAGAAGGTTCCTAATAACAAAGTCATGACCTTAACTAGAGCAACATCTGATAGTAGATCTCTGAGAGTGAATTCCATCAAGGACATCAATGTGAGGTTCATAAGTATGATTTTAGGTTACAGAAATACACATGCAAACAGACTCAATTTAGTTTCTAGTCTTTGCATTAATAGTGCTTATGAAATGGTAAACAATAATGAAAAAATAGATGTGTGTGAATGGCTGAAGGATGAAATAATTGATAGCTTGGAGAAGATAAAAGGTGATAAGAAAGGGACATTTCATTTTGGTAATCTCTTGGTATGCCTTATGTTGTATTTCTTAAAAGAAATTCTTGGTATTGGACAGAAAGACTTTGGATATGACATACCGGTAGACAAAAAATTGCAAGAAGCTTTCACCGGCATGGGTGCTGCTAAGGAAAACAACATAACTGAATATTTCAAAGCTTTCCAAATCAAAATGAAAACCAGAGAGAGACTACCACAGAGTGTAGTAGATAAATATGATAAGGAAATCTATTTTGTAATCAAGAAAGATGAAACATGGATGTAAGTTGTATTACCTAGAACTGTATGGGTAACATAAATGGGTTATGAGGTAGATATCAACATTGTTGAAACTTATGCAAAAGCCTTATTAGATGCACCTAGAGATCCATCAGAAGAAGTTTTTGGTAGTGCTGAAACAATTGAAAGTGGTGTACAAACAATAAAACAAAGGAAGAGAAGAGAAAAGTATATAAGAGATGCTTCTAAGGAGGTAAAGGAAATAAAAGAAAATGTTATGAACCTTACTAGTATAAAGGGAAGTGAACTGGAAGGACTGCAACCAAAGGCACACATTTCACTGGTTGGCACATCATGTGACAGTGAGATACCTGTGGAATTCAAGAGAGTTGATAGGAAGAAAAAACCCTCACTGGTACCATCTCCTCCACCCAAGAAAACAAGAACCTTGAGAAAGAAACAACAAGCAGTAAGGCAACCGACAAAGAAACTTACACCCAAGAAGAAACAGAAATAGGTTATACCTCCTTTGGATAATTTGATGAATGAAATAACTGATGATGGTAACTTGGCAAATGTGAGCAAATTGTATAACACATTCACTAATTCAGAACAGGAAAGTATTGAAAACAGTATAATTCTACATTTGGACATATACAAGAAAGTGTTAATTGAAGTTGTAGATGACTTACCAAATGAACTGTATAGAAGGTTAGATGCAAAGAGGACTGCAGTAATGGAGTTGGACAAGAAACTTAAAGTTGAAAAACTTCTAGTTGTACATCCAGTCAACTCTAAAGAGGAAATTGATGACTTAATTTGTGAGATTAATAGATCAGTTTTTGCTAGCAGTCATCGACAAGTGAGTTTGATGGCTAGTAGAGTTAATGAAATTGTAGAGGAAATGACTACTAAATGGGATATCCTTTTTGTAGAAAAAGAAAAACAAGAGGAATTGAACAGGTCAAAGAAAACATTCAAGGTTTATCAGAATGATAAGGACAAAGGGAAAGGTAAAGTTGGTGGAATACCAAATATCAAAATAACTGACAACTTACCACCACCTGTGGATACTGCACCGGTACATACTGTTGATCCACCAGCTACTGATAGTGTAGGTACAACACATGATGACACTAATCCTGAATCATAAATTCTATTCACCATGAATGTGGATACTTAGGAAGTCAACATTGTTGTGGACAAGGATAATACAGAGGTAAAGAATGATATTGCTGATAGTGGAAACATTGTTGAGTAACCGACAGAGAATGTTGAGTTTGAAATGCAAACAGAACAAACAAAGCATACACTAAAAACATAACAACCATTGGACACTGGTATGAATACTAGTAGTATATATGTTGGCATTGAGAAACCTATAGAGACAGAGATATTGGCAGTTGAGAACATAGAGAAACCCACAGAGAAACCCATAGAGGCACAGGTACATATTGAGTTAGTGAAATTGGTAATCACTGAGAAACCCAAACCATTACAGGTTGAAACACAAACTCAAACTGATCCACCAGAGGATAATACAAGAAAATTAGTAACTAATGTTGGAAGCACTCAGGTAATCAAGGTAGTTGGTCAGACATCCAGTACTTCATTAAGTGAATTCAGGCCTACCAATGTGACAGAGGTACTCCTGGACTCTATTAAGAAGATAACTGACTGTAATGCATTGGCTTATAAATAAATTGATGATACAATACAGATTCTTAAGATGATTGCACCAAAATGTAATATAGATCATGTAAATGATTCTTTAGGTCAGTTGGACACATTGTCTAAATTTATTGCTGAAAATATAATAACAGTTGATAAGGTGAATGAGGATACATTCAAAGAGAAAATGGAAAAAGAAGGAAAAATTATTTGAGGACACAATAAAGAAGTGCACTGAACATATTAACACACTTTTACCGACACTAAATACAACAATTTTGGAATATAAGGAACTGTACAGAGAAACATGTAAGCCACATCTGTTGACAAAGGACATTGAAAAGGAAATAAGTAGAGTACAAAAGGAGATAGATGATATAGCTGATAACATTATTGGTTCATCTGAACCTATATCAGTTATTGAGCAAGAAATAGCAACATTTGAGGAAAATTTAGAGAAGTTTGAGAAGGAAAAAGCAAGGATCAAGGCAAATGCCAGAGAGCTTAAGTATAAACTCAGTACTAAGTTGGATAATCTTATCTCTATGAGAAATGAGATATCTAAGGCATTAATTCAAGGGGAAAGATCACCGGAAGAGCATATGCATCATCTCACTAGCACGATCCAAAAAACTGAGGCAACCATGAATGACAACAACAAATTCATGTAGAGTTTAAACTTGGTTTTGGCAGACATATTTCAGATTGTAACCAACCAGTTACAAACCCTAAGGTGAAATTTTGCATTCATTTAACAATTTTTGACAACCTTTGTCATTGATGTCAAAGGGGGAGTAGTAGATAGAGAAAAATGATCATTCAAAGGAGATCATTTGTTCAGGGGGAGTACATCTTTTTGGTAAATTTTTGGACTTCACTTTTTGGAAACAGTTTTTGGATTTTTCTCATGAGTGTTGCCATCAATGCCAAAGGGGGAGATTGTTGGCATTCTACACTCTAATGAGATATGATGGTGTTGTCATTGATGGCAACCTTCTGGCAACCACCTGGCATTCATCTAGTAAAGCCACTGGTAGGCACCGACACCGGCATAGACATCTATATACACTGGCAGACACTTCTCCGATAATGGAAACAATGCATATCGGCACCCTAGCCGACAGGGAATAAACTTTTGTTTATTGTATTTGTATATGGTGAAAGTGGATAACAATAATAATGATATTGAAAGGCTAAATGAATTCAACCACAAAACCCTAGCCTAACAACAACAAAGATCCACCATAACATATGAAGATTACCTAAGACAATGCAAATCAAATGAAATCACAAAGATTATACCATCACATGTCCAATAGGGTTTGGATCTCCATTCTTCCTATCTCCATTGATCTTGCTTGATATATTTGCTCTTAGATTTTATGTGTGCACAAGAGCTCAACAAAGAACGGAATGTGGTTGCAAGTAGGATCGCATATGAAAAACGTAGTGTAGTCAAGTGCATAAATTGATTAGCCAGGGTTTGATAATGAAAGAAGCATCTCCTTATATAGAAGACACTATATGAAATGGAGGGATAAGATTGAGAGGTGTAAAAGGAGGTCGGCTATGATTAGAGGGTAGGTAAAGAAAATAATAAAATAATGAAAGGGGTAGGTAGTGTATGAATTAAGAGATGAATGACATGTGTCATGGGTAGAAAAGGTTAATGAATTAATTAAATAAATAAAGATTTATTTAATTAATAGAAGAAGTGGGATAATTAAATAAATAAGATATTTATTTAATTTAGAAAAAGGAAAATTTAAATAAATAAATGTATTTATCTAAATGAGAAATAAGGCTAGAAGAGGATAAATGAATTAATTAAATAAATAAAGATTTATTTAATTAATAGAAGAATTAAGCTTAGATAATTAAATAAATAAAATATTTATTTAATTAGACTGCACAATTTTGGGTGTCTACATTTTGCCCCTCTTTGAGACAATGCGGCTTGTTGTGTTGTTTCAAAGAAGATAAGATGAACTGATACAGAGTTGCCCCAAGATGGGAATGATATGCCCCCTCGAGAGATTGGATGAAAAAATGTCTGAAAAGATCGCAGAAAATCTCTCGATAAGAAAGAAAGGCTAGAATGGACTAGCCAGATAAAGTGACAGAGTCACGAGATAATGAAGAATGACTCAGGAGACGAGGGCTAGGGCTAGGGTAGTCTATAAAATAGACCACGAGGGAAATACATCCTCATTGTCATCCACACATCCACGAGATCAGAGTGTAGAGCAAAATAGAGCAGTAGTAGTTAGCAGTGATGGCATTGGTTCACAGATTCGATCGCATTCGCCGATATTAGAGGCCAACAGAGGCAGGAGAGCTGGTAAGTACCACAAAACCTCCTTGTACTTTGTTGCATTTATTGTTGTCATTAATGCATGCTAGATAGGGTAATAAATGCGCTCTAGGGTAGGGTCCAAAAAATGTCAAAAATGTCCAGGCACGTCTGCGTTGGTGCCAAGCGCGTCTATGCTGCATGGGCGTGTCTATGTTTGTGTCAGGCGTGTCTGTACTGGAAAAGGCGTCTGTACATAATGCGGTCGCATCTGCGCTGTGCAGGCACATCTGTGCTAGGCAGACATGTTTGTGTCTTCCAAGCATGTCTATGCAGAGCATAGGCACGTCTGTGTGTGTCAAGCACGTCTGTGTAAAACAAGCACGTTTATGTAGTCTATAAGCATGTTTATGTCATGAAGGCGCGTTTATGTCTTCAAGGTCAAATCGGCAGTTCTGTGATGAACATACACTGTCGATTGGATAAGCTGCTGAGAGGATATACTCAAGCAGGTCCTCTAGGGAAGACTAGAATAGCAAATAGGGCTAGGATTGACAATTCTATGATACAACATACGTTGCCAATTAGGAAACTACTCAAGAGGATTCACTCAAGCATAGGCCCTAGGATAAGATAGATCAAGGCACTTTGTGATGAATAGTGAGTACCAAGACATAGTACTTTGTGATGAATAGGGAGTACTAAAATATGAGTAGCACTTTGTGATGAACAGTGAGTGCAAATGTGAGGAGCACTTTGTGATGAACAGGGAGTGCAAATGTGAGCAACACTTTGTGATGAACAGGGAGTGCAAAACACATAGTACTTTGTGATGAATAGGGAGTACCACTAAGAGAGAAGCAACACTTTGTGATGAATAGTGAGTGTTACTATGATTGACATGATTGATTTGCTTGACTGTAGGAGTATTTGCCTATGCTAGAGTCATGGGAGAGATTCCCATCGACTCAGAGGTTGCGACCTGAGTTGACATTTGAGGACAGAGCTATGATTGAGGCTATGAGATTGAGACATATTCTGTATGTGCCTGAGTTTCGAGCGAACATGGGATTGTTGACTGCATTAGCTGAGAGGTGGCACTCTGAGACGTGCACGTTCCATTTGCTAATGGGTGAGATTATAGTCACCCTGGAGGATGTATACCAGATTCTAAGGATATCGATCGATGGGGAGCTTATACCCTATGATCGAGATGGAGACAGGGATGCCCTAAGACAAGTGTTCTGGGATCCAGGACTGGAGATGAGGGCAGAGCATGTGGCATGGGATACCAAGACATAGACAAGATTGGCACTACCGGTAGTGGTAGGAGGAGCGATCAGTGGGTTCTTGTGTCTGGATAGAGCAACATGAGGGTTGGCTGTGGGCTGGGGGAGCACATTGGAGACACTAGTGACATAGCACACCAGATATGCCTGGGGACCATGCATGCTGGCACACCTATATTATGAGCTTCATCAGTTTGTGTACCATGGATCAGTGGGATTGGGCTGCGGGGTCACATTGTTATAGGTGTGGGCCTATGAGCATCTACCGGTGACATGACCTATACATTTCAGGGGCAGAGGTCACGGACACAGTTTTGTGCATTTGTATGATATGATCACCTCGCAGCCACGGATTGGTAGGTTGGATTACTAGCGGCAAGCTATAGATGAGATTGATATGGTTATATGGAGGTCGTATCTGGGATGCGAGCAGTGGGAGGATGATGCAGTAGAGCTACCCTACACCTTCCGAAGTAGGTATCTAATTGGGTGGATGCCCTATGTACTAGAGAGGCAGCTAGTTGACAGGGTGGGTAGGCAGTTTGGCAGGATCCAGTGGATGCCCTGGGGTTCAGGCATGTACATGCGGACGGTCAGGGATCAGGCATAGTTTGGGCCATTGCTATCATATGATCAAGCTATTACACAGCTAGTGGAGATGATGCCCTTACCCTGGGACATGTGGCTAGAGGTCGAGGATGCCGGCATGGATGCAGAGTACATAGCATATTGGGTCGAGCATCCATTCCCAGGCCTGACAGATCCAAGAGAGTCACTAGATGGAGATGGTGGTGGGGATGGTGATGATGATGGAGATGATGGGGGTAGAGGCCGACGGAGGAGGCGGGGTGCAGTTGGAGAGAGGAGGGTGGTGCCATGGAGGGAGGGTGGAGAGGATAGACAGGTTTGGATTGTGAGGGGTCGCGGTGGATTACCGCTATGGGTGCCAGCAGCACAAGGTCCTAGATAGGTGTAGGAACAGGGACAGAGGTAGGTACAGGTACAACCACTAGTACAGGCATAGGCATAGGGATAGGTACCCACACAGGGGGAGCCATAGGCAGAGGGACAGGGGGCCGAGGCAGAGGAGGATGAGCTGATTGAGCTGAGGGAGATCTGCCAGGGATAGGTAGATGAGATTTAGGACCTGGAGAGGGAGAGGGATAGACTCAAGAGGTGGCTCAGAGATACTGAGCGGGAGTGAGACTAGGCTATTCAGCACTACACAAAGGCTGAGACAGCACTAAGGGTTGGGAGGCAGGCGACAGAGGACACAAAAGCTGGATATGCCTATGTCTTGTGGGTAGGGGAGGAGATCGCTTATTGGTGGGATCTCTATTATGGTGCAGTGCCAGCTGATCAGCAGGCGAGGAGCTTCCGTAGGCCATCGTGGACAACGACGATGACGGGAGGGAGCTAGAGGCGACAGGCGTCCAGTGGTGGGGTTATGGGTCCTCCACCACCACCAGATAGGGAGGATAGGAGGGATGATCCGGGGGCGGGTCCTTCAAGGGCTCAAATTCCATCAAGGCCAGGGGAGTCCGAGGGAGGGAGTTCATCATAGCTGTAGAGGGCTCCCTATGTATCAGTATTGTATTATTTTTGTATGATGATGTAAACACCTTCGGGTGATTGTAGCCATATGATTTTGACATCATTGTATCATGACACTTTATATATATATATATATATATGAGATGATTCATCTTTGCGGAAGCTATATGCATGTGTACCTATGTGATGAGATGTTTAATGATGTATGTTCTATGTGATGCTTATGATATGGATGCAAATATGTACATGATGAAATGCAATATTTTTTTTTTTTTTGTTCTTTTATGTTTTATATGTTATGCATATGCAAATGTGGATGTATGAAATGTAGATGAATATGATAATGCAGATGTAAATTGTGCTAATAGGTGTTGTGTGCAAGATGTGATGCAGTTGTGATATCTATATGTATGTATGAAATACTTATATGTGGTAATGCAGGTGCAACTACATGAAATGCAAATGTTTTTGGTGTGTCATTATACTTAGTCATGTGATAGCAGGCTACACGGAGTCGAGAAGGATGATGGAAGTCAATCAAGAAAGGGGGATGGAAGACAAAAGATATGAAATTGAAAGAGCTTCTTGTGTGTTATCATCATTGAGCTTTATTATGGCAAGTAGGTTATGACAATCGAGGCATATGTTCGACCCAGAAAGTCATTGTACCCATTTGCATGGAGATAAGACAGTCACAAACAAGGAATGCCCCAGTTCACACTAGACTCACAGTGTCCTCATATCCTTGGACAAGTCATAGCATTACTAAGAGACAATCCACAGACATCAAATACAAATAGGTGATGATACCCCATCCTCACCTTTCTAGTCAAAGACATCTTGGAGATAGAATCTCTAGTCAGAGACATCCTGGAAAAGCTAAAAGACATGTCACCAAAAGATAAAATCAAAAGAAAACCAAGACTCGACACCAACATCCACTATAGTCCTCAAGTTTAGTGTCTCTTGTCACTTGTATAAGTCTTATTTGATTGTGGTCACAATGTTTACTTTCACAAAATGGATAGATAGCACTGAACCATAATGTTGTCTGAGTCTGTTGAAAGATTTGATTTTGTTGAAGCCCATTATTGTTGTTGTCTCATCTAAAACTGACTGAATCCATGAAACTAATACTTTATTGTGAAGAAGACAGAACTTTATTGCAGATTGGCGATGCAGATGCTGTGTTATTGTGGATTGTGTGCGGATAGACTGAAGGAAGCTGGAAGAAACTGTAGGATTTGCCTTAGCCACAGATAGGATCTGATTTATTATGGATGGAAAGGGAGGTGAAAAGGGATGTTTATTATGAATGGCAAACCAATCTTGGGTAGATCAATAACAAGCCATGATGGGAATGGGTAAGTTTATTATGAACGAATAGGTTGTGAGTGTGTGCAAAGTGAAAGGATGAAAGTGAATCCTAAAGGAGGGAGGAGCAATGTCTCTACGCATGGCGCTAGTGACCTAGTTGTCACCATGGTACTTGCCTAGGGCACCACCGAAGTGGTTTTCACCATTGGACGAAAAAAAAATTTTGTTTTTCAATTTTTTTTTTTGTGTGTGTCACAAGGCGCCTGTTTGCCAGATTTTCACCAAGTCACGATTTTTTTCTTTTATAATTTTTTTTGTATTTTTGAAATTTTTGAATTTTTTTGTATTTTTTG
The DNA here is from genome assembly GCF_030272615.1 of Cryptomeria japonica. NCBI lineage: Eukaryota > Viridiplantae > Streptophyta > Pinopsida > Cupressales > Cupressaceae > Cryptomeria > Cryptomeria japonica. The sequence goes on from NC_081410.1 coordinate 321,564,041, forward strand.
AATTAGGATACTCTGAAGAGCTATGTGTAAAACTTGTAAAGGTGCATGTTGTTGATAGGATCCTCCAAAGGTTCATCTTCTGTAGTTGAGAGCTGATATGCCCCATATCCATATGTTGCTGTAATGATGTAAGTACCAAGCCAATTTGGTTCGAACTTGCCCTTCTTCTCTCTGTCTTGCTGATTTTTGGAGTTTTCTCTGAGAACCAAATCACCTACCTCAAATGTGCGAGGCTTGACTTTGTGATTGTAGCTGTGACTCATTCATTGTTGGTAAGCCTTGAGATGATTAAAAGCAGTTTGTCTTTGTTCATCCAGTAGTTCAAGTTCTTGTAAGTGAGAGACCCTATAGTCTTCATCACTGATAATGTTTTGCAAAGAGACTCATAAAGAGGGTAGCTCGACCTCAATAGGAAAGATGGCTTCAATGCCATAGACAAGTGAATAGGGTGTAGCTCCTGTAGGTGTGCGGACACTTGTGTGGTATGCCCAAAGTGCAGGATTAAGTTGGATATGCCAATTACGGCCAGTGTCGTCGACTGTCTTTTTTAAGATTTTAAGGATTGTTTTATTAGATGCCTCAGCTTGACTATTACCTTGGGGGTAATATGGTGTGGAGAAATGATGGGAAATATGGAAGCGGTCATAGAGTTCATGAACATCCTGATTTTTGAAGGGACGCTCGTTATCAGTGATAATGGAAATAGGAATACCGTATCGACAAATGATATAGTTGAGGATGAACGTAGCAATCTATTTTCCAGTAACTTGTGTAAGAGGCATGACTTCAATCCATTTTGTAAAATACTCTGTGGCAGTGATAATGAATTTATGACCATTGGAAGAAGGAGGGTGAATCTTGCCTATGAGATCGAGTCCCCACTGACAAAAGGGCCAAGGAAACGCAATTGGTTGAAGTTCTTGCACTGGCACATGGATGAGGTCTCCATGAATTTGACATTACTTACATTTCTTGACAAACTGATATGAGTCTTTTTCCATATTGGGCCAGTAATATCCAGTCCTAATGAGTTTCTTGGCTAAGGTAGGACCACTAGCATGTGGACCACATATCCCTTCATGTACTTCACGTAATGCAATTTGAGCTTCATCACTTTCTAAACATCTAAGAAGAGTGCCATCTAGACCTGCCGATATAGGATATCAGCTAAAATTACGTATCGAGAAGATTGGCAAATGAAAGTACGACATTGGTTATTGGATAGGTTAGGAGGTAGGGTATTGTCATGAAGGTATGTGAAAATGGAACCATATAACTAGGACTCAGGACCGACAACACATATTATCTCAGTAGGAGTGATTTCATATGAAGGAACCAAAAGGTTATCCACCAAGAACTCATAGTGGGTCTCATTCGGAGGTAGATCAATCAGTGAAGCAATTGTAGCCATGGCATCTGCGACTCGATTCTACTCTCTTGGTATCTGCTCAAAGTCTATCTTTGTGAAATGTTGTTTTAGGTCATCCACCATTTTTTTGTAAGGCATTAATTTTTCTTCCTTTTTTTGGTAATCATCAGTGGCTTGACGGATTACAAGTTGGGAGTCCCCAAAAACACAAAGTTCCTGGATCTTCCACTGAACTGCAATCCGTAATCCAACTGTTAATGCCTCATATTCTGCTATATTATTAGTGCAAGGAAATGATAAGCGGTATGATTTTGGTATAGAATCCTCTTGAGGAGTTATAAAGAGGATGCTAGCTCCTGCCCCATGCTATGTGTATGAGTCATCGAAGTAAAGTTGCCATGGCTTTGTATGTGACACTATTAAAATGGATTCATCTGGAAATTCTGAACTTAGAGGAACATCATCAATCATGGGAGCATCTGCCAACTGATCTATGATAGCTTGTCCTTTTATTACTTTTCTGTCCACATACTCGATGTCAAATTCACTTAGGATCATTACCCATTTGGCTAGTCACCCAGTAAGTGTTGCTTTATTGAGAAGGTATTTCAATGGATCGATCCTGGCAACCAACTTAGTCTTATGAGTTAGCATGTAATGTCATAATTTCTGCCAAGCAAAGACCACGGTGAGACATGCACACTCAATTGGTGTGTAGTTTAGCTCATATCCCACCAATGTGCGACTGATATAGTATACTTCTTTTTCTTTGCCCTCAGCAATTTGCTATGCTAAGAGTGCCCCCAGTGTTGTTGGAGTAGCTGATATGTATAGTAACAGAGGCTGATCTAGAATTGGTGGCATCAAAATTGGTGGATTTAGAAGATAATCTTTGAGTGTCTGGAAAGCCTGTTGATAGTTATCATCCCATTTGAATTTGATGTTTTTATGTAGCAAGTGCTGAAAAGGATTACACTTATCTGCAAGTTGCGCTATGAATCTTCGTATGGACTGGAGTCTCCCTTGTAAAGACCAAAGTTGACTGATATTTCTTGGTGGTTGCATCTATAGGATGGCCTTGACTTTTGCTGGATCAACTTTGATTCCTCTTTTTGATACAATGAATCCTAGGAGCTTCCCGAAGGTTACTCCAAAGACACATTTCTTGGGGTTTAATCTTACTTTGTATTTTTCCAACCGATCAAAGATGACTGAAAGTATGTCCAAATGTGTATTTCTGTCTATTGATTTGCCCAAGAGGTCATCGACATAATCTTCCACAGTTACGTGCATGAGATCGTGAAAGATAGTAGTCATGGCTCTTTGATATGTAGTGCCTACATTTTTTAGCCCAAAGGGCATGACATTCCAACAGAAAGTTCCCCAAGGACAAGTGAATGATGTTTTGTGTTGATCCTCAGATGCGATCTTTATTTGATTATAACCAGAGAATCCATCCATCAACGATAAAATTTCATGACCTGCTGTGAGATCTACAATCAAATCTATGTTTGGTAATGGGAAGTCATCCTTAGGACAAGCTTTGTTGATGTCTCTGAAATCTGTACATATTCTGATGCTACGATCTGGTTTATTGACAGGCACTAAGTTGGAGATCCATTCAGGATAATCAATTGGGTGTATGAATTCAACATCCAATAATTTCTCAAGTTCTGCTTTGACTAGTAATGCCACTTGTAGATGCATCTTTCTTATTTTCTATTTCACTAGTTTTGCCCTCGGTTTAACTATCAAATGATGCATTACCAAATCCGGATCTAATCTAGGCATATCAGTGTATGACCATGCAAAGTTGATTTGTCATTCTTTGAAGAAACTTATGAATTTTGACCTTTCTGACTCCGTCAATGATTGAGCTAGGGATATGTTGTGTGGAACCTCTTCTATACCAATGTTTGTTTTGATAGTCTCCTTTACCAACATGGATGACTTTTCCTCATATGATGCTGGGAGAATGTTGAGCCTTCCATCTTCAGGTGCCTCAGAGAGGTTTTTGCCCTCAGATATGTCCTTTCTTTTTACTTTTTTGGGGTCAGATAGCGCCACAGTGTGGTTTTCGCCATAAGACCCTTGGTTTGTTCTTATTTTCACATTTTTGCGACTGGAAGGTCTGACACCCTCACCAAAATATGCCACACTATTGAGTTCTATAGTGTATCCCACTCTATGGTCCCCAGGGGGAAGATCATCTCGTATGCCAAGATAGTCAATAAAAGCTTCATCATTTTGGAATGTGTCAAACTGTGCAGGTCCTTCATGATCCCAGTCAATGAGTTAGTGGTGAACAAGGGGAAGGCCTTCAATGTCTTCGAAGTTAGCGGGGCTAAGAGTGAAGATGCAGTTATATTCGGGTATGTAAAGGTAATTATCGAGGTCATTGATTGCACTCTCGTCATCAGTCTCGATCGTGAACGAATCCAAATTATCATCACTAGTAGCGCATTCTAGGACAGGTGTTCTCATCCTATGTGATTTCAACCTAGGACCTTGAGACAAGGACTATGTGGAATCCTCATGGGTTGTTTCTTGACCAACTTTGAATCTTTTATAAAATTCCTCTTCTTCTGTGGGTTCATCTGGCTCTCTGAATGTCTCAGTGAGCTTGTAGTCACTAGAGGATTTATCTAAATCCCATTCCCATTCGTTGGAGTCTGTGGAATAGCGATCCTCTTGTTGAATTTTTGGCAGCTTTGATTTGTAAGGCTTCTTCTATCCTTTGAGTGTGGACCTTGGAAGTTAGGAAACCAAGTCCCTTCGAGCGTTCCTTTTTGAATGTCAATTCAGGTTGTAAAGGTTCAATGATGCCTTCCTTTCATAACCCAAGAGGGCTTTTTCCATCATACCCAAATTTTTGTAGGATCTTGAAACCTTTGCCATATTTCTCACATGGTAGACTAATGTGATCTTGTGTATCATCTTCAAGGTCTTTGTAAAGCATTTTGTATAAGTCTTCCTCTTCCAATTCGCCCCATCTTTGAAAGGTAGTAGGGTCCCATTTGAGTACAATGATGGATACTTGCTTGTTAGGATGTGGTCTTCCATATTCTTTTGGTGAACTCATGACTTGTTGTAAGTACATGGGCTTATTTAAAGTGTATTCCCCCATGCCCTTGTCCTGAAATTTGCCTTTAAGCTCACCTTGTTTTGATGTTGAAGGTTTTAATGACTCAGGATCAATGTATGCTGAAGAAGGAACAGCTTCGTGATTACTAGGAATGATGGTCTGAGTTTTTTATCTCAGGTTATTGCAGTATATGAACGGATTAGCATCACCGTTAACTATTACCTCCACTCCATTGTGAGGAAACTTAATGCATTGGTGATATGTAGATGGGACTACCCTCATTTCATGAATCCAAGGACACCCTAGCAATATGTTGTAAGTGAGATCTAGGTCTAGGACTTGACAAACCACATCCTTCGTAACTGGCCCAACTCTGAGAGGTAAGGTGACTGTGCCCTTGGATGAACACTCTTCATCATCATATGCCTTGATGGTGATTTTATTTGTAGAATTCATAGCTTTATCAGAATATCTCAATTGTTTAATTGTGCTCAAGGTACAAATGTTTAGACCCGCTCCTCCATCTATCAGGACTCATTTAATTCTATGTTTGTGTATGAAGGCTTCAATGTGTAATGGTGCATTATGTGGCTGTCTTATGGAGGTGTCAACGGCTTCTGTGAATGTAAGGGAGTGTGGAATGGAAAGGTATCCCACCATGGCTTGAAATTGATCCACGTTCAAATCAGTAGGAACGACAGTGTCTCTCAAGATTTTGTCAAGAATAGCTTTATGTTTGGGGGATATGCGCAAGAGTTCAAGTATGGAGATGAGCACGGGTGTCTTCCCTAAATGTTCTACAAGGTCATACTCAGGTTTGGTTGATGAAGAAGTGGTGTTTTTAGCTGGAGCACCTTGCAAAGTGAATTTACCTTGGTGGGTTGTAACATGACATTCAGAGGTAGGTTTGGAAGAAGATCCAACACCTTTTAGGACAATCTTGGGTCTCTGGGTAGAATTCTCAAGGTTTTTTTCCTTGATGATAATGGTAGAGACGTAATTGTCCATCGAAATGTGATTGATAGTTGAATCATAGTTATAGGTTGCTCTAGTATAGTTGGTTTGGTCATCTGTGGCTTTAGCTTTTCCCTTGTCATGCTTTGGGAATGGTTCTTTAAACATCTCATGTTCTTGATTGGATGAATGTCCTTCAATCTCAATGTCACCTCTATTAATGAGATCTTGTATGATGTTCTTCAATCGATGGCAATTTCCTATCTTATGACCCTTGCTCTTATGAAATTCACAATATTCATCATCATTCCACCAATTTGGTTTCACCTTTGGCTCATATGGAGGAAAATTTGGAATAGTGATTATCTTGTTTGCCACTAGCTTTTTGAAAACTGACTCAAGTGGTTCTCCCAATGGAGTGTACTTCCTTCATGATCTAGAAGTTGTTTGAGTATTCACTTGATTGTTTGAAGAGCTTGATCCCAAAAAAATGATTTTGGGTCGCACTGTATTGGCATCAACAACACCATCATTGACTGTGTTCTTGTTTTTATTCCAAAATCTTGGCTTATCTTTTCCTTTAAAGTCATCTTTGTTTTCCTTGAATATCTTAATGACTCCTTGTTCAATTAGGACCTTTTCTATTGCTAAGCCTTTTTCAATGACATCCTTGAAGGTGGACAAACAAGCTTTCCTTAGATCATAGCCAATGTCTTTGTTAACATTCTGAGTGAACGTTTCTACCATTTGTTTTTGTGGAATTTCACAGGAGCATCTGCTGGCTAGATTCCTCCATCTTTGTAAAAATGATGAAAAAGACTCTCCATCTTTTTGCTTGGTGTTGCACAAAGTAGTGACTGATATGTCTGTCTCTATATTGTAGGAGAAATGTTGAATAAATGCCTCTGCTAGGTCACCCCATGACTTAATTCTAGGTGGGAGTTGAGAGAACCATTCCATAGCTTGATCACCTAAACTTTGTGGGAATAATCTCATCAAATATGTCTCTTCTGCTGCTACCTCAATGTAGGCTATGAAAAACTATCTTATGTGTGCCTTAGGATCCTCTTTTCCTCTATACTTATCAAATTTAGGCATCACAAAGTTTGTAGGAAAAGGAGGCATTGGAATGCTCTTGTCAAATGGATAAGGACATATGTCTCTCATTGTGTATGTTGGCTTTGGTGTATTTATGTCCTCCATTTTCTTTTGTAAGTCCCTGATTTGTTGCTCCAAATTGTTCTTAGGTGGAGATCGACTTCTTTGACCATACCCCATGCTTGAGGCACCAATTGGAGGAGAAGCATGTTGCATATATGGATGATATTGATCATACACATGTTCATATGGAGGAGGTCTATAGTGATGTTGCATAAATGGACCACTTGGTATAGATTCATGTTGAGGAACGAAATATCTATTTTTTCCATGTATACCATACTCTACAAGCATGTCATGTTCTAATGTGTTGCCCCCAAATTTGACATGGGGTTTCCTTGTGTCCAAATTTTGAGCATGCCTTTGAATATCCAATTGCTTCGGTGGTTGATCCGTAGCATTGATATGTGATTGAGCATATTTCTCTGCATAAGACTTCCATAATGGTCTACGAAGGTGAGTATCATATGCTTGACCATGTGTATGTGGGACCTTTGGTTTTTGAAACAAAGATGATGGTGATTCAGGAACAAGATGTGGTCTTCTATTGCCTCCACTATTAGGCCTCCTTTGATCCATGTTGGAGTGAGTTTGTTGCAAAGGCCTATGTTCCATTATTTGAGACATGTCGAAATCATGAGGTATCTTGGCTCCACTTTGTGCCATCATTTGTAAGAAGTATTGTCTATCTCTCCTCATTATTTCCTCAATCAATCAATTGAAGCAGGGGTCCATAATGGATTCTTCCACATCTACTAAATGTATAGAAAAGTTTTCCATATCATCATTGTGTGTATCATTGTTGTTTGTAGTGTCCATGTTCTCAACATTTGGAATGTTTCTATAGGCATCCATGTCATGTATGTAGTATGATCAGAATTGAAAAAGACATCATTGTCATACTCATAGACACTCATATTTGCAGACTCTTGAGCCTCTTTAGTTTCTCTCCTAGATTTTTGAAGACGGGTTTCAACCATGAACTAGTTATTGACCAAGAGTTGGATGGAATGTAAATGAATCTGAGGTGTACTTGCAATGTCCAAAGTGTAAGACCAAGTATGTATGTAGTAGAGTAGGTGTGACTTCCAAAGAGAGGATAGTTTCTCTTGATGAGGTAAGTTGACCTTGACTCTAAGTAAGACCAAATGAGACCCAAAGGTGATAGACCTTGATGAGGGACCACTTAGCAAAGTGTTGTTGTATGTAGTGTGTTGACAAAGTATGATGAGGACAAGCAAGTGACCTTTTGACTCAAGTTTAGACAAATGTAAATGTAATGTAAGGTGTATTTATCTAAATGAGAAATAAGGGTAGAAGAGGATAAATGAATTAATTAAATAAATAAAGATTTATTTAATTAATAGAAGAATTAAGCTTAGATAATTAAATAAATAAAATATTTATTTAATTAGACTGGACAATTTTGGGTGTCTACAGTATTTAAAGTAATTATCTTTTGTAAAGCCGACATGGCATATTATAAAAGACTCATATATATGTATGAGATCTTATAGATCATTTTGTGTAAGTAAGAAGTATGGTAGAAGGATAGCATGAATGAATAATATTTTGTATAAGGAGATATAGTTGATAGCGAAGGTTTTTGGTTATAGTATGAGATTAAACCGGTACTGAACCTAGCATAGTTGATGTTGATTTGAAGTGGTACATTGTATTGGATTTTCATAATCCATTTTGTAAGTTAGTGAGACTTCTATCTTGTAAATTGAGTAGTGAGCTCTAGGAAGTTGGCCTTCCTGCATGTGCAAGCCCCTCATTGTAAGTAATATTTATTCATTGGCTAGTGAGTGAATATTGTGGGTCACAAATCCCACTGAGGTTTTTCCCACACTGTGTTTCCTTGTTAAACATCTTGTGTTATGGTGTGTTTTCTATGTTGTTTTTATTGTTCCTATATACTGCATTAATTCTTATTTATCGGTACACTATTTTGGAATGCAAAATACTTAATAAGGTTAAATATTTTGTTAACCAGTTAGATACTGATTCACCCCGCCCTCTCAGTATCTTTGGGACTATCATTAATCTTAAAAAACCAAAGGAACCACCCCATGTGCTAGGAGATGACAAAAGGTCCCAACACACACTCTACATCTAAGCTGACACTTAAAACCAAAGAGACTAAACAAGACAAGGACACTCAAGAAAGAACCATCACAAGATTAACACAAATAGAAAATTCCCAGAGGCACACAAACTAACAAGGCATCAGTACATCTCAAGCAAAGGACACATGTAGGAACTGAGTGTCATCACAAGCTATCCTCCCCCATAATATTGCCAAACACAACTCTTCACAGCATAACCCCGATAGACATGTGGAGCCATTTCTACCCATGAAAGAATCAAGGGAGATTTGACTTACCGTCTTCACGGCCTTCTCATGCTTATCCTAAAACATCCTCCCTAGGAATAAGCCATGAGGCTCAAACTATTAATTATCTTGTTTAAATGAGTTCTAATTACCCATCCCAATTAATTCATAATCAATGTTATCACTTGTTTACAAATCATAGAAAACTCTAATATGCCTTGGTGGTCCAGACTTCATGCATCCTTACAAGGAACCTCATGCAAGCCTATCTCTCGTGACCCTAGTCATCACTAGGAAGCCCACTCCTCCTAACATGCTTCAAAACAACAATAGAAAAGAGGATCCAATTCAAATTCCAAGAAGAGATCCATAACTTAATCATGCAACCCAATAACACATAAAACATACAAGGAAGAAACCATAGCTAAAGAGGGCAAAGGGTTGAAATCCATTATAATGCAAAATGAGCCTCGATGTGGAAATCTATATCAAATAAGAAATATTCCATCAATAAAACATATCAAATTATGTTGTCTTCACAACAATATCATCCTGCTATCTCCACAATGATACTATCTTGCTGTCTCCACAACAATAACATCTTGTTGTCTCCACAACAATACCATTTTCCATTGCACCATCTCAAAATAATAAAAGGCTCAAATCTTCAACAATAAATATGTCAAGAATGTTGCAGCATAGAAAACATAAAATCGCATCAAATTGTTAAATAACAGTAGCTCGAAAACGTCTGCAAAAATTTCCCAAAAAGCCTCTAGAATGAAACCAAACTCAAGAATCCAAATCTGACTGAAAAAATAGTGAAAACACCAAAGCCAGGCAGAATAATGCTTTTGTGATGCGGAACAATGCTTTCGAACTTAATTTTAGCACTTATGCATTGCAGGTTAGTGCTAAGTTAACGGTTTAGCACCTGTGCAGTTAAAGACAATGCTTTTACACAAAGGACAATGCATATACACCAAAGGATAGTGCAAATACAACAATACACAGTGCAAATGCATGAAAGGGCAATGCAAATGCAAAATTAGTGCTTCTACATAAAAGGACCAGAAAAACACAGAACTTTTGACAGAGATAAAAAAAATCAAACTTAAAACATTAAGCTTTGAAAAATATATACACACATTTGCCCAGAACAATAGATTTAAAGGGCATAAATGAAATAAATAATAAAAACTTAAAAACCAAGATTCAATCAAAACTCCATTTATGACACGAGCTCAGAAAGACAACAGGAGACTCTCAACAATCTCAAAAATATAAATATCTCCCATAAACTATAGAATAAAGCCTTGCAACAAATTTATGCATTCACATATTTCCTTCCACACTATACAAACTATAGATTTAGCTCCCCAAGTTCACACATTCAATCTGCAGACACAGAGCATACAAGAAAACTATAAAACAAAATACAAAAAGAAGAATACATCTCCAACCTGCAACCCATGTGATGGAAAGAAGTGAAGAGGAGATCCCAAAATCCAAAAGCCAAACCAACAATCTCCCGCAACAATCCAAGCCAAAAACCAAAGGAAAATCTTGTAGAGAAAATTTTTGCAAAGAAGAAGCCAGCCTGAAACACATCATGAGAATGAAAATAAAAAAGCCAAACAATAACCAAAAATCCTAGCCTCCACAACAGCCAATCAAAATATTCCAATTTATAACATATTTTACCAACCACACCATATAATATAATTTTACCTCCCTTTTCAAATTCAACCAATAAGAGAAGAGGGTGGGTAAGATAAATATAAATCATGCTTTTTACAATTAGGTGGGAATGTTCTATTATTTTATTTTAAAGTGCATTTATACAACTCACTAAACATAAAAGCCAAACTAATAAATAAAACATGAGCCATAATTAAATAAATCAAATGGGAAAATTAAATTAAATAATCCAAAGGCTCATTAATGAATTAAAGAACCAGATAAACATTAAATACCAAATAAATATTAAACCATAGGCGATTAAATAAATAAACAATTAAATGCCAATAAAAGGTCAAATCACAAATAAATATAAAACCACAACATAAGATAAACAATAAATATCAAATCATCATTAAAATAAATAAACATTAAATATCAAGTAATTAAATACCCAAAAGGCAAGGATCCAATAAATTAAATTAAACATTAGATAACTAGGTAATCAAATCACTATTAATCAAAATAATTAAAATAAACATTATTAACTATTTAATGTCGTATCAATAATCAAATAATCACTCTTGACATAAAGGAATTAACCAACCAATACCAACATACTCACAACACGGAAGAAACTAAGCTTACTAACTGACATGGCGACTTGCGCCAAGACGTTGACGACTCACAGTGAGCAACTTAGACCTAGAGTATGTGAGGGGATCCTGTGTCAACTCCGAACCACATACCATTGAGATTTAAAGACACGCTCAGACCTGTGGAGCTAGGTGGAGTCGGTGTCTGGTACCTGCAAATCCTACATCCACAAAGCAATGATATGATATATGCATATATATATTATAACAGAGAAGGGTTAGAGAATCGCAACAACACATCCCGCTCACAATGAGTGATGTGGCATTGTCTCTATCCTGAAGACAATCATACAACAATCAAACACACCATAAGCTCAGCTCGTCATAGATAATCATTAAATATGGCCAGTACATAAAAACATCATCAAGTGCATGATTAGTATAATTCATGATTATAGTACAACATGTAAAATCCATCAATACTTATGCTCCTCAAATCACATGATCAATATAGTCTTTTGATAATCAATCACATAATAAGTATATAGTGTCTAATAAATCACGTGATCAATAATGAGAGTATCAACATCATATAAATCATTTGAAATAGCATATTCCCAATAATGTCTATAATGCATGAATTAAAAGTCAACTCTAGTCAAAACAAGTCAATTCAAGGGTGGACACTACAAAATGAATCAAAATACTCTTTCACATTATCAAAATGTTTCCTCCGTAATGTTTTTAATGTCCTCTCAAAATCATTTATAGGTTTGTATGATGTAACATTAATAGGATTACTTCGCTTCTAAATGTCTCCTACTGGTTTAGCTTTCTTACCAATCAATTTCATCTTCTTTGGTTCCTCTTTAGTGTCAGTATCCTCAGATTCTGCTTGAAGAATGAGATTCCTACCTCTCTTCTTTGTTGCAGTCTGCTTCTTTGCATATACTTTGGGTATTGGTTCCTTTTTGACTTGAATAATTCTTGTTATCCTAGTACCGATGGTCACTGAATGTTCTTGCTCAACTTTCTTCTTTTTCTCTTTGGCACTACTGGGTTGAGCAAGTGCAATCCTTTCCTGGTAAGTTCTTGGTCTTTTCTTCTCCTTATCCTTAGGAGATGCCAAAAGGTTGCTAGCATAACCAATTAATAAGTCATAGTTGACTTCATAACTCATTTCTTCCATCTCTTCTTCCCTAGGTTCAGTGGCCTCCATAAGGAAAAAGTCGGTGGTTACTGTGAAACAAATGTCTTTTTCAAAGTGTTTCACCACTTTATCAGGTAGTCTTAACCTCATGCTCATCTTCTTTTGAAACTCATTAAAATATCTATTCATGGCAATAGGAAATGTGTTCTTCATAGCCTTAATATTGTTCTTGATTTGAGCTATAACCGGTATGTCCTTCGACCATTGAATGTCACCAATTCCTGGTAGGAAATTCTGAAAATAGAAGAATACACCAATCAACAGTTGACCATATTTGAACTTTTGACTATTGTCATTCTTAATTTATTTTAGGTTCAACATCAATTAGCTCCTCATTGCCTCGAATAAGTCATAATCTACATTCTCTACAATCATCTTGTAAGCTGCATGCACAACAATAGATGGCACATTGTTCATCCTGTTGGAATGGAATATCCTATAATGAATGACCATAGTTGCAAATCTAACTGCTTGATTTGCAATGTTGTTGATCGATATCACATGACCATCAATGCTGGTTTGAGTCAGTGCAATCACAATATCTTTTGAAATTGTCCTTAGTTTTGGTACTTCACCAGTTTGCCAAAAACCAATCACTGCATGAATTGCTTCCTTTGTGATTGTGTGTGACCTATCAAAATACATATTCTCTCATGCACAGGACTAAGTATTATCCTAACATGCTCTTCATCAAAATCTTCAAGTTAATATGCCGCATTGTGAAAACCCTTTTCATAAACCCTAATGTATTCGGGTTTGATTTTCCCACTTTTATCACACAAAGATTTGAGTTGTGAATAGATTGACAGTGATCCTAGATCCTCAATTTTACAATATATATAACTGGATAAATCACCTATGATAATAACACCATCAGAAACTTGAGACAATGCATTATATGATTCTATTTTATTTGATTCCATAGACTCCATAGCTTCAGTAGTAATCATAAGTCTCTCTGCTTGTGTAGATGATGATGCCATTCTAGATAATCTTGATTTGAGAGAGATTAACAAAAGAATACCTTATTCCCTTCGTGCTGGTAGGGTTTCTGGTTGATCTTTTGAATGCACACCAATTTCACCTTCTCTTATCTTTGAATCTGATTCAACTTTTGGTCTGCAACACAAATCCGTTCACAATCAGCTAACAATTCTCTTTTTCGCTCTGCAGGTGCTCAAAAACTCTTCTTCAAATGAAATTAGGGTAAAAGTAACTTAGTAAAACTTTCTTTTATAAACTTACCCACTTCATTAATTGCACAACCAATCCGATAATAAACCCTAATATACCACTTAACAAACTCACCTATACTGATAGGTATACAACTGGTTGGTAATCCTTTAGAAAATTGATAGATAATAATATCAAGAACTCTCATAATACAACTCGAAATGAAAAAATCTCTTACCATACACTCTTTAAGGGGTTTGGAAGTAGATTTACCACTATGCTGCCCTTAGGCTTGTTGAAAATCTTTAGTTCACTGGTGTAGGATTCTCCACACTAGGTGGTGGGTTAGATTCTTCTGTTGGCTTGTCCTCACTTTTCTTCTTCTGGATTCTCTTCATCTCAGCTCTGGTTTCCTCAACATCGACCTTTTGCTTACCTTTTTGATCTTTAGAGTGGTTAGCTAGTTTGTTCTTTCTGGTTCTATAGAACTTGGCCATGTGTCTTGGTTTGTGACAATGATAGAAGGCCATCCTAGATGATCTCCAAGGTCCTGCATTACCTCTTCCAGTTCTCCTTCTATGGTTCATAGCCACATGTCCATAATTATTGCAGATTGTACAAATCACATTTTTTACCTTCTCCATTTCATATGGATTGAACCGGTTGACATAGGGTTTCTTCCAGTTCATGTTTCCCCAGTTGTCTTAGGTCCTTCTCCAGTCACTGATAGGTCTTGGATTCATGTGAGGTGTTGGATTATTCACTCTATATCTGCATTCAACTGATCTATGTCCATACATGTTGCATGTGTAGCAATGAACTTCTAATCTTCTACACACATATCTAGCATTAGGATTATAGTATGTGTTCTCAATAGGTCTTCTTCTACACACATTAGCAATATGTCTAGGTTTGTGATAGATAAAGCAAACAGGTTTGAAAGCTTTCTTACCGGTAGGCTTGTTATCCTTGTTGGCATTCTACACTCTAGTGAGAAATGATGGTGTTGTCATTGATGGAAACCTACTGGAAACCTTCAAGCAGCCACTTGGCATTCATCTAGTAAACCATCGGCAGGCACCGGCACTGGCAGACACTTCACTAGCAATGACAACAATGTATACTGGCACCCTAGCCGACAAGAACAAACTTTTGTTTATTGTATTTAATTGTAAATATCTTTTATAAAGCCAACATGGCATATTGTAATAAGACTCATATATGTATGAGATCTTGTAAATCATTTTGATATGAAATGGACATATGACGGATATGGTAGAAGTGATGAGCAAATATTAAGGCAGATTTTGTATAAGGTTTATGGTTATAGTATGAGCTTAAACCGATACTGAATCTGGCATAGCAGATGCTGAATTGTAGTAGTACATTATATTGGATTTTCATAATCCATTTTGTAAGTCAGAGAGACTTCCATTTTGTAGATTGAGCAATGAGCTCTAGGAAGTTGGCCTTCCTACATGTACAAGCCCCTCAATTATAGTAATATCCATTCATTGGCCAGTGAGTGAATATTGTGGGTCACAAATCCCACTGAGGTTTTTCCCACACTAGGTTTCCTCGTTAAACATCTTGTGCTATGGTGTGTTTTCTATGCTGTCTTTATTGTTCCTATTTACTTCATTAATTCTTGTTTACCGGTACACTATTTTGGAATGCAAAATACTTAATAAGGTTAAATATTATGTTAACCAGTTAGATACTAATTCACACCCTCCTCTCATTATCTTTGGGACTATCATTAATCCTAACAATCCTTAGGAGCAGTTTTACCTTTGTGCATGTTTCTCTTGGTACCAGAAGATTCTCCTTTCTCAGATGTATTGAAACCTAGTCCAGATGTGTCACCTTTCATTCTCTGATATTGGATCTACTCATCTAGCATAGAAGAACTTTTATTGAATTTTTCAAGCTTCCCATTAGCCTTAGTAATCTCTTTGGTAATATCTTCATTATGTTTTGTCAGTCTCTCTTAGAGACATTTCCATTTCAAGATCTAGTTGTAAAGCTTCTTTCTCTTTCTTCTCATCATGCCAATGTTCATGCAAAGTTGCATTCTCCTATTTGATCTTGGAAATCACATGATCTCTCTCTTTGATTAGGTCTTCATCTGCCCTCCTTGCTTCAAGTTCTTGTCTCATACAAATTGTTAGGGATTCTAGTTCTCTCCTTAGATTTAGCTTTTCAGCATTCAATTTTTCCACTTCTTCAGCCAGTGCATCAATGTTGGCTTCATTTGAAGAACTATTGTTAGAGATCTCCAATAGTTGCTCAGTCAATTCTCTCCTCTTAACTTGTGAAGCTTTAAATCTACCTCTCAGGATTTCAAGTTTTTCGTTGGTTGCATCAAGCACTCTAGCCATCTCTCTATAACACATGTCCCCCATATTTGATTTAGGGTTTCCTTCCAAGAGATTAAGCCTTAAGGAAGTTAAGCTCTGATACCAATTGATATACTTATAATGCACTAAGAGGGGGGGTGAATCAGTGACAACAAAAACAATACCACTTTAAACACAGACCGGTAAAAGCAATTAACTAGTTTACTTAAAACTATGCATGCAATCCAAAGTGATATTAAAGCATCCACAACAAGTAAAACATACACCATAAAACAAGTGTTTATACATGGAAAACCCAACTAGGAAAAACCATGGTGAGATGGGACTCACAAGTTAACTATCTACAGTAATAGGTAACTGATCGGTTAAGGTATACAAAGTTCTCTGCTAGGAGCAAATCCTATTAAAGATCCCAAAGCCCTGTTAGGAGCTATACCTGGTTAAAGGTAGTACCCTGTTAGGAGTAACCTTGGTAGAGGATTTAAACCCAAACTAATGGATCACATGGTTAAAGGATTTGTACAATGAAGCTTGTTAGAGCTTACCCGATTAGGGGATTTGACTGTTGTAGTGATTAGAAAACAACAGGTGGTGTGATCTAAAAATAGCACATCTTTCTTCTATAGATCCTCTTCTTCTCACTCAATGTTGCATCACTGACATACTCTGCAAATCCTTTAGTAAATCATATCAACTCATCACTTGTATCTCGCATCATGAAAATAGTTCATCACAATGTCATTTTATAGACATTAGATTTCATGTTGGCTCAAAAACCTCATCACAATTTCCTAGGTGCAGTGTATCTGGATAATCTTACATAACACATCATAGATTACCGCCAATTTTGTTGGTTAGGAATAACTCATCACGACCAGTGATAACTCATCACACAAATAGTGATTCCGGTTGGAACATCGATACCAGTTAAGAGTTAACCTCTTCCAACTCATAGACCGATTGTCCTCCATTTGACTCTTTCTAGATCTTCATAGTATCTCTAGGCTGGTGTCAGTGAAAATGACCAAAACCAATGTCATTCTTGCATATACTAGTTGTCTACATATACTGATTAGACACCTTCAAACTGGTTAGACTTCTCTATACAAATGATACCGGTTTTCAATACAAAGACTTAGGAGTAGTACCAGTTTGTCTTGACTAAGATGACTATGACAATGTGAACATATGTGTGTGTATATATGTGCCATCACTGACAACACATAAAGTCATCTATTATAAAAATTATCATCAAGCCAACACTAGTAACCAAATAGACCTAACTCCCTTGATTTCCTCAAAGGTTGAGACAGTTTCATATGTGTATCATGGATGTTGGGATGAAGTTATTGGATATCTATTGATAGAATGTGATGACACTCTTTCCCTACACATAAGTCCTAGTTCCTTAAGCATCAAGTTGTTGTGAAGCCTCTGGAGGTCTTATGTTTATAATTAGATTTACCTTACCCTTGTATTGTGATGTGATTCATTATTGCAATTTTCATCTAGTGGTTGTTATATTAGTTCCCTTGGTTGTTAGGTCTCAACCTAGGTCTCGAGTGTGAGTTGGAACTCCATGTCAGATCCTAGCACGGGGAGTGGTTCCTATTTGGTTCTACATGGTTGGGTAGTTGATGCCTTCTTCCATTGGAATATTCTTCATTGGTGTTAGCGTGCATGGCTTTGGACTCTATGATTCTTCATTATACGAAAGGACTTGTAGCTTATTTTTTATGTAAAAGATTATGTAATGCATTCATGATGGCATTGTAATGTAATAAGACTATCTACTTGTATCATGATCTCTTGTCATAGGATTTGTTGATGTAAGACTATGAACTTGTAATGAAAATAAGATGATGTACTATCATATGGATCATATTTTAGAAATGTGTATTATGTATAGGATTGAGATCTTAAGATGAATTAGAGAAGTGAATGTTGAGTACTAGTGTAATCTTGTTGTATCATATGATTCATAATGAGTAATGGTAGGATGCTTTATTTTGAGAAAATAGAATAGTATTTGATTCATATCCATGCATAGGTAAATGGAGTGATATGGTATTAGGAACATTTGAGTTGGTGCTTAAAAATGAACTTAGGATATAGAGTTTATGGAGATATGCATTGATAGATCATAATATCATATCTATAAAGTAATAAATAGATCTTAAATGGAATGTATGTTATTTAATACATGATATGGATATGAAGTTAATATGTTGCTAGTAAGTAGTGACATTAAATATAGCCTAGGGAATAGATGTAGTTATCTCAGATAGTGAGTCATTATTCGGTGAAATCCCCACCCCATAGGTCAAGAAGCCAACACCAAAGAGAAGAAAGGCCCCCATTAATAAATCAACTACAACATGATGTGTCAATGATCCTCCTAACAAAGAGAACCCTTAATCTATATAATCAAACCCACAGGAGGAGGCTTCCAAACCAAAAAAAAGAAGGCCCCCTACCAAAAAAGCCACATGTTTAGTTGCCCAATACTCTGAATAGGATCTTGTTGCATAAGAGAATTCCCCTGCTCAATAGAAGCAACCTACATAGGCCCCAACTCCATTAGTCCCTGCTAAAATAGAAAATGAGGTTGCTAAGGAGGTAGAGGAAAAATTGGGAGAGATGGAGCAAAGAAAGAAAAGGGATACAAGAGGTTTGCATCAGGACCTCTTAGAATTGATCAAGGGCTCAAATATACATGAGACTTTCAAGACTATATTCTCTGATCACAACTCCTAATATAGAGATGAAATTACCAATGAGAGAGGGTGGGACACATTTTACTATTTCTATGGAAATAGGGACAAGACAGTCTCGGTATCAAACCCTTGGAATCTCAATTTTGGGAATCTAGTGGTCCCAAATATCTTTGTAGAGATTATGTTGATCAAAGAACCTAGCAAGCAATATTACCCATGGAGCATGATTGTGAGAACTGTTGGATTGTTGGGGAGATTGTTGGATTTGGTTGATCATTGTTGCTACTAGGATATGTTGTTGTCATTGATGTCAACATATTTTTGTGATTGATTCTGGTGAGTTTGGGAAGATTTTTTGATCCGGTTTTGTAGTTTGGATTTGTTGAACACCATTTTGTTGAATCTGATATTTCCTCCGGTATATTCCGGTTTGATCAGATCTTTTGTTGAGGTTTTGGGATATTGTTTGGGATGATCTTGTGTATCTTTATTTCAGATGGTTCATGATTTTGTGCTCCGCAAGTTATCTTTGTGCGTGACAATTGTTGATTGGTTGTGTTCTTGAGCTTCTAGATGTTGATCGATCAAGATTTGATAAGTGGTGTTGGTGCAGTTGTTGGTGTTTCCTAGTCGTGTCTTATTTGTTTTGTTGATCCACATTGATTGTTGTGAAAGTTTTTTGATGGTTTTTGTCAACCAGTATTGATTTTTCATGATGCTGCATTTCTAGCGGTGTAGCATGTTGCGGTTGATCTTGGTGTGATTTTCGGTGGATGTGATCATTTGGAAATTTGAATTAGGTCCATGCTATGTAATTTAAATAATAATATTGGTCCAGTGGTCAACCTTTGTATCATGTAATGCATTTTTTGTAGTTGGGAGTTGAGGGTTGAGGGTTTAGTTGACCTTGTAATCAAGGTTGATGAATTGTATATATAAGTGAGTTATTCACTTAATTTTGGTGTCAGTATTGTGTTTGCATTATCAGAGGAAGTTGAATGTGTGAACAAGAGGTTAATCATTCAGTGAAGTGTTGAGGTGAGATTAGTGTTGCAGACCAGACAATTGTGCTTAACCAAAACTATCATTAGGCATTGTAGATGCTATCATTGCAATTTATTTCTTTTAGATTGTAGTCTGAATCATATTGTAAGTTAGTGAGACTTCCTTGAGGGTTGTAACCTTTTGAGAAAATATCTTTTGAGCATTGAGCTCTAGGTAGTGTGCCTGAATGCATGTTCATTCTCCATTGTAATATTTTCACATACTACTATAGAGTATCATCTTACTATGGGTAGGTTTCCCCCATGGTTTTTCCCTTAACTGGGTTTTCCATGTCAAAAATCTTGGTGTTGTGTGTTGTGCTATTAATTTGCTTATCAAATCATAGCTGTAGTTTATCAGTTTTGTTTTGGAGTTTAATTATCAGATCCAGTGAAGATTGATTCACACCCCCATCTTAGTCTTCCCTCCTAATTGCTACTAGTAATTGGTATCAGAGCTAGATCCTCTGGTAGAAGCTTAATCACTTGAGGAGATCCGGGATGGCAGCTCAAGGTATTCCTTTTAAAAAGGACAGTCTGAGATTTGATGGAAGTAACTATACTATATGGAAGAGCTAGATGGAGGTGCACTTGAAATATCTTGGAGAGGAATACTGGAAGATTACTAAGAATGCCTATGTTGTTCCTCAGAATGGACCATCCACTCCTGATGAGGTTAAGGAAGAAGAATATAACATCAAAGGAAAGGAAGAATTGCTTAGTGCCTGGACTAATTCTGAAATGACAAATGTTATGGGACTTTAGACCATACATGAGATCTAGGAGAAGCTTGAGATACTGTATGAAGGTAATAGTCAAGTGAAAGTTGCTAAGTTGTAGAGATTGAAAGGAAAGTATGAGACATTGAAGACAGGAGATGATTAGAACATACATTCATACATGGCTAAGGTGAATGAAGTTGTCCTTGGTATCAGATGTGTTGGTGGAAAGATTGATGAAGATGAGATTGTTTCCAAGGTGTTGAGATCTTTTTCTCCTACTTATAAACATAAGGTTGCCACTATTGATGAGATCTAGAGTGTGACTACACTAACAAGAGATGTGTTGGTTGGTAAACTTGCTGCATTTGAGCTGACCAAATTTGGAGAATCACATGGAAAGTCTGAGACAACATTTAATGCATCGACATCTATATCAAGTAAGAAGAAATATGATCCTAATGAGTGTAGAATATCCAGATATGAAAGAGAAAGAAGAGAAATAGTAGAGAAAGAAAGAGAGATTGATGAGCTTGAAGCATTGATTGCCCGAAGATTGCCTAAAGGTGTCGATAAGTATGATGGAAAGTTGCCCTTGAAATATTTTTCTTGTAATAAGATAGGACATTTTGCTTCTAGATGTCTGGAGAGAATGGCTAAGTATGATAGACATTATAAGTTTGATAAGCATGATAGGAATGATAGATATGACAAGCATGAGAAGTATGATAAGCCTTATAAGTATAACCAAAAGTTTAGGAACCAGAAGAACTGTTATTATGCTACAGATGAAGGTGTTATAGATGATGAATTATAAGGAGATGAAGTTGTGTTTATTGTCATTAAAGAAGATAGACCTATACCTATTGATTCCACTAGTTTCTCTATTGAGGAGAAAGATTTGGCTACTATGGTAGAAGAAAAGGATGAATGGGTGATTGACAGTGGTTGTTCACATCATATGACCAGTGATATAAGAAAATTTGTAAGCATGAAAAGGTATGATGGTGGAATAGTTATATATGGAGATGACAAAGCCTATGTAATCTATGGGAGAGGTTTTATTTCTTTTGATGGTAAGCATAACATTGATGATATCTTGTATGTTGAAGGTTTGAAGCATAATCTTTTGAGTGTTGGATAGATGGTTGATAAGGGTTATGATCTATAATTCAAGGATGGTAAACGCAAGATCTTGAATTGGCTTCAGTATAGAGATTACATCCGGAACTAAGACTAAAGGTAACATTTTTCATTTGAATGTTGGTGAGAAAAGTTGTTTGATTGCTAAGATAGATGAGAGTTGGTTGTGGCATAGAAGGATGTGTCATGTAAACTTTGATTCATTGATCAAGATTAGTTCTATGCAAGTTGTTAGAGATCTACCTAATATTGTTAAACTTATTAATCTGGTATGTAAGGAATGTCAGTTGGGTAAGAAAACAAGGATTTCTTTCAAGAGAAAACAATATACATTTGGTGGATTGCTAGATCTTGTGCATACTGAGCTGTGTGGACCTACAAAATTTAGTAGTGTGCAGGATGATATATACTTTATTCTACTAATTGATAATTATTCGAGGATGATGTGGGTTGTCTTTTTCAAGGAAAAATTAGAAGCATTTGAGAAATTTAAATTATTCAAAGCTAAAGTTGAAAATGAGTTTGGATTGAAGATGAAGTGTTTGAGATCTGATAGAGGTGGAGAATTATGTTCTGGTGAGTTCAATTCATTCTGTGAGATGCATGGAATCAGAAGATGGCTATATACCCCTAGAACCTCATAGTAGAATGGAGTTGTTGATAGAAATAATCGTACTATTTTGGATGCTACAATAACTATGTTGATTGAAGGAAATATTCCGAAGGTCTACTAGAGAGAAGATATTAGCACTACTGTCTATATATTTAACAAAGTTCATATCAAAGGTGATATCGATAAGACCCCTTATGAAATTTGGTTTGCTCATGTTCCTACTATGAGATATTTCAATTTTTTTGGTAGGAAATGTTATATCAAGAGAGATGAAGATAACGGAAAGTTTGATGCTAGAAGTGTTGAAGGTATCTTTTGGGGATATTCTACAGAGAGTAAGGCCTACCGGTGCTATAATAAGAGACTGAGAAAGATAGTTGAAAGTGAAAATGTGAAAGTGGATGAGAACCTTGGGAAGGAAATCAGATCTTATGATGATGGTCAACATGTTCTTTTAGCTCCTATTCATCCTAAAGAGCCTAAGCAAAATGATTCAGAAGAAATTGTTATTCTAGATGTTGTTGCTACTAGTGATGATGTGCAGGAACCTGAAGATCAGAACAAACATAAGACTCCAAGGTATGCAAAATTGAATCATTTAGAGAATTAGATTATTGGTGATAAGAATAAAGGTGTGATGACTAGAAGAAGCTTTGCTGCAAAAGAATTATGTTTTCTTTCTAAAGTTGAACCTAAAGAAGTTGCTAAAGCCTATAAAGATGATAACTGGATAAGATCCATGGAAGAAGAGCTACATCAGATTGAAAAGAATAGCACTTGGGAACTTGTGCCTAGACCTAAGGATAAAAATGTTATTGGTACTAAATGGGTATTCAAAATCAAATTGAATGAAGTCGGTGAAGTAGTCAGAAATAAAGCTAGACTAGTCTTCAAAGGATATTCACAACAAGAAGGAATTGATTATGAATAAATATTTACTCCGATTTCCATAACTGAAGCTGTTAGATTGTTACTTACTTATGTTGCTTATAAAGATTTCAAGGTATATCAGATGGATGTCAAATCTGCATTTTTGAATGGTGATCTAGAGGAAGAAGTTTACATTGAGCAACCTAATGGATTTTCACTGTCGGATGATGGAGACATGCTATGCAAGTTGTAGAAATCACTTTATGGATTGAAATAAGCTCCTAGAGCTTGGTATGCTAGATTAAACAAATACTTGTTGAAATTGAGATTGTCTAAAGGTGTTGTTGATAGTAATTTGTACTTTAAGATTGAAAATGATAACATTTTGATTGTTGAAGTCTTTGTTGATGACATTATCTTTGGTGGTGGTAATGATATGAGTGTGAAGTTTGGAAGTGATATGCAAAAAGAATTTGAGATGTCTATGATTGGTGAGATGAATTTTTTCTTGGTTTTACAAATTGTACAGAAAGGAAAAGGTATAATCATATCTCAAACTAAGTATGTGAAAGAACTGTTGAATAAGTTTGGACTAGATGATTCCAAACCGATTGGAACTCATATGGTGAATGGTTATAAATTTTCTAAAAATGATGAATCCCCAAAAGCTAATCAGAGTTTGTAATGATATATGGTTGGTGGACTGCTATATCTTACTCAGACTAGACCTAACATTATGCATGTTGTGTGTATGGATGCTAGATATCAGGTTAATCCAAAGGCGAGTCATGTCACTATTGTTAAGAGGATATTCAGATATCTAAATGGGATTGTGGAAAATGGTTTATGGTATCCAAATGTCACAACCCTCCTTTATCAGTTTTGATTTGATACAATTACTATTATATCTTTTTGTGGTTGAGTTATTGAATATGGTTGAATAAATATTATAAAAGGTTAAATAATGGACCCACATACACACTTGGAGAATATAATTTAAATAGGCATTATTTATTTTTCCCATTTCCAATTATGGCACATGTTGTAGGAGAAATTAGAAGCTTCTAGAGGAATCTTCATTCTTTAATTCCCTTGCATGTAACTCCCCCACTAGGATATTAATCAACTTTGCATGGATCCAATATTGGAAAAAGAATCTCATTCTCAATTAATTTCTCTAGATAGTGGAATTAAGGGGTTTTTCCTATATATTGTATGCAAGTTTTCAAAAGAGGGGATTGATTATTTTTATTGAAGAAAAGTTTACTCAAGTAGTAGTTTTTTTTTCTGGTAGTCACATTTCATTGTAGGATTGTTAAGTAGTTATTTTTGAAGAAATTCAAAGAAAAGTTGCAAATAAGGATCAAGGGACGCTAGTTGAATAATTTAGAGGGGATTCTACATCAAGCTTCAAGTATCTAGGTTCTCCTCTTTTAATTGAATCATGCTTCTTGTTTTATTCTTTTCTCTCCTATGAGTAAATCTTGCTGTGAATAAATTAATTTCTCATGTATGAAATTTTATTTTCCTGTGAATGAAACTAATTAGGAATAAAGATTAATTTCAAATCTTGTTATCTTGTTTTATTCTTTTCTTTCCTATGAGTAAATCTTGTTGTGAATAAATTAATTTCTCATGTATGAAATCTTGTTTTCTTGTGAATGAAACTTATTGGGAATAAAGATTAATTTTCAATCTTGTTTTCTTGTTTTATTATCTTTCCTGTGAGTAAATCTTGTTGTGAATAAGAATGAATAAATTAATTTCTCTATGAATGAAACTTATTGGGAATAAAGATTAATTTCAAATCTCGTTTTTTGTTTTTTTGTTTTTTTTTTGTTTTTTTTTTCCTGTGAGAAAATCTTGCTGTGAACAAGAAATTTTGTTTTCCTATGAATAAAACTTATTGGGAAGAAAGATAAATTACAGATCTTGTTTTCTTGATTTCTTTTCTTTCCTAGGAGTAAATCTTACTGCGAATAAAAATAAATAAATAAAAATTCTCATATTTTCCTGATGGAAGAATCTTGTGTTCTTCATGTGAAAATCATTCAAATGAAAATCTCCTCCTTTGATTTTAAATATGTTCATGTGTACCCAAAATTATTTAAATCCTGAGAGTAAATCCATTTCTTTTTCCTTCTCTTAATATTGATTTGACCTCTTAAAAACCTTTAATTAATTCATTCCTCTCTGTACGTGAACATGGCTGTCATGAGAGAAATTTTATAAAATCTCCTCTCTGCTATATTTGCTTGCCTCAATTTCAAGTATAATGTTTTTTTTTTTGTGCTCCTGTGAAATCATCTGAAACAATGTTTTCTATTATCTCTCATACCTGTGAGTAGATTCTTATTTTATTTTTATAATTATATTTTTATATATACCCCTCTTAAATTGTTAATAGAACTGGAATAAAACCGTATATATATATATATAAAGCAATATTAAATTTATATGATTAAAAAAAATATAAAATAAAATAAAGTAGTTTTCAAAAAATATTTTTTTGTATTAAATAAATTAAATGGTCAACGTAGGGGGGGGAGGGGGAGTTAATATAACTGTCGGGGAGTGGTACTCTCCACTACCCCTGCAGTCATTGTTAGAACAATGGCCGCAGAGGGAGTGGAGGGGCCCACAGTTGTCCCCTCATCATTGCGGGCCTGCACCTGCAGGTCCGCAGTGGTGATGGGACCCGTGGCCCCCACTCCCCACTTGGCAATAAAAGCTTATTTTCGTATCAATTTTCTTTTCTTTTCTTAATTTAGACTTTTTTACATATTAATTTGCAAATTGGAATTTGTTAATATTTTCTTTAATTTAAATTTAAGTTTAGTAAAGTTAAACTTAGATAAATTTATAAATAACTTGGACCATTGTTTAGTAAATTTATAATTGTAAATTAAAGTATATCTAATTTTATAATTGGAATCTTTCAATATATTTGAGATTTATTGGGTTACTTAGTAGGTATTTTAGATTCATTAAAAACAATTAATTTATATTATTATGATTGATCCAAAATTTGTCTAATGTCTAAACTAATTGCTTATTTTGAACTAGTGACTCTATAATTAATTATTCTCGTGATAGAAATAAACATTGCTTAATCTTGCATGCAAATTACACTATTCTTGCATCATGCGAATTACTTATACATTATTTGCATTTATTGATGAGCAAGTTACATTTTCATCATCTTCATGCAAGTTACATGTTTAATTATCAATATGCGAGTTTCATAATTGGCATTATTGTGCAAGTTATATTTCAAGTTTTGAATATTAAATAATTTAGTTGTAGAAGGATGGTATTTTTTTTCAAGTGGTTCATGAATCCCATAGAAGTAGTTATTTCAATTAATTAAGCTTTGCAATGTCTAATTATGCACATTCATTTCATAATTGTTTCAAGCATGATGCTAATTAAAAGTTTTCATAGCCTCTTAGTTAGAAAACTAAACAAACAGAATTGGAAAACAAAAACCTAGCAGCCTTCGGTATTTACGATACCTCTGGGTCACGCTTACGGGTAATGCCATCATGTTGAACTACTACACTTAATGCCTAATAAAGCTGCATCAACGACATCTATGGCATCATCCCTATAAATTGTCAGGGAGTCATAAGTGACACTTGGAAGTTAAAATCCAAGGGGCAGGTAATCCCCCTTGGATCGATAATCTAATAAGATAATCCTTAAATGATTTTACACCCGCTATGTTAAACCATAGTAAACCCCTTTAGGGTTGATTGAGTGACATGATTTTATAAATTTGACTTAATCTCGAAAGAGTTGTTGACGATTGACAATTGGGTCAAGGGTGACGCTTATGATAGGTATTAGGATCTAGTTGTTTTAGGCCACAAGCAATAGGTCATCTTGAGCCTTTGCTTAAGAGCTACCATAGTTGTTAAATGAATTGGAAAATTATTTTGAACTAAGGGATTTTAGCGAAACAACCAAGGCCTTATGGGGTTCCTATCAACTCATAGGGGAGGCAGCTAGTTGGTGGACCAACACAAAGGAGAAAAATGGGTATAGCAGGGATACGATCACATGGGATCAATTTGTTCACCACTTCCATAAAAGGTGGCTCCCATAATTTTTCTTTGATGAGAAGGTGAATGAGTTCCATAATCTACAACAAGGGCCCCTATCAGTCCAACAATATTGGGATAAGTTTTCCAAATTGCTTAAGTACATACCTATGTACTAGAAAAATGAAGAAGGTCAAGCGAGGAAGTTCATTTTGGGACTAAATACCAACATAGGGGTAGAGGTTGACATGCATGGACCTAAAAATATGAATGAAGTACTTGAAAAGTCCCTAAGGTAGGAGAGAAAGATTCAAGCCCTAACAGCAGCAAGGCATAACTATAATGGGAACCACTCATTTAAAAGGAAGCAGGAATTCAAGGGGAACACTAACTTCAACAAAAGTCAAAGGAATAATTCTTTCGAAAGAAGGCCACCCCCTAATCAATATCAGAGGAATGGAAATAATAACAATAATAGGGGAAATTATAATAGGAATGACCAGCACAACAGGATAAATTATCCACCCAGGGCCAATAAAACAAGGAATGAGCCCCCTAGGAATCAATGCAGGAGGGGTCCTCCAGGTGGATGTTTTATGTGTGGGGGAAACCATTTTGCTAGAGAATATCCCAAGGTGCAAGGCCATATTAGGGACAATCAACCACAACAAGGGCCTCAACATAGGATTCATGCATCAATTAGGAACCGAAGAGCAAGATTCTAAAATGTTCCCGTGGAAACTATAGGTACACTATTTGAACAACCAATTTCAATTCTAATTGACACTAGGTCATCTGAATGTTTCATCTCACCTGAATTAATAAGAAAATATGCATTAAAAGTTAATCAAATGGAGTCATCATGGACAGTTAAATATGGGGATAAGGCAACTAGGGAAGTAACTAAGTGTTTGTCGAGGGCAAGGGTACAATTTCTTGAGTTTGAAACAAGGGTAGATCTTTATGTGGCACCCCTATGATTATATGATGTAATTATTGGAATGAGTTGGTTAATAGATCATCAAGATAATGTAGATTGCTATAACAAAGTTGTTGAATGTTTGGATGATGGGGGGAAAAGGGTCAAAATTCAAGGAAAGTTTAACCCCATTAACATAGAAACCATATCAACCATGCAATTAAAGAAGGAAAGAAGAAGAGGAGGCCTAATCTATATGGTTGGAATTGATGAAGGAGAAGAAGGAAATACCCCAACCTTTGAAAATACCCCTTTCTTATGAAAATTCAAGGATGTATTTCTAGAAGAACTACCAAGCTTACCCCCTAAAAGAAAGTTTGAATTTTCTATCGATTTACTACCAGGAGCTGAACCAGTATCAAGGGCACCTTACTGAATGAACACAACTGAATTACAAGAACTCAAAATGCAATTAGAGGAACTCTTAGCTAAGGGATTAATAAGGCCATGTGTATCACCATGGGGAGCATGAGTCTTATTCGTTAAGAAGAAGGATGGAACCTTAAGACTATGCATCGACTATAGGATGTTGAACAAGGTCACAATAAAGAATAGGTACCCCTTACCTTGAATAGAGGATCTTTTTGACCAAATGAAAGGAGCAGCAATTTTCTTGATTCATAGTAGTACCTTTTGGTGTAACCAATGCCCCAGCTGCATTTATGAACCTAATGAGTAGTGTACTCCATGACTACTTGGACAAATTTATTTTGGTATTTCTGGATGACATCTTTATTTACTCTAGGAATTAGAAGGAACATTTAGTACACCTACAAATGGTTTTGCAAAGGTTGAGGGAACATAAGTTATATGGGAAACTGTCAAAATGTGCCTTCTTCAAGGAAAAGATTCACTACCTTGGGCATATAATATCAAAGGAAGGAATAGCAGTTGATCCAGATAAGATAAAGGCAATAGTAGAATGGTCGATCCCTAAAAACATTTTAGAGGTAAGAAGCTTTATGGGGCTAGCAGGGTACTATAGGAGGTTTGTGGAAAGATTCTCTAAGATATAAAACCCCATCACCTCATTGCAGAGGAAGGGTAAAAGGCTTGTGTGGACAGAGCAAAGTGATAAGGCATTTCAAATCTTGAAGGGAAAACTAACTTCAGCACCCATTTTAAAAGTACCAAATCCAATTGGACACTTCACAGTTGTAACTGATGCTTCTATTGAAGGTTTAGGAGGAGTACTTATCCAAGATGAAGGGGTAGTAGCTTATGAATCCAGGAAGGTGAAGACTCATGAAGTTAATTATGCACCCCATGACTTAGAGTTAGGAGCGAATGTGCATGCCCTATAGAAATGGAGACACTTCTTACTAGGGAAGCCCTTTGAGTTAAAGTCAGATAACCAAGGACTAACGTACATCTTTACCCAACCCCACTTAAATGCTAGACAAACAAGGTAGTTAGAGTTTCTAAGTGAATATGATTTTGAAATTGAATATATTAAGGGGAAGGAAAATAGGGTGGCAGATGCTTTAAGTAGGAGGAGACACTTGATGACTATAGCAACATTCAAAACTTCTTTCAAAAGGCAAGTAATGGATGAGCAGGGACATGACCCATGGTATGAGCAAGTCAAATTGACTTTAGAATATGATCCAACAGATCCTAAGGTTGAAGGGTATACATTAGATGAAGATGGGTTGCTCAGATACAATAATAGAATCTATAATCCTAGTTTAGGGGACTTAAGGAAGGTAGTCCTATCAGAGGCTCATAATACCCCTTACTCAGGGCACCCAGGGGTTAACAAACTTTATGCAGATCTAAAGAAGCTATAATTTTGGTAAGGGATGAAGAATGACATAGTCAAGTATATGGCTAAATGTTTGGAGTGTCAAAGGGTAAAGGCAGAGCATAGACATCCAGCTAGATTATTACAGTTACATGATGTACCTCAACACAATTGGCAAGTTATTAGCATGGATTTTGTGCAAGGGTTTCCCATGTCACCTTCTAGGCATGATACAATAATGGTAGTAATTGACAAACTCACTAAGGTGGTACACTTTATACTAGGGAATCTGATGGATGAAGCACCTACCTTGGCAAGGCTCTTTGTTAAGGAAATATTTAGGTTGCATGGAATGCCAGAGAAAATCATATCAGATAGAGATGCTAGATTCACTTCAAGGTTTTGGATAACTCTTCAGCTCTGGGAACTCAACTAAATTTTAGTACTGCATACCATCCTAAAATTGATGGTCAAATAGAGAGGACAAATCAAATTTTGGAAGACCTACTTTGCATGTACTGCATGGACCAATAGAAGAAATGGGAAGATTACCTACCTCTGGTAGAGTTTGCTTACAATAATACATATCAAACAATGGCACCTTTTGAAGCATTGTATGGTAGGCCATGTTGAACACCTTTGAGTTGGGATAGTCTTGAAGATAGAGTAATTGTTAGACCCGATATGTTGAAGGAAATGGAAAGGAAAACTAAGGAAATTAGGCAAAGATTGAAGGAAGCCTCAGATAGGCAGAAAAATTATGCAAACAAGAACAAGACACCAAGGGAGTTTGAGGTGGGAGAGAAAGTCTTCCTAAGGGTTAGGCCACACAAGAGTTCCATAAGGTTTGGGAAAAAGGCTAAGCTTGCACCTTGTTATGTTGGGCCTTGTGAGATATTGGAAATGATTAATCCAGTTGTATACCGGTTGGCCTTACCTCCCCAGCTGAGCCGAATCCATGATTTCTTCCATGTATCTCTTCTTAAAAAGTATGTACCTGATGAGACAAATATTGAATTGGGATGCTCTATAGGTCCAGAAAATGGGGGGAATAATGTTACAACCATTCAGAATCTTGGAGAGGCACCAGTACCAATTGCACAATAGAGAGGTTGATCAATGCAAAGTACAATGGAATCAGTATGATGAAAAGAATGCCACATGGGAAGATACTAGGGAAATGCAACAGTTGTTTCCTTTTTTGTTTTAAACTAATCATGAACTATAGACTCTATTATGGATACATTCAATAAGTGCATCGGGACGATGTACAATTTAAGGGGGGGAGGATGTCACAACCCTCCTTTATCACTTTTGATTTGATACAATTACTATTATATCTTTTTGTGGTTGAGCTATTGAATATGGTTGAATAAATATTATAAAAGGTTAAATAATGGACCCACATACACACGTGGAGAATATAATTTAAATAGGCATTATTTATTTTTCCCATTTCCAGTTATGGCACATGTTGTAGGAGAAATTAGAAGCTTCTAGAGGAATCTTCATTCTTTAATTCCCTTGCATGTAACTCCCACACTAGGATATTAATCAAATTTGCATGGATCCAATATTGGAAAAAGAATCTCATTCTCAATTAATTTCTCTAGATAGTGGAATTAAGGGGTTTTCCTATACATTGTATGCAAGTTTTCAAAAGAGGGGATGGATTATTTTTATTGAAGAAAAGTTTTCTCAAGTAGTAGTTTTTTTTTCTGGTAGTCACATTTCATTGTAGGATTGTTAAGTAGTTGTTTTTGAAGAAATTCAAAGAAAAGTTGCAAATAAGGATCAAGGGATGCTAGTTGAAGAAATCAGAGGGGATTCTACATCAAGCTTCAAGTATCTAGGTTCTCCTCTTTTAATTGAATCATGCTTCTTGTTTTATTCTTTTCTCTCCTATGAGTAAATCTTGTTGTGAATAAATTAATTTCTCATGTATGAAAATTTGTTTTCCTATGAATGAAACTAATTAGGAATAAAGATTAATTTCAAATCTTGTTATCTTGTTTTATTCTTTTCTTTCCTATGAGTAAATCTTGTTGTGAATAAATTAATTTCTTATGTCTGAAATCTTGTTTTCTTGTGAATGAAACTTATTGGGAATAAAGATTAATTTTCAATCTTGTTTTCTTGTTTTATTATCTTTCCTGTGAGTAAATCTTGCTGTGAATAAGAATGAATAGCTTAATTTCTCTATGAATGATACTTATTGGGAATAAAGATTAATTTCAAATCTCGTTTCTTGTTTTTCTTGTTTTTTTTTTGTTTTTTTTTCCTGTGAGCAAATCTTGTTGTGAACAAGAAATTTTGTTTTCCTATGAATAAAACTTATTGGGAAGAAAGATAAATTACATATCTTGTTTTCTTTATTTCTTTTCTTTCCTAGGAGTAAATCTTACTGCGAATAAAAATAAATAAATAAAAATTCTCATGTTTTCTTGTGAATAAAACTTGTTGTAAGAATCTTGTGTTCTTCATGTGAAAATCATTCAAATGAAAATCTCCTCCTTTGATTTTAAATTTGTTCATGTGTACCCAAACTTATTTAAATCCTGAGAGTAAATCCATTTCTTTTTCCCTCTCCTAATATTGATTTGATCTTCTTAAAACCTTTAATTAATTCATTCCTCTATGTAGATGAACATGGTTGTCATGAGAGAAATTTTATAAAATCTCCTCTCTATTGTATTTGCTTGCCTCAATTTCAAGCATAATGTATTTTTTTTGTGATCCTATGAAATCATTTGAAACAATGTTAATATAACCGTCGGGGAGTGGTACTCTCCACTACCCCTACGGTCACTATTACGCCAGTGGTCGTAGAAGGAGTGGAGGGGCCCACGGTTGTCCCCTCATCACTGCGAGCCTGCACCCGTAGGTCCACAGAGGTGATGGGACCTATGGCCCCCACTTCCCACTTGGCAATAAAAGCTTATTTTCGTATCAATTTTTTTTGTGTTTTCTTAATTTAGATTTTTTACATATTAATTTTCACATTGGAATTTGTTAATATTTTTTTTAATTTAAATTTTAGTTTAGTAAAGTTAAACTTAGATAAATTTATAAATAATTTGGACCATTGTTTAGTAAATTTATAATTGTAAATTAAAGTATATCTAATTTTATAA
The DNA here is from genome assembly GCF_030272615.1 of Cryptomeria japonica. Lineage (NCBI taxonomy): Eukaryota > Viridiplantae > Streptophyta > Pinopsida > Cupressales > Cupressaceae > Cryptomeria > Cryptomeria japonica. The sequence goes on from NC_081410.1 coordinate 321,596,969, forward strand.
TTGGAATCTTTCAATTTATTTGAGATTTATTGGGTTACTTAGTAGGTATTTTAGATTCATTAAAAACAATTAATTTATATTATTATGATTGATCCAAAATTTGTCTAATGTCTAAACTAATTGCTTATTTTGAACTAGTGACTCTATAATTAATTATTCTCATGATAGAAATAAACATTGCTTAATCTTGCATGTAAATTACACTATTCTTGCATCATGCGAATTACTTATACATTATTTGCATTTATTGATGAGCAAGTTACATTTTCATCATCTTCATGCAAGTTACACATTTAATTATCAATATGCGAGTTTCATAATTGTCACTATTGTGCAAGTTATATTTTAAGTTTTGAATATTAAATAATTTAGTTGTAGAAGGATGGTATTTTTTTTTCAAGTGGTTCATGAATCCCATAGAAGTAGTTATTTCAATTAATTAAGCTTTGCAATGTCTAGTTATGCATGTTCATTTCATAATTGTTTCGAGCATGATGCTAATTAAAAGTTTTCATAGCCTCTTAGTTAGAAAACTAAACAAAGGGAGTTGGAAAACAAAAACCTAGCAGCCTTTGATATTTACGATGCCTCTGGGTCACGCTTATGGGTAATGTCATCGTGTTGAACTACTGCACTTAACGCCTAATAAAGCTGCATCAACGATGTTTGTGGCATCATCCCTATAAATCATCGGGGAGTAATAAGGGACACTTGGAAGTTAAAATCCAAGGGGTAGGTAATCCCCCTTGGATCAATAATCTAATAAGATAATCCTTAAATGATTTTACACCCGCTATGTTAAACCATAGTAAACCCCTTTAGGGTTGATTGAGTGAAATGCTTTTATAAATTTGACTTAATCTTGAAAGAGTTGTTGACGATTGACAATTGGGTCAAGGGTGACACTTATGATAGGTATTAGGATCTAGTTGTTTTAGGCCACAAGCAATAGGCCATCTTGAGCCTTTTCTTAAGAGCTACCATCATGGGTAGCAACCGTAGAGAAACTGTCTGGGACATTGACCCTAGAAAGGGTTGTGTACCCACCAAACAATTTACATTTAACCATAGATTACAAAATAGAACTACATACTTTACGCCTTGATCCCGTGCCGAAATGGGTATGTAGGCAGTCTAGGGACAAAGTTGTCCCTAGTACTCAGGCATCCGTGGATGGGGTCTAGGAATTGGTAAGAAGAAGGATTGCAAAGAACCCTAATTGAAAGATAAGGAAAATAAAGGAAAAAGTAATTCAATGCATACTCGGAAGGAATCTCGTATGGATTCACTTGAATTCTTGAGGCTTTAAGCCAAATTCTGAGGCAGAATTCAATCTTGCATTATGTTATTTTGATTTCTCCTAAGGATGGTGACCTCGGTGCACTCCTATTAGAAGAGTGTAGTACTTAGTGAGTGACTCAGGACCTGAATGGTCCCAAGGAGTCTAAGTCTCTGGCCAGAGCACCTCCTAGCCCAATTGGATAGATGCCTACCTCGTATGGGTAGATGCCTATCTCGTATTGGATAGATGAAACCTTCTATTCCATATGGATAGATGCCTAACCCATATGGTTAGATGCTCATCCTAGATGGATGGATGCCCAGAGTATGTGATTGAATCAAACAGAAATGATTAAATAAATAAAAAATGCCCTACATTGACGCAGATTGGGCTACCAATGTAGATGAATGAAAAAGTACTACAGGTGGAGCATTCTTTTTAGGAAAAAAAATGGTTTCTTAGTCAAGTAAGAAACAAGATCCAGTGTCTCTATCTACTGCTAAAGCTAAGTACATTGTTGTTGCTAGTAATTGTACTCAGATAGTTTGGATGAAAAGAATGTTGAAAGATATCAGAGTTATTAATGATGAGCCTATTATCATTTATTGTGACAATTCTAGAGCTATAAACATGTTAAAGAATCCAGTGCAACATTCAAGGACTAAGCATATATCAATCAAATAGAATTATTTGAGAGAGAAAGTTAATGAACACAAGGTGAAGCTGGAATATGTATCTACAAAGGAACAAACTAGCAAATACAATTGTCTATTTGAGAGACAAGTTAGGGGTATCCACCCCTCCTATTGAGAAATAGATGAAATGAGTTGCATTGATCCAGTGGATTTCAAAGCCTTATTATTTTATCCGAATTGATGAGTTAGTGATGCTCCTCTATTGGAGTAGTCTCTTGATTTGGTTATGTATCCTAGGGGGAGAGAGATTCATGTTTCTATTTTGGGACAGAGTTTGGTTTTCTATTTTGGAGATCTTTGGCATTGTTGTCAAAGGGGGAGAGAGATCATGTGAAAAACTACTTTATCTATCTTGATCTTAGGGGGAGTTTGTTATTGGATTGTTGGGGAGATTGTTGGATATTGTTGATCATTTCTGCTACTAGGATATGTTGCTTTCATTGATGTCAACATATTCTTGTGATTGATTTCGGTGAGTTTGAGAATATTTTTTGATCTGATTTTGTGGTTTGGTTTTGTTGATCACTGTTTTGCTGAATCCAATATTTCCTCTAGTATATTCTTGTGTGATCGGATCTTGTGCCGAGGTTTTGGGATATTGTTTGGGATGATCTTGTGTATCTTCATTTCATATGCCTAATGATTTTGTGCTCTACAAGTTATATTTCTCTGTGACAGTTGCTGATTGGTTGTGTTCTTGAGCTTCTAGATGTTGATCGATGAAGATTTGATAAGTGGTGTTGGTGTAGCCATTGGTGATGATTATAACATGCTTGATGGTGTTTCCTAGTTGTGTCCTATATTTTTTGGTGATCCAAATTGATCATTGTGTGATTTTTTGATGGTTTTTGTCAACCGATATTGATTTTTTATGTTATGTGGTATTTCTGGTGGTGTAGTGTGTTGCGGTTGATCTTGGCATGATTTTCAATGGATGTGATCATTTAGAAATTTGAATTAGGTCAATGCTATGTAATTTAAATCATAATATTGGTCTGGTGGTTGATCTATGTATCATGTAATGCAGTTTTTATAGTTGTGAGTTGAGAATTTAAGGGTTTATCTGACCTTGTTATCAAGGTTGATGAATTGTATATATAGGTGAGTTATTCACTTAGTTTTGGTGTTGGTATTGTGTTTGCATTATCAGAGAGAGGTGAATGTGTAAACAAGAGGTTTATCATTCAAGGAAGTGTTGAGGTGAGATCAATGTTGTAGAGTAGACAATTGTGCTTAACCAGAAGTGTCATCACGCATTTGTAGATGTTATCATTGCAGTTCATTTCTTTCAGATAGTAGTCTGAATCTTATTGTAAGTCGGTGATACTTCCCTAAGGGTTATAGCCTTCCAAGAAAATATCTTTTGAGTAGTAAGCTCTAGGCAGTGTGCCTGAATGCATTTGTATTCTCCATTGTAATATTTTCACATACTACTGCAGAGTATCATCTTATTGTGGGTAGGTTCCCATCATGTTTTTTACCTTAACCGGGTTTTCCACATCAAAAATCTTGGTATTGTGTGTTGTGTTGTTAAATTTTGTAATGCCCCTACCCTAGTCAGACTTGTAAAACCTGTTTGACCTTGGTTGACTTCCTATGTGGCATTCTTGAATGGTAGGTTAACCGTGATGCAATGTGTAGTTTAGATAATATAAATAATCGTGCATACCTATTATTGTGCTTTTGCATCGATTCTTGTGTAAATGTAATTGTTTCCTAACTCTTGTGATAAATTTTGAGCTAATGCCTTCATTGAATATGTATATGTATATGTATGCTTGCGTGATTCATGGGTGCAGGAGATTGCGGGTACAACACCGCCTAGGGCGAGGTTCATCTCCTTCGAGGTTCGCAGGTTTGAGTAAACCTCCTCCATCCTCAGAATTCGGATTTGGGGGTCATAAAACTCTTGTCTTGCCTTAGCCATGGTCAGGTGAGCATCGTGTGTGTGGTTCGTGGGGCTTTCTTTTCATTGGGTTGCGCATCGTGTGATTTGGTGGACCTCCTCAATTTGCATGCCTTGCGTAGGGTAAGTGGAGTTTGTTATCCTAAGTATTTAATTCAATTTAATGAGTAGATGTACGCATTAGTAATTTAGAAATTTAATTTGGTAGTTTCTTTTATATGATTAATCGTTAATTTAAAGAGATCATTTTAATTATAATTGTAGCAAGCTTAAAGCATTTAAATTGAAATAATGTGTTCATTTATGCATTAGTAGTTGAGAAAATTAGAATAAATAGACTTCTTTCATGAGATTAGTCGTTTATTAAAAAGGTTGCTTTATTATGTTATAGCGAGTTAATTTAATAGTTAATTTTAAAAATAACGAATTTAACGAGTTATGCGTTTTAGAAAGGAAAGATTTAAAGTCATTTGGGAAATAGAAATAAATTAATCATTTTCGCATTTTGGAAAAGAAAGGGTAAATTTTATTATTAAAGGAAATTATTCTTTTTACTTGTAAAGTTGATATAGTATAAAAGATTGATTTTTGGAAATTTAAATTAATCAAAATGCGTTACCCTGGTCAATAGTTTCGAAATATAATGTAGGCCTAAATTAATATTGAGAAATTAAAATTTAAAACTAAATAAGAGATAGAAGCATGTTAATTTTAATTAGAATAAAACAAGTTAGATTTATTGAGTAGTGGAAAAGAATGATTTCCATTTTCATGATTCTTTTATTTTCAAAAAAAAAAAAAAAATAAATGCCTAAATTCGAAATTGAAAATTAGGTCAAAAAAAGAGGGGTTTCTCATTTAACCTAGTTTTTGAAATATTTTTGGGGGTTCTCTTTTTGGGATCTTTTTGGAAATGGAGGTGGGGAAAATTTTGGAAAATGGAGTTTTGCTTTGAGTTGCAGGTGGAGCTCTCCTTCAATTCTTCCAGGAATGCTTATGGAGGTAGGATTCTATTCTTCCCTTTTGTTCTTTGCTAAATAAAATAAAAAAATATAGAAAAAAAAAAAAAAAAGGTATTTGGTTCTTCATGATATGCTGTTTTTTTTTCTTTATATCCATGAATACTCTTAGATTCAAGTTCAGTTTTGAGAATCTTGTCATTTTGGGGCAAGATTGTTAAAAAAAATGTAGATAAAGGAGATTAAATCCATTTGGGTATTTGAGTTTTATGATCTAGTTGTGAATATTGTCCATTTCATTGCTTTGAACATTCTGGAAAAAAAAAAATATACAGTTCTCTATATGTTGATTTCTTTTATTATTTCTCATTTTAGGAATCATTGATTTGATTCTAAAGAAAAAAAAAAAGAGAAGGAATAAATATTTGGGGTTTTAAAGGGATTGGATTCTTTTATGTTTTAATCCAAAAAAATTAATGTTGGGTTTTGGAGAGATTTGATTTATTTTCTGTTATAACCCAGAAAATTGGTTTTGTTGTCTATATTTTTTGTTATTTAAAAAAAAAAATTAATTTAAAATTTCTGAGAACCCCCCCCCCACCATGGCTGGGAGGTAACGGGCTACCATGGGTAGCAACTGCTACTAGTTGGTAGCAGTGCTACCACTAGTAGTGAACTGCTACCAAATGGTAGCAGCGCTACCAAAGGTAGCGGCCTGCTACCATTTGGTAGCAGCGCTACCAATGGTAGTGTGGGCTACCAAGGGGGCCCACGTGGGTAACCCCAAATTTGTATTTTTTTTCTTTTTTATATATTTTTTTAATTTATTTATTGTTTTAAAAAAAAAAAAAAAACAATAAACTAATGATATAATAGTAAGTTAAAAAAAAAAGTAATAATAATAATTTTAAATGGAGTCTTAATTATTTAAATTTAGTTTTTTTTCTTATTTTTATATTATTTAATTTGAGTATTAAATAATATTTGGATTTTAGAAAAAAGAAAGAAACTGATATTTAGATAACCCATTTAGTTATATATTTTATTAATCATATATTGATTTTTGCTAAGCTCTGATTTATATATATAGCACTAATAATTATTAATTATTAATTATGGATAAAAGTGGATGTCAAATAAATGTCTTTTTTAGATAATCCATATATTAATAGGTAATATTAATTATATGTGACTTCTTGGTCCCTTTGTAACGAATACTGTCAGTGAATTAACCCTTAGTGTTCAGACGTTAATTTTAATTGGTTAGATATAAATTGAGATTTACGTATACTTGCTTCATATATATACGCAAGAAATTTATAAATCAATGGGGAGCGTTTTCTTTCATTTCAAATTCTCCTTTCAAAGTATATTTTCTTTTGAATAGGGTATAGTTGTGTTGCTAGAGAGGGGTACTAGTGTATAGTTCTAGACCAATATGTCAAAGATGTTTATCTAAAGATTAAGTAACATATCTGGACGAGTGATGCTTACATTTATGTGAACTTGGTTGGAAAACTTGTAGAAATGTATTTATGGACCAAGGTGGTCATTTGTATATTGGTTGTGTTCACCTAAGTGGAAAATATGTAAAAGACATGTGATTATGTAAATTCCTAACTATATTAAATGCCAGAGGGGTCTTGCAGTTGAGCAGACCCGGAGATGTAGCCCTTAGGGGTGAACTCCGAGATCATATCCGTGTTATGTGATGCCTTGTCTCTTTTATTTCATATTTTAAGTTATCATGTATGGTTGTTATCTTGTATAAGTGTTTGGTGGGAATTTAGTGAATTTAAATCAAAGTGCATAAAATTATTCATCTTGATAAAAGGAGTAATCAGGTTCATAAAACATTGTAAGTATGATATGGAAAAGAATTTGGTTTATGTTAATTAAAGGAGATAATGGTGGAAAGAATCTCAATAGGATACCATTAATGTTTTAGCTTGATATAAGCTGGTAAATTGATCGAATGTGTATGGGTAACAAAGTTAGTATTAATGTTATAAGTTCTAAGTTGAAATCTAAAGGATGAACATCATATAGGTATTTACTTTATCTTCTTAAATGAGTATCGCCATGTTAATTATATTTCGCTTTATCAGATGAATTTACTTAGTTGTTTATGTTTTAATCTTAACAAATAATCCTTATCAGATTAATTTTATAAATGGGTGAACTCAACTAGCCTTCCATAATTATAACCCAAATAAATGAATTTCTTTATGATAACTAAAAATGAACTGAAAGGGGAAGGTTCCAATTAGTTGTTTATATCTTAATTTTAGTAAATGTATCTTTTCATATTAACTTCATTTAACTAAAAAGAGTGACACGCAACAAAATAGTTATATTCTAATCCTAATGGAAGAACATCACTATGAACTTGTATTTTAATCCTAAAATGTTGAATATCATCTTGCTAACTATATTTTAATTTAAAGGAATAACTCATGTGTTCCTAATACATTTTCACCTTAATGAATTTAGTCCATCTATTAGCATTATTAAAACTTCGATGAATGAACTCTATGGCTACTTGCATTTTATCCTCCATAAAAGAACTACAACTCATTAGTTGGTTATGCTTGAAATCAAATGAAGGGACCTCACTCTATTAATGGAAGTTTAATCCTTAATGAATGAATCGCATCTTATTAGCCATACTTTTAATATCTAAGAAAGATATCAAATGCGGGTGGTTATCTTAAAACCAATGAATGAACTTCGTTATATTTATCACATTGAACCTTAAGGGAGGCCTCTTAAATTAAATAGGTGTTAATGTGCATTGAGTAAATAACCTCACGATGGCCTCCTAACCACCCAAAGTAAATGAACGCTTCCTAAAATTCTAAGACATCAATTCATTGAACATTCATATGACCATGTCGAATGCATTATCTCGTAACTAAGTCATCCAGTTTATTGGATCAATTGACGCAAGTTGAGTTAGGTGTAAGGTTATGTAATCGTGTTGGGAAACTCCTTGGGTTTGTTTAGCCTTCCGCTATGGTATCTAAGTTTTAGATGACTCCTAATTATCTTAATGTTGTAACTAGTCAGTAATACTCTTAACTATTATTATAAAAAAAAAAAAATATTTACACTCTATTTGAGTGTTTTTAACTTAAACCCTTAGGGGTTTCCTAGCGGGGCATTACAATTTTCTTATCAAATCATAGTTGTAGTTTATCAGTTTTGTTTTGGAGTTTAATTATTAAATCTAGTGAAGACTAATTCACCCACCCATCCCCCCTCTCAGTCTTCCCTATTGATTGTTGCTAACAAGAACAATTAATGGCTATGTTTTGGTTTATGTACCAAGGGAGGCAATAAATCAATGTTTTGACTTGGATAGGACTGCTCTTAAGGGCATTCATAAGAAGAGGTTAGCTATAGAGTATGCCACCAAAAGGAAACTCTATAAGGAGTGAGTGCTGCCTCATTTTATGAAAAGGTTGCACAAAGGGGGAAAGACTTATATTTTGGAGTCTTAAAAGGAGCCTTTCAGTCTATCATGCTTTGAAGACTATTTCACAAAGACCTATTATGCCCTATGTCAAGTTTTGGATGAGGATTGTGGGATAACTCTAATGCCCATTGAATACATGATGATGGTGATTAAAATAAAACATTAACACAAATGAATTGTATGATTTTTCCACATACATCTAAGAGAATTTGCATGAGGGACCTATGAATCCAAAAGATCCCAAAGCTAACCTGAATTTCAAGCATTATTCTTTGTTGCATCATATGACCCTTTTTCAAAATAGGATAGATTGGGATGAGTCCTTACAAGTGAAGGTTGTTGATCCCTAAATAGGTGCAAGATGGCCAATTCATAGATGGACTCAAACATGGGATATGCGATCAAGATATTTAGATTATAAAGCATTCTTTGACCATTTTGTTGTAAGGGTTCTAGGGATGTGTGGGGTTACTCTGATAAGGTTCCCAATGGACTTAATCAAGGTCCTAAGAATAATAAGTGCAAAGGCTAGAGGTGTCCAATATCCAGAGGGGGCTTTCCCCCAATATTTTAATGAATTTTCTTCTATTCTGACTGCATAATGATTAGAGTATATGGTTGCAATCAACCGCCTTATATTTTGCCAATCACAGTGTCCCCAAGACTTTCTCTCATAATTCTCATGTGGCAACTGATGTGGATGGAAAGAGACCAAATAAGTTCTAAGAAGAAGGGGCAAAACCTTCCTCAGATGACTATATATAGGGAATTCAGTGTAGGGTGTGACACTCTTGAGAAGGTGAAAAATTTTATAGTGAGCACCTATAGGTTCAAAGTGAGTAAGGCAAGGAACTTTGATCCAGAGGGTTACATCAATGATGTGAGAACCCAAAAGTTAAAGGTGAGAGGCTTTTCTCACCATTTTGATGAGTGAGAGGACCTAATTAAAAATGCTAGTCCATTTGAGGTTCTGCAAAGGAGGAAGAAATGGGACTATTTGAAGAAATTGGAAAGAGAAAGGAGAGAAATGGATCCTAGTTTTTAGTGATTCTACTCTAAGATTCAAACTGATGTTGCAAAAATGATGTGTAAAATAAGGACTTTTGAAGAAATAGTCACAAAGGAATTGGCCTGAAGAGAGGCAAAGCAACCAGGTGAAAAGATTGAGGAAAGGCCTACCGATATACCCCCTATTCTTACCAAGTCAAAGGGAAAATCAATTTTGGTTGAGGGATCTTCACAAGATTCCCCTTCATAGGTTCCCCCAAAGGAAGAGAAACCTGCAACAAGTATGTCTAGGAAAATTGAGAAGGGGAAAGCAAGAATTTCTGATATTGTAGATGTTATTAACACTGAGATGGACACAAGTGTACAACCACCTTCTCCTCCTCATGAGGCTTTCAAAGAAGATGAAGCAACAAAGGTTCTACTGGACTTGGATCGAGCAACTATCCCAAGTGTCATCCTAGAGGAGGAGGCTAATGATGCAATAATAATTGCATCCATGTAGTTTATGTCTGATGACAATTTTGTCAACACACCTAAATTCAAGCCATTTTGGCTAAGGGAAAAGATGATCACCTTGTCAAAAGAAGAAATTCAAAATTTTGATAAAAATAATAAAGAAGAAAGGGAGATGGTTACAAAAATTTGCATGTTACTTATCCCGGGTTGGGATCTTGAAAAGATTTTTGTACTTGACTAGGTAATGAGACAACAGAATCCAATGTACATACAAGAATTTGGAGAGCATGGATCAGGTGTTAGCCCAAGTATCAAGGCATTTGCACTCTGGGCACGAGCCCCAAACATAGCTAAACCCATTGTCTTACATGGGTCGAGAAAAGGGTAGGGGATGCAGTCATTAGGACCCTAGCTGACACAACATCAGTGGAGGCAGTCACTATTACATTCCATGTTGCTCATTTTGCAAAAATGGTCACTGAAGAAGAAGAAAAGAAACATGAAAACCTTAAGGCATTATATGTTGCCTTTACTGCCAACCATGATAGGCTATACATTGAGAATGTAAGATTAAAAGGGGAGTTAGCAAAGAGGGATTCAATGTCTATTGCAGGGCCTAAGCCTGAAGAGCTAGAAAACTTAAAAGGGGATTTGCAAAAGGAGAAGGAACAAACAGAAAGAAAATATTTAGAAATAAGAAAAGAAACAATTTTGTAAATTTCAAACAACCTCCTAGATAAATTGGATGAGGTCCACACTTCCTATTCTTCGGTGTCATAGTTATGTGGCTAGTTGGATGACATTATTTCACCCTCTCCAGGTCACATGGTTCCCCAGGGCTCAAAAGTTAAAGGATTTTTTTTTTGGCAATCAAGAATGAGCCTAGTGCACCCCAAGTTGTAGGTGCAACATGGAAGAATTACAATTTGTTAATCAAAGTTCTCCCCCATATGGAAGAGGAAATAATAGAACTGAGGGAAAAGGTTAATTCATTTAAAGGGCTTCAAAAGTGGGATATTCCCACTATTTTGAAAGAGGAAGACTAGGTTAAGGATCTTGACAAATGGAAGCAAGACTTTAGAAATGCAATTAATGCAGTTTTAGATTTATTGACCAAGGAGCGCAATCAGGAGGGTGCATTTTATCTAATCATAGATAGAATCATTCATGTTGACTCCTTGTACTGTAAATTCATTGTAGAAGCCACCATTGTGCCTTCCCAGAAAACAAAAGATGCAATGAACAAACTGGAAAAATTAAAATCTTTTGTTTGGATCACTAATGGTGTTGATATTTGGCATAGGAAGTACTACTCTCTAGAGGAGGATCAACTCAAGAAAGAAGAATAGTCAATGTCTTGTTCCATTTTTGTGTCCTCTATGATTTTTTGTCCAGGTTTCCTATGAGGACCTATTATTGATACTATATTTTAATGCATTATGGACATAGATTTTATATGATCCAATGTTTTGGATAACATTGATATGATTATGTCATTTACTTTGATTTGTAGTACTTTGTTTTGATGCTAGAAAATTATGGATGCATGCTCTATAAATGATTTAATTCCATGATGATTATGATGATACCATTTAGTAGATTACTTTATGTGGATGTTATTAGATAACTAGAAACTTGATTATTATAATTGAAATTGTATGCAATGTCTAAATTGTATTCTTTTCATATGATAATATTATATGTGATTTTTGGAATTACTCATGTGCAAAGTGAGATGTGCAAGAAAATTATTCCATGTGACCATAAAAACTATTCGGAGAATCAAGCCTAGACCTATGTACATTTATGAAGGAAAGGGTTGTCTATTTGGAGAGACAACACCTCATTTGTAAATGTGTTTTAATTTGTAAATGTTTATGCTTGGATGTGTGTTTAATTTAAAAATTGTTTAATTTATTAATTCCAAAAAAGGGACATTTCCATGTGTATTTTAGTGATGTGTAATTATTTTTGTGGTGTCACTTGACACATGTGTTGTGAAGTGAGTGGGCAATGACATGTCCATTGGAAGGAATTGGTTTTACCAATGCATTTTTCAATTATCCTAGTATGGTCCCAAGAAATTCTTGGATAGGGAGCCATTTGAAAGGTCAACTCAAGGTTGACCCATACGTAAACTTTGGGTGAGTTTCTAGAGGGTTAAACTAACTCCTAGGGTCAAGTTAGGGGAATTTTTAGTGGGCCATATGGTGTACCTATGGATGAAGGCCAAATTTAGCCATGTGTCCACTCCCTAGGGACTGTTTAGTCACCCAAAAAGTTGAGTTTTTCAAATTGACCGAATTTCAACTTTTGAGGAGCCTACCTAGATTAGACAACCCTCCTCATGAGTGACATTGCTCTTCCCCATTCCTTTTACCTTTTTGAGGTGCCTTGGCTAGAGAGTTTGTAAGGTGTTGGGAAGAACAACCTATGAACATTCTTCATCCTTCCCAAGAGGGTTGGAAAGAGTGAGGGGTGTCTTCTTAGGGAATAGCTTGGGAGGGAGAAGTTTGATCACCCACTCTCCATTTTTGGAGACATAGATTTTCTTGAGTTTGGTTCTTGGATTGGGAAGTTTTTGGCTAAGTCTTGAGAGAAAAATGATAGTGGATTTGGGCAGCTCTTCTACAACTTCTATTCATCATTTTGGCAGATTTAAGGTTGGTTGGTTTACTATCTCATGTTGTTGCTTTGAGTTTTGAAAAGATTGTTTGTTGTGGTTGTTTTCCCATTGTTGATTTCTTAGTATGTTTAGGGAGATGTTGGGTTCTTCCTTTTGTGTTTGTGATATTGTGTTTTTATGATATTGTTTTAGGAGTTTTCAAGGCCAAACTCACCCTTGGGAGGGTAGAGTGGCCTTGGGGTGAAGGGTTGTTTGACAACCTATGAGTGTAGAGGCTCTCTTTGGAAGAGAATGATTTACAAGGGATTATGGGACCCTTGATGCATAGTGTTTTGTTTATGCAATGGAGGTAATAAGGGGAGTTTGTAGGCTTGTATGCCTTGGGGGACATAAGTAATTGTTGGGACAAGTTTGGAACTTGTGGATGTGTTTTTTGGTATCCTTGCAATGGCATTATGTTCTCCTACTTGCATAATTCTCCTCTAAGTATTTAGTCCACCTTCACCCCACTTGAAAAGTCACATAAGTGATGTTGCCTATCTTTGGGTTGGGAGTATGTATGTTGTGAGTTTTCTTGCTTGTATGTGTATTGAATGTGTGTCTCCCATTTAGCCTTGGTTCTCCTAGCTCGGGGGTGGCTTCTTGTAAGCCTAGGCTAGGAGGTGAGCCTGCATGGTCACAACCTACAAGTTTTTATTGTAGGTTTGCTTGGGAATAAAGATTGGAAGGGAAACATGGCATGATCCTATATTTGTATTGTATTTAGTTGCAAGAAAAGTAAATGTATTTGGTAAGCCCTCATTTGGTAGAAATGAGAGGCTTGACTTTGTAATCTCCCAATTTTTTTGTGAAGGGGATCGTGGTGTAATAAACAGATTTATTTGTTAGTTTCATATCAAGAAACAAAATAAAAGAAGAATTTTAGTTATTCTATTATATCTATTTATTGCTTAAGAAAGAAGGGAATAAATTTCCATCCTATTTCTGTTAACTAAGTGTAAAGCGGAAAAGTCACGATCGAACCCTAGTTGTTCTCCCCTCTTTCGACTCCGAGGAGAGAGAAGGGAGGTTCACTAGGATTCGATGGTTTTTCACTTAGGGGAGAGACTTTACATTCAAAAGAGGGGTTGAAACTCATAAGATCCAATCCCACACAATGCAAGATTGGATGCTAAATGAATTTCAAGGGGTAGGAAAGCAAGGCTACCCTCTTTTGTAAAGAATGTTGTTAAGGAAATTAAGCTAAGCATGCATAGAAAGTCATAAAGATTCGCTTATAAACTGAGTTCGGGTTATAGGATGAAGCTGCGGACCTGGAATTAGTAGTAGAATGTCGATACAGCGCTGTCCTGCAAATTTGAGCAAAAGTTGTCGGGACGATGGCACCCGGCGCCACGGTCCTCCGAAAAATCCGCGAAACGAAGGGGGATCTGTTCGTCTCTACACAAGGATTCCAGATCTTCAATTTCAGCCGCGTACCTGCAACCTACACACAGAAAAGCAAAGACGATTGGGGGGTTAGGGATTGGGGGTTTGCCTTTAGGTCAAACCCCGGTTTTGGAATTAACCAAGAAATGAGCAAGAGCTGTAAATGTAAATGACTGTAAAACAAGTACTAATACCTTGTTCTAAGGATGTTGGTATCCTTATGTGCGAAGGTTTAGATGTTGTATGTTGTATGTTGTAGCATGTAGTATGTGATATGTGATCTCCTCTTCAATGGTTGAATCCTTGTCTTGAATGCAACACTTAGCCTTGAATGGAGACTTGAAATGATCAATTACTTGAATGCTTGAATGTTTGAGTATAGTTTCCACACCTTTTTCATCATATCACCTTCTTCCTCAAATGGGAGAGGCAAATGTAGTTTATATACTTGTCATTTAGGGCTGATAGACTGATTTTCCCGACCTTAGGCCGACTAGGGAAAGTTAATTTCCAAATTGCAAACAAAAAGACCCGAGCCCCTTAGGAGACCGCTGGGCGCTCTGGTCCCACCTCCCGGGATAGCAGGGTGCAAGGAGGTTCAGGCCAGGGTGCTTGAAAAATGCAGTTTTCAGTGTCGCGAGCAAGTTTTGGGGTCTCCATTCAGGTTGCATGTTGCGTCGCCATCGTGAAGACCGAAATGCAGTCGAAATTGCAAGTGTCGCAATTTTAGGATGCTACATTTAGCCCCCACTTTAGCGGGAGTATGTATGTTCATACTTCCGATAAAGTACAAGGAAACAACATTGAAAGACTTTCACCATGTCAAGGAGGCAAGATACACCAAGCCCCCAGTGGACTAAGGATCTTACAACTTCAATTGACAAAGTAAAAGGGAAGATCGCGAGGAAGAACCATGACTGTCAGTAGTAAGGCTCCCTCACTATGAGTCATGCAAGAAAGATATCAAAAATTTTCAAGGCAAGGCTAAATTTGCTAAGAAATTTTCAAGTATCTTGAAAAGATATGAACGGGATGTATGCCCCCCTACGTTAAAGCGATCGCACACACCTCACCAGGGGTGATTGTTTTAACGTAGTGATACACATAAGAAATGAGAAAGGAAAGGAGCACGTTATCGCAAGGATTTAGCCCCCAAGTGTGAGATAAACCCAAGGATAATAGACACAAAACACAAAGCACAAGGTGACTTCGCTTTCCTCGGGGTTAGTATGCTGTATGATAAGTCATGTATATATCATATGTATGTATGCATAATTGTTATTCATTCCCCAATCAAGGAAGGTCACCTAGAAGAAGGGAACACATGTGTCTTTTGAGTCAACATGAGAGAGATCGAGAGATCTCAATGCTTTGCATCATCCTCAAGTAGACAACACTAAGGACGACAAATAGAAGAATGAGAATAACATATAGAAGAAGTAACAAAAGAGAGGGGGAGAGAATCTACTATGCTAATGTAACTAGTCTAGCATGTCATCTACCCCCCGATCTTGCTAATCAATGTTTTGGGAAGGCAGGGAACACGCTAGAGGAGGAACATCCAACACAGCAAATGGAGCTATCACAAGATCCAAACAAGGGCTATGTTCATGTTCCGAGCCACATTGTTCTTGTCTAGGAGCTAGGATAAGTGCTTTAGAAAATTCGTTAGATAAATGGTTATCAACATCAACAAGTTCATATTCACTATCAGAAGCAAGAGGAGTAACATGTTCATCATGAATAACATTTTCATCTATAGCATCATCAAGATTTATAAAAATAGGATCTTTAACTCGCACAGGATCAAGACCATCATGCATCTTATGTTTAGGAGATTTAGGCTCAATGTCCGGCTGAGGAGAAAATGGAATAATGCTTGTTGAAGGTGTTTTTGGAGATTGCAAAGTTTGAGAAACAGCTGCCTGAGCTCTAAGACGACGCTTTCATCGGCGTTCACGTGCAGAACGATTTCGTCTAGTCTTAGTAGGAAGTGGAGAAGACTGAGGAGGAGGAATGTTCTCATCCTTAGCACTTGGGTGTTTAGGTTGTGGTCTCTTAGGCTGGATAATAGGAGAAGAAGAAGGTCTCTTCTCTCTATAAAAAGAAGGAGGAGGAACTGCTCCATACAAAGGAGGAATTTTTGGTTTAGGGAGAAGACCAAGTCCATCATGACGAGGAGGTATAGGTCTACTCTTAGGAAGTTTATTAGGTATAGACATAGTCACATCCATAGGGATGGGTTGAGATTCTTCTTGAGGAAAGACATTAGTTTTATCTTTCAAAGGAAGAACTTCCTTCTCAAGAATGATAGGAATGTCAAGTTTAGGTGTTCTAGGTTCACTTAGAGATAAGATCATATCTGTTTTCCACTTTTGATAAGATTTGAAAAGATGATCACTTCGCGGAGGAAGAGATTGGAATTGTTTAGGCCAAAAGTAGTCTATAGGAACACTAGAAGTTCTTTCAGCTGGTTTAAAGAGACTATGATTGACAGTAACAACTTCACCATTATGGGGAAATTTCAAACACTTATGAATAGGAGAAGCAATAGCTTTCATGGAAGATAGCCAAGGATAGCCAAGCTTCACACGAAATTGTTCGGAAGATGGAATAATAGCAAAGTTCACATCAAGAGATTTGTTATGGACCTCAATAGGCAATGTAATAGAACCAATTGCAGGAGAAGAAAATGCATCAAATAATTTCACAATCACATCTGTTTTGTCATATATCACTTGATTCAATTGCAAAGTAAACAGAAATTCTTCAGTAATAACATTAACCATGCACGAAGGATCAATAAGCACTCCACGACAAGGTGTATTCTTAACTTTTGCAACTATGTATAAAGGACCATCAGGTGCCCTAATGGTTTCGCTAGAATCAAATGTGATGGAAGGTTCTTCAGGGATTTCTTGCTGCTCTACAAAGTTAATCACATTCGGGGTCATAGACACAAGACCATCAGATGAAAGAGAAGAATCATTAGCGTCAATTGCATTAGAGGTATGAGAAGGCAATGGATCAGTGAAAATCTAAAGATTTTGGTTAGGAGGAGCTATAGATGTGTTGCCTTTATCATTCACTCCAGAAATAGAAATAGTATTATTATCAATCAAATCTTGAATTTTACCCTTTAAAGAAAAACATTTTTCAGTATCATGCCCAGGCTGACGATGAAACTGACAAAAAGCTTTGTTATCAAAATAAGGTGAAGTAATCTTTGCAGGATCAATTTGTCTTATAGGAGGAAGAGTAAGCACATTTTGTTCCAATAACTTATTCATAATACTATGCAATGATTCATTCAAAGGAGTATACTTTGTTTCTTTCTTGAAAAATTTAGAAATAGGAGGCACACCTGATGCTTCATTCACGTTGTTGTTGATGATGTTTTCATTGAATTTGATGGAATCTCTGTTCGGTTTAAACTTCCCAAATGGTTGTTGACTGCTATCACCCTTATCACTCGGAGCCATAGGATGTGATTGTTCCATTTGACTCACAGTCAATTGATAATTGTGAAGAGTGACGCACAACTGTTGGAAAGAAGTAAACTCAGAAAATAGAAGTTTGTCTCGAATATCTTTTTGTAAATTAGAAATAAAGATTCTTTGAATATCATTGTCAGGCACTGGAAAAGAAATTTGAGCATACAAATGCTTATATCTACCAATGAAATCAATCACTTTTTCTTTAACACCTTGTTTACAATGCATTAAATCAATCAAAGTAACTTTAGGACTTATATTGTTTTGAAATTGTTGAATGAAAGCATTTGCAAGTTGTTTGAAAGAAATAATAGAATAAGGCAATGAGCAATACCATTGTAGGGCTTTGTCTCTTAATGTTCTAGTGAATAGTTTTGCAAGCAACCTTTGGTCATAAGCAAAATCGGTACATATTGTTTGAAAAGTCTTAACATGTGTTAGAGGATCTCCTTTACCATTATAAAGTTCCAAATGCGGGATTTCAACATGTTTAGGAGGAATAGCTCAGACAATGTCAAGAGAAAGTGGGCTCGCAACATCAAATGTGGGCACACTAAACTTAGATTGATTCATAGAGGCAATTTGTTGCTATAAAGAAGAGACAGTTTGTGCTAGATTGTTAATGGTCGCTTCAGTCGAAGAATTCATATTGGATGTGTTAGATTGAGATGGAGGTGTTATGTTATTGAAAGAAGGTAGAGAGTAAGGTGGTGGGACCCTATGATAATTAGTCATAGGAGATGATTGGACAGGAGGAACACTACAAGGAGGAATAGAATGATTAAATGAATTGCCCCCTTGCGTCATGTTCATTTGTGATGATATAATAGGCACACTCATTGAAGGGACGAATGAAGAAATCGGATTGAATGAAGGAATAGGGTTAATTGAAGAAGAGGGATTGCCCCCATGACTGGTGATCATAGGAGGAATGTCTTGTGCAGAAATAGCCATTATGTTTGATGTAAAAGTAGGTATGCTAGCAATAGAAGTCGTCAAAGGAATAGAATGATTGTCTTGAGTAGGAGGTTGTGTATAACCTAAGGTTTCGGCACAACTCTTCATAGGCATCACATTTGAATCCACAATGTGTGCAATACCATGCAAAATATCAATTCCATTCTTATCACTTTGAAGCATACATTTTAGACCCTCAATTAAAGGAAGAGCTTGACTATTAGGGTATTCTTGAGACATCCATTGTCGAAAAACGTCAAATTGGTTATCCAATTTTGAAAGTTGTTCTACAGAAACCTCATGGAGAGCTTCTTCATCATTAGGAGGATTAGAGGAATTACCCATGTCCTCGTTAAAAAGACCATTCAAATTAGGTTCCATCTCCTCAGTAATTAAACCTTGGAAGGACTTAATTCTAAGGCTTCGTCTAACGGGAATAGTGTAAGTAGGGCTTATTGTTGTAAAACTCATGCACTAGAAAGAGAGAGAAGATTTTGAATTTAGAGGTAGCAATTTTCAGTAAAATCAGCCAATCTTCTGGATTTAAGCTGTTAAATGCAATCACAACAGTCTCCCGAAATTTCAAAAAAAATGTCCGGGACCGTGGCACCCAGAGTGCAACATGGTCCCTGCAACTTTTTTCGAAATTTGCAGGGATGAAAGGTATGTTGATTTTAGAGCTAATCCGAAAAAATTGAGTGATTTTACGATCTGTAGATAGGCCAAATTAAAGTTGCAAATTCAAAATTGAACCCTATCAAGATTGTCGAAAAATGCAAAATTTGAATTTTGAAAAAGAGAGGGAAACTGAAATTTTGAATTTTATGATTTTAGAGGGAATGTCAAAAGCAATGCAAATTTTGAAATTCAAAAATTGACTCAATTTCACGCAAAATTCAATTTTGAAAGCGGAAATCAAAGTTGTTGTAATTAAGCACTTAATTTCAAAAGTCACAAAATGCAAGAATTTGAATAAAGTACTGAAATTTTTAATGAATGATAACACACTTTTCAGATTTATGATAATAAAAACGCAATTTTGACACAAAATTTTAATTTCAATGATTTTTGAATGATTAGAAGCCTTAGACCAAGCAATCGCAAGACCAACTTTGACTGTAATTTTGAAAGTGTTATAATTGACAAAATCAGCCAAAATTCTGGATTTTAGCAGGAAAATACAACAAGATCTCGCTCCCGAAATTTTGGAAAAAATGTCGGGGACGATGGCGCTCGGAGTGCAACACGGTCCTTGCAACTTTTTTCCAAATTTTCAGGGATGAAAGATATTGTGATTTTATTGCAGAATCCAAAGTTACAGCTGATTTGGAGATGTTTTGATCAATGAAATTGTCGGACAAAGGTTGAATCAAGAGGGTTTCAAAAATTAGGGTTTTGACACTTAACCACTTAATTTTCAGAATTAAAGCACAAATATGAATTGAAAATTTGTAATAGAAGGGCAGATCTGAAATAGGCATTAACATTTAGACATTTCGCAAGTTCAATTACTAAAAAGAAAATTTAGGGTTTTTATGTAATCACCTCTAAAATTTTGCAAAAGATCCAACATGGAAATGTAATCAATTTTTTCAGATCTAAGCATGAAAAATCAGAAAGGATGTTCACGTCGGGTTCACCAAAATGTAAAGCAGAAAAGTCGCGATCGAACCCTAGTTGTTCTCCCCTCTTCCGACTCCAAGGAGAGAGAAGGGAGGTTCGCTAGGATTCGATGGTTTTTCACTTAGGGGAGAGACTTTACATTCAAAAGAGGGGTTGAAACTCATAAG
This sequence comes from Cryptomeria japonica, assembly GCF_030272615.1. Lineage (NCBI taxonomy): Eukaryota > Viridiplantae > Streptophyta > Pinopsida > Cupressales > Cupressaceae > Cryptomeria > Cryptomeria japonica. The sequence continues at coordinate 321,617,048 of NC_081410.1, forward strand.
ATCCAATCCCACGCAATGCAAGATTGGATGCTAAATGAATTTCAAGGGGTAGGAAAGCAAGGCTACCCTCTTTTGTAAAGAATGTTGTTAAGGAAATTAAGCTAAGCATGCATAGAAAGTCATAAAGATTCACTTATAAACTGAGTTCGGGTTATAGGATGAAGCTGCGGACCTGGAATTAGCAATAGAATGTCGATACGGCGTTGTCCTGCAAATTTGAGCAAAATTTGTCAGGACGATGGCGCCCGGCGCCACGGTCCTCCGAAAAATCCGTGAAACGAAGGGGGATCTGTTCGTCTCTGCACAAGGATTCCAGATCTTCAATTTCAGCCGTGTACCTGCAACCTACACACAGAAAAGTGAAGACGATTGGGGGGTTAGGGATTGGGGGTTTGCCTTTAGGTCAAACCCCGGTTTTGGAATTAACCAAGAAATGAGCAAGAGCTGTAAATGTAAATGACTGTAAAACAAGTACTAATACCTTGTTCTAAGGATGTTGGTATCCTTATGTGCGAAGGTTTAGATGTTGTATGTTGTATGTTGTAGCATGTAGTATGTGATATGTGATCTCCTCTTCAATGGTTGAATCCTTGTCTTGAATGCAACACTTAGCCTTGAATGGAGACTTGAAATGATCAATTACTTGAATGCTTGAATGTTTGAGTATAGTTTCCACGCCTTTTTCATCATATCACCTTCTTCCTCAAATGGGAGAGGCAAATGTAGTTTATATACTTGTCATTTAGGGCTGATAGACTGATTTTCCCGACCTTAGGCCGACCAGGGAAAGTTAATTTCCAAATTGCAAACAAAAAGACCCGAGCCCCTTAGGAGACCGGGCCCAAAATAGGACCCAGTGACCAGGGCGCTGGGCGCCATGGTCCTAGGGACCAGGGCGCTGGGCGCTCTGGTCCCACCTCCCGGGACAGCAGGGTGCAAGGAGGTTCAGGCCAGGGTGCTTGAAAAATGCAGTTTTCAGTGTCGCGAGCAAGTTTTGGGGTCTCCATTCAGGTTGCATGTTGCGTCGCCATTGTGAAGACCGAAATGCAGTCGAAATTGCAAGTGTCGCAATTTTAGGACGCTACACTAAGTAAACTTGAATGCATGTTGAAAAGGGAAAAAAAATAGGGGGAAAATAGATGTAGATTTAAAGTTGCTTCTTTTTTTTTCTTTTAATGTTATTCTACAAGAAATAGAAATGAAATTATCTAAATGCTAGTAGTGCAGTTTTTTTATTAAGAGGAAATAAATATTTATTTCTTCCTGTAGTTAAACTAACAAAATAAAATTATTAGACATCTTAGAAATGGTTTTTTTTAATGTTATATTTCATCTTGTTGTTATTAAACCAATGGATTAAATGATTTTTAGAAGATGTTAGTTGCAGTTGTAAATAAAAATAATATTGTCATAATTTCCATTCTGTAAAAGCATGTATAGTAGAAAATAAATAAATCTAGATGTTGATTTTTTTTAAATCAAAAGGAAACTATATGCTATAAAAGAAAATAAAATTTACTTCTATTCTGTTTATTTGAGATCAACCTGTTAAAGCTATTGAAATATAAATTTAATCATAGAAATATATTTATAAATATATATATACTCAAATATATATATATACACACACACACACACACATTATATAAAATTTATGGCTAAAGTTATAAATTTACATCTAAACTGCTGATTTCCTTTTAAAAAAAATACTTGAATGCTTATATATATATATAAAAAAATACATTCTATTATTGAACTTTATGCTATAACTGTATTTTTTGTTTATGTCATACATACATACATACATACATACATACATACATATATATATATATATATATCATGAGATATATAAATATATATATATTTACATATATCATGATATATTAGTATATATAATATATATACCTATTTGTATAAATAAAAAATTAAAAAGTAAATAAATATAAAAAAAAGGAGATTTTAACCAAACCGAAAATCAGGATGGGGGAGCTGAGGGCTCTACCCCATCCCACCTCCTCATGGGATGCTAGTGCGGTGTGACCGCCACTATGGGTTAAGCCATAGTTGTCGGCTCGGTCACCACTATGGGTTAAGCCACAGTGGATGCCTCGGCCACCACTGTGGGTTAGCCGCAGTTGACGGTTGCGACCACCACTATGGTTAAACAATAGTAGATGGTTACGGCCGCCATTGTGGTGTGCCACAGTTTGGCCACCACTGTGCCCTTTCCCTTCATCCTCTCTGAAGATCTTCGGCCCTGGTTAACCCCCATCACTTGCACACAAAAAATAAATAAAAAAAAGATAAAGAACAAGCATCCCTTGTTAGACACAATGTACCACTAAGAGGGGTAGGAGGTGAATCAGTGGTTCAAAAATTTCTTTCTCTTTTATAGTCCTTTGTGAGCATACCGGTTGATAGATTTAACTTAATGTAGACTTACCGATTAGGGGGAAGACTAAGTTAAATGCAAACATACTCACAAGAAAACATGACATAACACCAGCATATATGAGGAAAACCCAATCTTGGGAAAAACCTTGATGAGCAATGTTGCTGGAGTCTGCTGCTCCAATCCAACCTCACAATAAAACATAGTTACAAATTTTAGGGCACCAACCCAAGGAGCACCAACTCATAACTTATTTATGGGCTACAACCCAAAGGAGCACCAACTCGTAACTTATTTATGGGCTACAACCCAAAGGAGCACCAACCCCTGACTTTAGGGAACCAACCCAAGGAGCTACAACCCCTACACCAAGCTACAACTCAATGTTCACAATGTAAACATCAAATACATAAGTGGTTATCTTGTTACAAGTTTATCTTGCAACCATTATATATATCTTACTCTATCGGTGAGATACCTTCTCTGCTTCACCGACTCACTTCTCTACTGCTCTTCACATGTTGCTTCTCTGTTGGTAAGTCTTACCTGTTTATCTCTCTTCTGTATTGCTCTCACTGAATCTCCTCCTTACTGCTCTACTCTTCACTGATTCTACTCTCTGTCGATTCTCTATTTATCTTCTCTACAACCTCCTTCACTTCTGTACTGCTAGTATGAACACTACCGGTTCTTCTCTCCAACTAGTTGAATGCTTCAACTAGGTTCTCTCTCACTCCCACTCTCTTTACAGATGCTCGTTGAAAACTTGGTTGATTTGCTCTTACTTGCAGAAGTCTTCAACTTTGCAATCACACAATATTCTACAATTCAGCAACACTTCACATTCTCTTCGGCCCCCACACTTATAGTCAGGTTTTCCCTCCAAAAACCAATTCAAAATCCAAACGGTTAGGGTTTCCTCACCATCCTTGAGGCAAACCAAATCTAATCAGATCTTGCATGATCTGATCTTTCTGACATCCAATTGCACAACTCTACCATATTCGCATCTCCTGGATCATGCCTTCCATCTTTGGCAACTTTCTTTTTACCGTAATAGCTGATCCCTTGGTCAATCACAAAAGAAATATCATGTTGTTTCCTCTTTCACCTCGATCTTCTCAATCACTCTTGGCTGACTCGTAGTTGTATTCCAGACCTCGAGCCTCAAACCCCTGCAATCGATCTACAACATGTCCCGTGATTTGTGTGACCTTTCATTAAAGTCAACCAACCTTGCAACAACCCTGTCGATGTACATTCCATCTTTATCTAAATGCAGGTTTTCCACGTTGACTCCATGTGGCATCCATATCGACTAACTTCCAACTTGGCACTTCATGTTGGTCTAAATGGGATCACTGACTAGCCACTCAATCGGCTCCTCTTTCCTGCCGATTTGCTAACCCTATCGATATCACACATTGTATCGGTAACCTCATCATGTCTGCATTCTACTGAACTATGGGTGGAACACCTTGATTGGTCATTAGACATATCTTTCTTTGAGAAAGCTCATTTGCTCATTTCCCCAAGGTGGAGAGTCATCTGCATTTGCACCTTGATCATATTACTGGTGGGCTTACATACTGGTTATCACTCTTGATGACACCAGTCATCAACCTTTGCTAGACTCCTTTATTGGTTAGACCATTCTCCTCTGACTTTATTTGCTCAGCCAATTTGTCTGAATGACAAATATATCACTCTTCTTCAACATGCATAACCTTGATCTCATGCACTTAAGACATTCCCTCAGTTCACTGGTGGATCTAGTGTGATCCTTCAAGTCCTTGCTTTTACCTCTTCACTCTTATATCACCAAACTATAATGCCTCAATGCATATAGGAGATAAACCCCACTTATTTGGTGGAGTAACACCTTTTCATCTACTCATGTGAGTTCCCTATTTGTGCAGTATTTCTTCAAAAAGGCACATGTGATCCGGTGTGGACACACTCACTATTTAGTCATTGCTTCTCATGATGACTGCATCTTCAACCGGTGAGGGTCCGGTAGTTCTGCAACCTCACAGCACACTGGTTCATTCTTCTCTACCAGTGTTGATGTGATTCGGATAACATTCTGCCTCTTCATCACAAACAACCACTCAAACACCTCTCTATCTCATCACACAAGTTAGGCACTAACTTGTGTATTGGTGACTCATGAGGTCATCTTCCTTACCATTACCGGTGTTCTGCAACACAAGGTGATATACAAGATATCACACCCTATACTCCTTCATTTCAGAGTTGCACATACATCTCATCTACTGGTGGTCATCTTATATCAGTTGACATCAATGACAACACAATGCCAACAGTCCTAACCCAATTTCGAGTTAGGGTTAGCTTAATAAAGAGAATTTTAAAAAAAAGAGATTTTAGGGTTGCTCCATAAAAATCCTAAATCAATTTGGGTTAGGGTAAAATGGAGAGAAGAGAAGATAAAAGTATGAGTTAAAAGATTTAAAAATCAAAACCCTAGTTAGGGTTTGTAATGCCCCGCCAGGAACCCTAAAGGAAAACAACACAACTAGGCAACTAAAGGGTGAAATAATTTTTTTTTAAAGATTAAGTGCATTAATTATAACAATTGCATGTTTAATAACACAATGGAAGTCTAACACATGATTTCCTAAGGGTTACCAACGAAGATTTATTCATAGATTATATTAACACCATGGTTAATCCAATTGCCCATTTAATTAGATAAAGTAAATGCTTAAGTTCAAAACTACACATACATCTAAATTCCATAATGAAAGAATCAAGTATTCCCATGCATTCAACTTTCCATAAATCATTTATACATAAGATCAAAGCAACTGAATTAACATACATTCCGCTGACATAATATTACAATATCCATAAATACATAACTTCCAATAATACCACAAATTACAAAGTTATAGCATCAAGGTTACATAAAAGTTTGATACAATGACCACAAGGTCTCAACTAAACAATGATCATGGACATGAGCTGGTACATGAACCACGAACCAATAAACACTAGCAAAGCCTTTCCTTGCCTGAAGATACAATCTAGAACATTCGATGGGAAGTGGCACTACCACCCGACCATGTGATCCCGAAATGGAACCACCCCACCGTGCTAGGAGATAATAGAAAACCCTCAAGCAAGCAAATTAAGACAAGTACGAAAGAACTACAAGACTCCACAAACATCCATGTGACTCAACTCACAAAAAACTAGTGACTCTAAGGAGAGAGAGTCATCACATAGCCTGATGGTTACAATGGTAGGCCTCCTAGGTCCCGACTCTTCGTCCTAGTAACCTCTCCTAGCTTCCGGCTCCAACTAAGTCTCATGCGGACCCTACCAATCCTTTCGTGAAGACAAGGTGGTAAGTTTTCCATTCCAGGCCTTCTCGTAACATTATGAGCCTTATACAAGAACTACACCTATGCACAAGGTACATTATCTTAATTAATATTTATTTCACTCCCCCCCCAATATATTATTAGGTTATCATTTTTTTACTAACTTTTGATGGGTTATCTTGTCATCCACTTTGGGCATGACCCCCACTCAAAAGCCACTCTCTCTCATAGGACATTAACAGGAAAGGTCTCTCTACAAGAACTCTATGGCGAAACAGACAACCATAACTAATGCTGACAAAGCACAAGTGAAGGATACACAATCACTAACCCAAGATTGACCATTTGGACAAAACACACAATGACTCACATCAATGGGGTTATACAACAACACGCGACCAAGGAGATATAACAACATGACATAATGACAACTCAACCAGAATAGCAATGAAATTAAGCTTCACTGCAAACACCATTTACAGAAGATCCTAATACAGACAATCTTTTCTTTAAACAGCTAAAAGCATAAATAACTTGCAATTAAAGATTTTCCAGAAAATAAGAAAATACAACTATATTAATACAAAGAAATCAATTTTTTCATTTGTCCAATAAGGTTAAATCAATCACATAAAAATTAACCCCCTAATTATATGTTCATGATTACTTTACAAATAAACTCGATTAGATTGTATCAATAATCTAAATTAAATTTCAAAATTAAAAATTATATATAATAATATAATATAATTACATAAATATATATATTCTACAAATATAATATTATATAATTATATCACATTAAAATATATAATAAAAAGATGATTTAATTTGAAATATCTTTCATTTCCAAAATAACATAATTAAAACTATAGAAAATACATATATATATATATATATATATATATATATATATATATATAATATTATTTTATTTTTTTTACATATTAAAAATTAAATAAAAGAAAGAAACCAAATTTATAAACTTCGGAGAGCAATTTTAAAAATAGACGACGCAGTTTTCTTTTGATTTTTATTTATTTATTTATTTATTTTTAAATCATTTATTTTTTTTTTTATTATTTTTTTTTTAATTATTTTTTTTTTTAATTAATTTTTTTTTTAAATACAATAATCTAAAACAAGTAAATTCTATTTTCACCCAAAATTTATTTCCAATCAAAATTATTTACAGGGAAATTAATTAATACATAATTTCTCCAAAATAATATTAATAAAATAACTTCCCTTGACTTTTAATAATACAATAAATTTAATTAATAATTAAATTTATTTTTATAATAACTAATAATATCACAGAGATACACAAATATTAAAAAAAACTGCCATAGCCAAATATTGAAACAAAAATCAAACAAGAGGGAATGATTTTTCTGGTAAATCTCATTCCTCCCAAATCTTGCAATTTCCATGCACAATAAAAATCTTGGCAAAATTTGCCATAATAAATTTTCCAAATCTTCTCAAAATTTTAATCTAAAAACACCTAGAAAATAACTTCTTTCCATAAACCAAAAATTAACTTCAGGAATGGACTTTAGCCAAGAACAAGAAATAATCAGATAGGATTTTAGATTTGAAAAACATCTTAACATACACATCATTTAGAAAGAAGAAAGAAATAAAATATTTTCTTTAAAACAAACAATCAAACGAAGCCACCCAACCTGGTATAGCTTTCTTGGAAGAAATTTGTAGAAGAGGACCAATCTTTCAACAAGCTTCCAAATAAATCCCTGACCTGTTTCTTGTCTCCCCCTAAAATAAAGACCTATTCCCCTTTTAAACTAAAATTCTAGGTTGAATATCTTTTTCCCAAAAAACCTAAATTTAGAATAAAAGCAATTTTATTTTATTTTCTAATTTTCTAACCAAGGATAAGTTTACATGCAATAATTAAAAATCATTTTTCTTTCTTTTCTTTTCTCATGCAGATAATTAATTTCCTAAATAAAGAAATTAAAGCAATACTTTAATTCTAATTAATTATTTTATTCATTTATTTATTTATTCTTTTATTCTTTTATTTATTTAAAATTCTAGGAAACAATAAATGAAATTAATCTAATTTATTTTTCACTAAAATTTAAATAAAATGTATTTCTAATATCATGCAGCTTGCAACTTAATTTATAAACTTATTTTAATTAATTAAATTTATAATCTCAATGCATACATAATTCAACTATGAGATAACTTCGTAAACTTAATCAATTAATTAAATCCACTAAAACACACAAATTGAACAAATCTCAAGCAAATTCTCATAAAAAGATAAAACAACAAAATATGAAGGCCGAACAAACTAACAGGACGACCAACTAACGACACTCACATGAGTGTAACTGAGTAAAATAGGGTCAACTACTATCTCCTCCACTTCCATTGGAAAATATAAGGCATGCTCAAACTTGTGAAGCCAGTGGAGATGATACCCCGTACCTACCCAGTACTTGTACCTGCAATGTCCTGCATCACCGAACCACACATGCATATATACAATATAGAAAACACGACATACACACCAATGAAGGAGAATCGCGACATTCCCTGTCTCACCGAAATGAGTGAAGGAAAATTGTCCCCTTGCATCCAATACACTCGCAGACACAAAACATATAATTACACATTGCATAGATAAATTAAAGTGCCAGTACATAGCAATAATCCATAAAATGCCATAAATCACAAGTACTGAAATACTGCAAATAAATTATGTATCACATATCCAGATAAAGTATGAAATAATGTCATAAAAGTCTGAATAACACATCATGGTAATGTATCCACTGAAAGTAAACAATAATAAAATATGAGTCTAATAAGTTCAAACGAGTAGGGGTACTACAGGGTTAGAATTAGGAGTAAAAAATAATAATAGAATATAGAATTTAGAGGGGGGAAACCCTTTTCAAATTTAGAAAAGGTTAACCCCCATTTGCATATAGACAATGTGTTAGAATTTTTTTATATTTTATTATTAATTAAGAGGTAATTTTTCTTAATGTAGATTTTATTATAGATAAATATTTATAAGTATGTATCTATATATAAATGTGGATGTTTACGTTAAATTTCTTTTGAAAATTTTATTATTGGAAAACTATTAAAAGTAAAGGGGTTATTATTTTTTAAACTATAGGGCCAATATTGGCCAAATATTAAATACTTGATATTTAATATTTGTAGAGGATCAAATTTGACATTTTGGAAAAATGAATTATTAGGCAATTGTTATAATTGTTTTAGTTAACTTTATAGTCAAACCAAACCACATTATTTACATTTTTTCAATTCATTATTTAAATTCAATAGATTAAGAGTTAACATTATTTTAATTAATCCTAGCGAAATTAAATACTATTGGAGATAATTAATATATCTTGTTTAATAATTTAAGGATTATTTGATTAAACCAATTTATTACTTAATATGGTAATAATGACACTTTTTGGAGAATTATTCTGCATTAAAATGTTAACGCTTGTGTGGTTAAGATAATTAAATTGACTTTAGGAAACCATTCTATTTAATCCTGAGTTAACCTTTAGTTAAGACAAAACTTATTCATTCCACTTTTAATGTAGATTATTTAGTGTATTTATGTTGTTTTAAAAAAATAAAATTGTTGTTCCGTTTTGCCCAAAAGTTTGGGCATGACATTTTGGTATCAGAGCGAGGTTTCCAACACTAGGAACCTTTCTCTGTTACGTTTTGCTTTTAATATTATTTTCTTTAAGAATTGTTAATTAATTATTTATTTACTTTATTTTATATTATTGATCATTAAGGATGTCGCCAATTATGTGACAAGCTCGTAAGCGTAGTAGGGGTCCTAGACGTGCTCGCATGGCATGTGAGGACATTGTGCAGGACAAGTCGAATCTAGAAGGGGAGCAAGAAGCTCCTCCCGAACAACCGATTGACCCCAATAGAGACATTTTGGTTCCACTTTAGAACCTGATAGGAATAGTTCAGGATATACTCCTAGTAGTAGATCGTCAAGCAGAGCACCAGAATTTGGGGAGTCATAGATCCGTAGCTAGGTAGCGGAGTAGGAGTCCACCTCCTAACCGTATAGAGGCCCAAGCTGAGCATGAGCTTGAGTCAGTCCATCTACTTGAGGCACCTCTAGTAGTGGCACCAGTTATTTTTGAGATAGCACCCCATGATCCCGGGGATCAGATCAGAGAGACTCTACATCTTCAGCCACCATCATTTGCAGGATCTACCGATGGGGTAGAGGCTGAGGCTTGGCTTTTGAGTCTAGAGAGGTGCTTTGGATTACATCCCTATGAGAGAAATTTGAAGGTACGGATTGCCATTCACCTTCAGAGAGGGACGACTTCCACATGGTGGAAGCAAGAGGAGTACGAGAATGATTTAGCTGGGGACACTATCACTTGGGACATCTTTACATAGAGATTAAGGGACAGATACCTTTTAGAGCACTATAGGAAGCATAGGATTCCCGAGTTTCATGACCTTTAGCAGAAGGGTCTCTCCATGTCCTAGTATGAGAGAAAGTTCTTCAAGCTCTTACCCTACGTTGACTACTTGAAGGACAAGAAGTTACTCATCAACCAGTTTATCAGAGGATTGAATGTCGGTATAGCAGGACCAGTTAGGATGGCAGCTCCAGGGAGCCTTTGAGTTACCATGGAGAAGGCCTTGATATTAGAGGAGATTTAGGGTAGATCAGAGGACACGCAAGATCGACATTAGAACTAAAACCCTATACCATAGTCTTTTGGGTTTCAGAAACCCCACCGGAAGGGTAACCATAGGAATTCATCGGGGTCCTTTAAACCCCCTCCTTTGCAGCAGCCACAGTAGAATCAGAGGCAAAGGCCTCCATAGGGTCAACAAGGCTTTAAGCCCAGGTAGTGGCATTCATAGGGTCTTAGGTGTGACCAATGATCATAGGGTCCTTACACACCTCTAGCATGGACTCAGTAGTCCTCCAGGGGTGGTTTCAGTGGTTCGAGTAGGATAGGAGGACAAGGATACTCTAGGCCATATGGTGTTCAGTTTCAAACATGTGGTGCTTGTTTCACTTGTGGGGCCATGGGACACATGGCGAGAGAGTGTCCACAGGGACAAATGACAGACAATCAGTGGATGGCAGGTCCGGAGCCTACAATTGGGGACATGGGTAAGTCCCATAGAGTCTTCACAGTGGTTGACAACCGCTAGGCAAAGCATCAGGCCATAGTCATAGAGGTCACAAGTATGATCATAGGTAGCAATTTTTCTATCTTGTTTGATTCAGGAGCTACAAATTCTTTTATATCTCCATTGGTTATGGAGCATTGCGGGCTAGTGGCAACTAGGCAAGGTCATAGTTGGGAAGTGGAGTTGGCTTCAGGAGCTAGAGTGTCTGTTGAGCCAGTGGTTAGGGGTTGTCAGCTTTAATTGAGAGTACAACCACCTTAGTAGACTTTTGAGTCACACCTCTAGGATCTTATGGCATTGCTCTTGGCATGGATTGGCTATACGCCCATAGAACCAAGATGGATTGTCACCAGAAAAAGATCAAGTGTGTGGATGATCAAGGTACCTCCATAGTAATTTCATGGATTCAGAGGCCCGTATCACTTCGTATGATTTATGCTATGCAGCTTAAGCGGAGCATGTGAAAGGGATGCCAGTTATTTTCCAACACCATCAGTGATAGAGAGGAAGAGAATGAGAAGGAGCCTTCCCTAGATGATCATCCCATCCTTGAGGAATTTGCAGATGTGTTTCTTTCTGAGCTACCTAGTATGCCACCTAGTAGAGATATTGATTTTCACATAGATCTTGTACCAGGAGCTGAGCCATTTTTGAGAGCACCATATAGGATGACCACAAATGAGCTTAATGAGATCAAGATGCAGCTTGAGGAACTCTTAGAGAAGGGTCACATTCATCCTAGCATCTCCCCTTGGGGTGCACTAGTCATCTTTGTGAAGAAGAAGGATGGATCCCTTCAGTTATGTATGAATTACAGATAGTTGAACAAAGTGACCATCAGAACTGATATCCTTTGCCTAGGATCGATGACTTGTTTGATCAGCTTCAGGGTACCAAATTATTTTTCAAGATAGATATGAAGTTAGGGTACCATCAGTTGAGGATTGTAGAGAGCGATATCCACAAGACCGGTTTTCATACCAGGTATGGCCATTATGAGTTCACTATGGTTCCATTTGGTCTTACAAATGCTCCAACTGTATTCATGAGTCTCATGAATGGGGTATTCCATAGTTTCCTTGATCGATTTATGATTGTGTTCCTCGATGACATATTGATATATTCTCAGAATGAGAAGGAGCACGAGGAGCGCTTGAGATAAGTATTGCAGTGCTTGAGAGATAACCAGTTGTATGGCTGTCTATCGAAGTATGCATTCTTTAAATCAGAGATCAGATATCTAGGACATTCTATATCTGGTGATGGGATCTCATTTGACCCATCAAATATCAGAGCTATTATGGATTGACCAGCACCAACTAGTGTGACAGAAGTCAGGAGTTTCATGGGTCTAGTAGGGTACTACAAACGCTTCGTTGAGGGGTTCTCTAGGGTTGCACGTCCTATTACATCCCTTCCACAAAAGGGAAAGAAATTCAAGTGGACAGAAAGGTGTGAGAGGGCCTTTCAGGATCTTAAAAGGGCACTCACTAGTGCACCTATTCATTTTGTGTTAGACCCCTCGGCTAATTTCATGGTATGCACAAATGCTTCCTTGGATGGATTAGGAGCAGTCGTTATGTAGGAGGGTCGAGTTATAGCATATGAGTCTAGGAAAATTAAGACTCACAAGCTTAACTACCCTACTCATGGCCTTGAGCTTGCAGTAGTGGTGCACGCACTTGTGAGGTGGAGAAATTTTCTTTTGGGTCATCATTTTGAGCTTCATTCAGATCATCAAAGCTTGCAGTACATACTCACTCAGCCTAATCTTAATGCTCGTCAAAGGAGATGGATGGATTTTTTATGTGAGTATGATTTTGATGTTCACTACATCAAGGGGAAAGAGAGCATAGTTGTAGATGCCTTGAGTAGGAGACGTCATAAGATATGCTCCATGACTATGGACATAGATTTGAGAGGTCGTATATTGCAACAGTTGCCAGAGGATGAGTTGTATTTAGAGGTATGTCGAGTAGTGCTATCTCAGGAGACCCTAGAAGGGAAATATGCAGACTATTCATTAGAGTCTGATGGACTACTACACCATAGAGGGTGCATCTATCTACCTTTTTCTAGAGGATTTCATGATTTCATTGTGTTAGAGACTCATAGATCTCCTTATGCATCACATTTCAGAGTTAAGAAGATGCATGCAGATTTGAGACAGTTATATCATTGGCCAAGTATGCGGCAATTCATTGTTGTACTAGTAGCTTGATGCCTTGAGTGCCAGAGAGTCAAGGCAAAGCACCACCATCCAGGTGGGTTTCTCTAGTCTCATGCGATACCATAGTGGAAGTGGGATACTATATCAATGATATTTTTCATTGGTCTTCCTATGTCAGTGCGTTGTCATGATGCCATCATGGTGATAGTTGACAAGTTGACCAAAGTGGCCCACTTCTCACCAGTTCAGACTACCTTCACAGCACCAGCAGTGGCACAGGTATTCTTGTAGGATATTGTTAGACTTCATGGTGTTCCAAGCAAGATTATCTCAGATAGAGATTCCCTCTTTACTTCTTCCTTTTGGAAGGCATTACAGGCAGCAATGGGTACCAGACTCAACTTTAGTACAACCTATCATCCATAAATGGATGGACAGATAGAGAGGATAAACTAGGTGTTAGAAGACATGCTCCGTATGTACATCATGGATCATCAGACTAGATGGGAAGATTACCTTCCTTTGGTAGAGTTTGCCTATAATAATGGGCATCACACTTCTTTAGGGATGCCACCTTTTTCAAGCTTTGTATGGTAGACCTTGTAGGACACCTTGGAGTTGGGATTGTATTGAGGATAGAGTAGCCATAGGTCCTGAGATGGTTCATGATATAGAGCAGTAGGTGATTTTAATTAGATAGCACTTTAGAGAGGCACATGATAGGCAAAAGAAATATGTAGATGCGAAGAGGATAGATCGTAGCTTCATGGTTGGGGACATAGTTTTCTTGAGAGTGCAATCGCATAAGAGTCCAATCCATTATGGAAAGGGTTATAAGCTTGCAGCTCACTTTGTTGGACCATTTGAGATCCTTGACAGGATAGGACCAGTTGCATATCATCTAGCTTTGCCACCTAGCCTGTCAAGCATCCATGATGTGTTTCATGTATTAGTTCTGAGGAGGTACATTAATGATGAGTCTCACATTTTGGATTGGGATGCCTTGCAGGTGGAGTCGGATGAGTAGCTAGCTTTGGAGCCCTTCCATATTTTGGCTCACCAGACGCTATCTCTTTGAGGTTGAGAGCTAGACCAAGTTAGCATCCAGTGGGATTGCTATGATGAGGTTACGACATCATGGGAGGATGCAACATAGATGAGATCTCAGTACCCCCATCTTTTTGATGAACTCCAGGAGGAAGTTCATTCCTAGAGGGGGAGGGTGTGAGGCCCTACTGTTATCACTGTTTAAAGAATGGGTTTGCCTTTCCCATAAGTTGGCTAAATTTTTGAATTTTTGAATTAATCCTACTTTCAGTTGGTTCAGCTCTCCGTTAGGTCTTAGGGCTTTTAGGGTTTTAATTTCAAATTCTCCTTTTGCTTCACAAAATATTGAAAACCCCTGGTTTCTAATTCCTCGTTACTTTATCCACTTAAGTAATGGGTCTCAGATTCATGAGAAGTGTCCCCCCTTGTCATTTGCCTAGGTTGTCTTGTGAATTAATTATAATTTTCACGCCTTATACCTTTTCTTCCTAATGTTCTGGGCCCGTTAAGTTGGGCGCATCTTTCAGAAAAATATATAGTTCTCGCTATTTCGCAAAGGTAAAGTGCTTGTGGCTTAAGACTCACAAAATGGTGAAAAGGTGGTGGGCCTGCAATGAAAAGGAGTTGTGTTCAAAATGACTAAAAGGGTCACACTTAAAGAATGATCATTTTCAATCTGATCCGACAGTTCACGCTATTTCGCAAGGCAAAATGGCTTGTGGTTTAAGACTCGCGAAATGGCGAAATGATGCGGCATTCCAAGCAAATGGTCTGGCTAGTCTTGAAGGTGAGTAAGATGATGGCACGTGGTGGAAAATGTAATAGTCAGCAAGGGGGGTCTGAGAGTTTCAAAGAAGGTGGGTCCCAGAAAAGAAAGATACCGCTGGATAAAAGGTATTCTAACAGATATAGGTGGTGAAAATAGAGAGGAACCTAATGTTTTTCTCTCAGCAAATCAAAGATTGACATGTTAGCTTGAAAGATGACTAGATGCCGGGTCTTCAGAGTTAAGTCAGAGGGCCCACATTTGCAGGTAAAAGTTCAGAGTGTAAAGATCGATCAGGTCTCATTTGATCGGACAGCCTGCGTTATTTTGTGAAGGTGAAGTGCTCGCATTTTAAGCCCTGTGAAATGGCGAAATAAAAATGGTGACAATACAGCAGGCTAACTGGTGAGCAAGTTAGATGAAGATCGATGGCCCGCGCGGTTTCGCAGATTGAAGATGCACAAATATTAGAGGTTGTGAAATGGCGAAAAGGTTTTTCGTTCTTAAAGGCAAAGAGAACATGAAGTGTAAAGGTCGGTCAACTCTCATTTGATCTAACGACTGGCGCTATTTCGTGCTTGTAAGATGCCTGAAGGATATGCTCAAAAAAATGGCAAAAGTAAAGGAGATTCATCTTAATGCCAGGCTAAATGGTGATGTGTACATGAGCATATGGCTTCCATAGAGATTGAAGGTGCCAAGGTGTAACTGGCAGTTTTAAAAGGGGGTATAACATGTGGCTGACTCAGATTTAAACTTAATAAGTTTCCCAAGGCAAATGGTTAGGTGCCATGTGGTATCCGGTAACTAGAGGAGGAGCGGAGCAAGCAAGCTAGTATAAGAGTCTTCACTTAAAGGATGATCAAGTATGGTTTGATCCGACAGTTGGCACTATTTTGCAGCCTAAAGTTGAATGCAGATTAAGCTCTGCGAAATAGCGAGAACCCATTAGCTGTCAGGTGAAGGCACGGTTATTGAAAAAGCTGACTGTCCAGGTGAAAGTTAAAGGCTATGCAGTTTGGGTCCCATCTGAAACCTGGTGTAGTTTCGCAAAGGTAAGGTGCTCATGGGATAAAACTCGTGAAATGGTGAAACAAAATAAGGCCCGGTGAAAAGGGTAAAAGTACTAAGCTAGTGTAAAGACCGATCAACTCTCATTTGATCAGACGACCGGTGTTATTTCGTGAAGTAAAGTTTCCTAGAAATTAAGCTTTGCGAAATAGCAAAAAGAGAAAATGCATAGGCGTTGTGACCCGTTGGAGCAAAAATTTCAAATTCTTTCATGAATTCAATTCTGAACGGATGGCCAAGCATGTGGAATCAATGTCGCAGTTAAGAGCCTAGCCACCATATATGATCTCGTATCAATTAAACTGAGGTATCATTCTAAAGAGAACTTGTAAAGAAGTAGTTGCAGAGTAGACTTCTTCAGTTGCAGAGCTAATTCCTTTGAGTACAAGCAGGTTTTTCTATACTCTTGTTCGTCCATCATTTTTTAACTATGTGTGTTTTATTGAGGTTTTAATCTGTCATAGAACAATTGAAGGAGATTGTTAAATTGCTTGCTTAATTTTCTAAAAGAGATGGCACCTAAGAGGGAATTCTTAGGAAAGGTCAATTAGCATGAGAGGGCCATTTGTGATGATTTCCTTGAATAGTTGACATTCTCAACTAATGTGGCTTCCAAAATGAAAGAATTGGTGCCAAGAGCTTCTCGCCTGAAAATAGGAGAGGGTTTATATGATAAGGGAAATTGGTTAAGAGACCCTCAAATAAGGATGTCTAGGTTGGGATTATTCAAGATTGGATTCAGCATGAGAAATTCTCCAGCCCCTCAGAACAATATATGGGAGTTGGATGTTGGAAAGTTGGTGGTTCCCGGGGTTTTCTTTGATGTAGATCTTCTAACTCAGATTGCCCATAACTATGACCCAACTTCAAGAAGTGTTAAGGATATCAGTGGGAAGACCCTCATTGAAATTAATAATGAGGAATTCAAGAATGCCTTTGGGTTAAATGAATACACTAATTTTTTGGAGCCTATTGATTTTAAATCACTAGCTCAGGTGTATAATGTGCAAAGAAACCACCTAAGAAATGGGCCTCTCAAAGAATTCTTTTTGAAGATAGGTGGGTTGACTATTGTGGGACATAACACTAAAGAGCCCTTTTCTCTAAATTTGTTTACCCTTAGGGCTAAAGGATTATACTGGTCACTCTACCAAATCCTAGGGGAAGATGCTGAAGCAAGTATGCCTACTCACTACATGTTGATGGTTTCTCAGATTTTGAATCCTTCTATGGCAATAACTTTTGATTATGCTTCTTTTATAACTGATGCTATCCATAATGGATTGATAGGGATCAAGAATGGGAAAGTAGATAGGCCCTTCGGGTGGTACTCCCTTATGCATTTATTTTTATTCAAAGGTGGTGATTATTTTGCAAGTGTGATGGACCTTGTAAAAGAGAAGGATGGAGAAAAGATGCTAGTGCAATTATGGAGCACAGTTTTGTCATGGGATAGAGAAGATGCAAGTTTTCTAAGGTTTGATAAATATTTTGCATCAAAAATTAGGACCCTTATCTGTTCGGAAAACCCAAGAGTTCCTAAGGTGCTTTTGGAATTCATTAGGCCACAAGAGTTTGCAGAGGACATAAAAATTGTCCACAATTGGGGTGATATTTACTTATACCCTATTTCCACAGTGTTCAAAATATATGGTTTCACAGGTGCCCCATTTTTGTTACCTTATCATGTCCCTCTTAAAGTGAGAATTGCAGAGATTCTTAGGCAGATTGGTGCTATGCAAGAGGCAGAATTGACTGGCAGAGGTAAAGGGACAATTTTTCCTACAATTACCATGGCACACCAATTTGTGATAACCAAAGGAGGTTGGAAATGTTTTGAAGATTTCCTCCAGCCATATCATTTATCAACTGTAGTCTCTTGGTGTGCTGAACCCGAATATTTCTTCAATGGTATGTTTAGGAAGAGGGCTGTATGCAAAGCTAAACCCCATCAATTTCAGTTCCTTGAAGACCTCATCAGGAATATGTTTGATTTAGATGAACAAGAGTTGAGAAAGGAAAAGTGGGTAGCCTATAAGAAGGCCTTAGACTTGGTGCACCAACTTGACATAAGTTATGACCCTTTGTCTAGCTTTCACCCCTTTGCAGAGAAGTTGAAGTTCTTAATTCTTAGTTTTGAGGAGGTGATGCATGTACTAAAAGAAAAGAGGGAGGTTGTAATTAAAAACAATCCTGAGAAAGCAAGACTGATCCTGAGTAGGTTTACATCTGCTAGGCTGATCCCTCTTGGTAATTACATGCTACATAAGAAATCTAATTACAGTGTACTTATGCCTGCTTCAGGGGAGCCCTCTACCTCTAAAGGTAAGAGGAAGATACATGATGTCATTGACATCCCTAGTAGCCCAAAGAAACAAAGAGTGGGAAAAGAGGTACAACCTAAAGAACCTTTGTACTCCCCATCTCAATCACCTGTCCATATAGGAGATGAAAAGGCAGCAGCTAAGCAACTATTGCAGCTAGGCAGTTTAGGGGAAATTGCCTACACTTATGATGAGGTAGAGGAAGGAATGCCAGAAGAGCCCTTAGCTACTGAAATGGATATCACCATCAATGAATTCAAAGGCCATGAATGGGATCCTGAGATGAAACAGGCCAGTGAAGATTTCTTGGCTGATGACAAATTTATCACATCAGAAGCATTTATACAATTTGTGTGGAAGCAAAGCATTGGCAAATACAATGCAAGGTGTAACAAAAGGAAGAGTGAGCAGCCTCATAAAGACCCAGCTATAGTTGAGGAAGAAATAAAGCAAGAAATGGTTGAAGACTTTAATACCATCACTCCTCAATAAGGAAGAGACATGGTGGCACAAGCTGGGGTACTCATTCTCCCTGAATGGGATATAGCAGATGCTCTAGTCCTGGAAGCAGTAAGAAAGGAGACTAAACCTATGGAGGGAGTCACTTTCAATAAAGATAATGCTTCATTAGTTATGTGGTCTCTGAAAAGAGATGAAAATAAGAAGAAAAATGACACCTCAATGTCAAGTTACCTTGGAGGGATGATGGTGAAGAGGGTGCAGACTACTGGGGTAGTGGAAGCTGCTAGCACTGTACTAGAAACTGCAAAATTTAGTGTTGCAGTAGCGGAAAGGGAAGCTAAGGAAAAGGCAGATCTCTAGGTTAAATTGGAGATAGTTTTAAAAGCCTACACTAATTCCCAAGAAGAGGTAAGGAATAGAGATAGCATCATTGCTAAATTGCAGAAGCAACTAGCAGGACAATATCATCATGGTGAATCCTCAACACTGATGATCTCCTCTTCTCCTGCTAGACCTCCACCTATCAGCCCTATCATTGAGTTCCCACCATCTCCAGCGCCTTCTAGCTCCCAAATGATTGAGATTACTCCTCAAGAGTTAGAGAATTTAAGACAGGCTCAAGCCCTGTATGCAAAGAAGTATGAGGATAGAGTAAAGGCCACTGTCACTAGTTTTGCAGGTACCATGAATGCCTCATTGCTATACAATAATGTAGGTAAAATTTTGGATATATGGAATGAGCTCGGGGGAGATAAGGCCATGTTGACAAGGCCATGTTGACACCTATTTTTGATAAATGGAGGCCTAGGGAGCAAGATTTAGAGTTTATATGTGCATCTTATGATGAAGCAAGGGCCAATCCTATCATTAAATCCACTTGTGACATCACCAAAGATTTAGTACAAGTAGGGGTGGATAATGTTGATAGGAAAGTTAACTTGTGTAAATAGGAATATGCTGATCAGGTTTTTGAGTTGCTCCCAGGAGTTTTTGCTAGCCCAGATCAACTGAAGGACAAACAAATGTGGCTTAAGGAGGTAGAAGCCAAACTGTCAGCAAGAATTAAAGGAATTATTGACCTAGATGATGCTTCCTTCTTTGTTGTGACAATACAGGAGATAGAGAAAATTAAGTCACATTATGGTTTTCTCAATTCAAAAGTCAACAAGATGAGAAACTCCTAGAAAAGGTTGACCAAGGCCAAGGCTAAAGTGATTAATTTCTCATGGCCAACCGATGATGTGTATGATGAGTGGACAACAAAATATGCCACCCATGATCCTGAACAGTTAGAGAGTGCCCCTGAAAAGGTAGAAGAGGTTGCAACCGAACAACTTGTTGAAGAAGCTGTAGAGGCCGAAAAGAACTTGTAACTATTTTTGTAAAAGGCTTTGTAACTTCTTTTTTGGAAAGAAATGATTGTAACAAATTCTCCTCGGAAAGTCCAAAGCTTTGTGCATCCATATTGTTATAAATTGATACTAGGACTAGAGAGAGAGGGATCACAAATAATTGTAAGAAAACGCTATAGAAATTCATATCTGAGCTTTTCTAAGTGTAATGGAGGAAATTCCAAAGTTTTTGTAGTACTTTCTTGAAAAATATATCAATATACAGACCATTGGCTTTTGAGTAAACTTTGTGTCATCTTCAAATGTGTTTACAATTTGTTTCCTATTTTCATTCTGAATAATCCAGGGTTATTTTGTTTGAATGGGGTTGCAAGGCAATTTTCAGTAGATGTGTTCACTGGCTTTTCTCTTTAGGAGGGAAATTAAAGATGCGGGGATCACTCCTACCAATAAATTCTTTGGAGGGAACTTTGAATCTTGATGATCATAGTTTAATTTGATATGCATAAATTCTTATAAGTGTTAGGAATGTATAAGGATTAACAGAAGCTGAGCCAATGGGATGTGTAAAGATATTTTGTTTGGGGAGTATTATCTGAATTTAGATGACTCTGTGACCTTGGATAAGGCACTGGTATTGATTGAAGTTGTTTATTACATGTTTTGTTGGTCACAATACTGAATATGAGTATAATTTGCATTTGTTTGTTTCAGTTGGTTTCATGGTGATTAAATCCACTGGTTTTCTGGACTGGTTTGCTATGGGTTTATTTTTGAAAGTGTGAAGTTAATTCACAAAGGTATACCCACCTGGACTCTGAATAAGTCCAAAGTGTAGAAGGTTAAATCAAACCTTGTCATATGTTGTCCTAAGAATTTCCTTACCTTTGGTATCTCTTTTGCATAGAGTTCAATCATATTATATTAAGGATGTCAAAGAGAATCAGATTTTGAAGACAACACCTACCCCGAGCCATCATAGTATTTTAGTTATTTTTATGTTGGACCTATTATTGATACTATATTTTGATGAAGGCCAACTTCCTAGAGCTCACTACTCAACAAGAAGTCACACTAACTTACAAGAGGATTTACACCAATCCAATATTCTATACTACTTTACAATAGCATCTTCAATGCCAGATTCAGTACTGATTCTTGCTCTGTTCTTTACATATACCCTCAACCTACAATTTGCACATTAGGTCTGCCTTATAATTTATTTATTACATTCTCTCCATATCTTTCAAATGCCTACAATGATCTCTTTTATATACAAGAGTCATTTTACAATTTTCCAAGTCGGCTTACAATGATAAACAAAATATTACACATCAAAAATCTTGTCGGCCTCTGTGCCGGTATACATATTTCCTTCTGTGTCGGTGCCGGTGTAGATTGATTTGTTGATGTCGGTGCACTGTTCTGTTTGAGTAATGCTTTGCCGGTATAATGTCTTTGCTGGTGCCATAGGATTGCAAGGTTGCCTATGTAATGCTTTGCCGGTATAATGTCTTTGTCGGTGCCATAGGATTGCAAGGTTGCCTGTGTAATGCTTTGTCAGTATAATGTCTTTGCCGGTGCCATAGGATTGCAAGGTTGCCATCAATGACAAAACCTTCAATCACACACAATGTCTCATTGGAGTGTCCATATGCCAACATTGTCCACCCTAGTCTGAGTAAGATATAGCAATCCACCAACCATAGATCTATATAGGCTCTGATTAGCTTTTAGAGAATCATCATTCTTAGACAATTTATAACTAGTCACCATAGGAGTTCCAATAGGTTTGGAGTCATCTAATCCAAAAAAATTCAGCAATTCATTCACATATTTAGTTTGAGATATAAATATACCTTTTCCTATCTGTGAAATCTATAAACCTAAGAAGAATTTCATCTCACCAATCATAGACATCTCAAATTCTTCCTGCATATCACTAGCAAACTTCATGCTCAAGTCATCATCACCTCCAAAAATAATATCATCAACAAAGACTTCAACAATCAATATGTTATCATTTTCTATCTTAAAGTATAGATTACTATTAGTAGCAACTTTATTGAATCTCAATTTCAACAAATACTTATCTAGTCTAGTATACCAAGCTCTAGGGGCTTGTTTCAATCCATAAAGAGCTTTCTTCAACTTACATACCATGTCCCCATCATATGATAATAAAAATCCATCAAGTTTCTCAATGTAGACTTCCTCCTCAAGATCACCATTCAAGAAGGCAAATTTGACATCCATCTGATATACCTTGAAATATTTATAAGTAGCATATGCAAGCAATAATCTAACAACTTTAAGTTTGGCCATTGGAGAAAAAGTCTCCTCATAGTCAATTCTTTCTTTCTGTGAATATCCTTTACAAACCAATCTTGCTTTATTTCTGACAACTTCACCAGCTTCATTTAATTTGTTCCTGAATATCCATTTAGTACCTATAACATTCTTATCCTTAGGTATAAGCACAAGCTCCCAAGTATTGTTCTTTTCAATCTGATCTAATTCTTCTTCCATAGCTCTCATCCAATTTTCATCTTTACAAGCTTCAACAACATCTTTAGGTTCAACTTCAGAAATTAGACACACTTCTTCATAAAATAACCTTCTTCTAGACATCTGACCTTTATTTTTATCACCAATAATCTAATTTTTCAGAATGATTCAGTCTTACATACCTTAGAGTCTTCTAATTGTTCTGATTTTGAGGTTTTGTACCTCTTTCATTGGCAGCAACAACATCCAGATTAATTGTCTGTACTGGATTAGTCTGCTTAGGCTCTTCAGTCTGAATAGGAGCTAAAACAACATGGTATCCATCATCATATCCACATGCTCTAATCTCTTTTCCAATGTTCTCATCTACCTTCACATTTGCACTTTCCACTATCTTTCTAAGTCTCTTATTATAGCACCGATAGGCTTTTCTCTTTTGAGAATATCCCAACAAAATTCCTTCATCACTTCTAGCATCAAACTTTCATATATCCTCATCTCTCTTGATATACCATTTGCTACCAAAAAATATGAAATATCTCATAGTAGGAACATGACCAAACCATAATTCATAAGGGGTCTTACCGGTATCACCTTTGATATGAACTTTGTTAAATATGTAAACAATAGTGCTAATGGCTTCTCTCCAGTAAATATTTGGAGAATTCCCTTCAATTAGCATAGTCCTTGTAGCATCTAAGATAGTTATGTTCTTCCTTTCAACTTCATTCTATTGAGGGGTTCTAGGATCAGATAGTTGTCTTCTAATCCCATGCTTCTCACAGAATGAATTGAACTCACCAGAACAAAATTATCCACCTCTATCAGATCTCAGACATTTCACCTTTAGTCCAGACTTAATATCAACCTTTGCTTTGAATATCTTGAATTTGTCTAATGCTTCTGATTTCTCCTTCAAAAAGACAACCCACATCATCCTTGAAGAATCAATAATTAACAACATAAAGTATCTATCACCCTACACACTTCTAACATTCGTAGGTCCACATAGGTCAGTATGCACATGATCTAGCAATTCATTAGATGTATACTATTTTCTCTTGAAATAAATCCGTGTTTGCTTACCCAACTGACATTCCTTACATACTAGATTAGAAGGCTTAAAAATATTAGGAAAATCTCTAATAGCTTGTGTAGAACTGATCTTAATCATTGAATCAAAGTTAATATGACACATTCTCCTATGCCACAACCAACTCTCCTTAATTTGAGTAATCAAACAACTTTTCTCACCAGCATTCAAGTGAAAAATGTTACCTTTAGTCTTAGTTCTATATGTAATCTCTATACCGAAGGCATTTAGGATCTTTCATTTTCCATTCTTGAATTATATATCATAACCTTTATCAACCATCTGTCCAAAACTCAAAAGATTATGCTTCAAACCTTCAACATACAAGACATCACCAATGTTATGCTTACCATCAAAAGAAATATAACCTCTACTATGGATCACATAGGCTTTGTCATCTCCAATATTATTATTCCACCATCATATCTTTCAATACTCACAAATTAAATTTTATCACCAGTCATATGATGTGAACAATCGTTGTCAATCACCCATTCATCTCTCTCTTCAAATTAAGAAACTAAAGATTTCTCCTCAATAAAACAACTAGTGGAATCAACTGGTACCGATCTATCTTGTTTAATGGCAATAAACACAACTTCATCTTCTTCTAATTATTCATCTATAACATCTTCATTAGCAATATAATAACAGTTCTTTTGATTTCCATACTTCCAATTAAACTTGTAAGGCTTATCATACTTGTCATGCTTCTCATATCTATCACTCCTATCATGCTTATCAAACTTATCATGCCTCTCATATTTATCCATTGTCTCCGGGCATCTAGAAGAAAAATGTCCTATCTTATTACAAGAGAAACATTTCAAAGGCATTTTTCCATCACACGTTCTAGCTCCTTTGGGCAATCTCCAGACAATCAATGCTTTAAGCCTATCCATCTCTCTTTCTTTCTCTTCCATCTCTATTCTCTCTCTTTCATATCTAGCTATTTTGCACTTGTTAGGATCATACTTCTGCTTTTCAGATACAGATGTTGATGCTCTAAATGTTTTCTTAGACTTTCCATGTGATTCTCCAAACTCACTTAACTCAAATGTAGAAATCTTTCCAACCAACATATCTCTTGTCATTGTAGTCACACTTCGGATGTCATCAATAGCAGTCACCTTATGTTTATAAGAAAAAGGAAAAGATCCCAATACCTTAGCAACAATTTCATCTTCTTCAAGGGTTCCATCGACACATATGATACCTAGGACAAGGCCATTCACCTTAGCCATGAAAGAGTGTATGTTCTCATCATCTCCCATCTTCAACATCTCATATTTTCCTTTCAAACTTTGAAGATTAGAAACTTTCACTTGTTTATCTCCTTCATGTAGGATTTCAAGCTTCTCCTAGATCTCATGTGAAGTTTGAAGTCCCATTACATTTGTCATCTCATAATCAATAGTAATTGGTCCATTTGGAGGAGCAGAATAGGAATTCTTTGTAATCTTCCAATAATCTTCTCCAAGACATTTCAAGTGCACTTCCATCCAGTTCTTCCATATAGCATAGTTACTTCCATCAAATCTCAGACTGTCCTTCTTAAAGATAACACATACAATTGTCATCCCAGATCTCCTCAAGTGGTTAAGCTTCTTCTAGAGGGTCTATCTCTTATACCAATTGTTAGCAAAAAAGAGGAGGACAACTGAGAGGGAGGGGGATGAATAAGTTTTCACCGGATTTACAAAATTAACTACAAAAATAGATTTGATAAACTGCAGCAATAATAAAGATAAGAAAATTGATAGAACAACACACAACACCAAGATTTTGACATGGAAAACCCGGTTAAGAGAAAAAACATGGTGGAAACTAACCACAATAAGATGATACTCTATAGTAGTATGTGAAAATATTACAATGGAGAATGCACATGCATTTAGGCACACTACCTAGAGCTCACTGCTCAAAAGATAATGACCTGAAAGGCTACAACCCTCAAGGAAGTCTTACTAACTTACAAAAATATTCAGACTACAATCCAGAAGAAATGAATGGAAAGAATAGCATTGCCAAATGCCTGATTACAATTCTGGTTAAGCACAATTGTCTTCTTTGCAACACCAATATCTCCTCAATCACAATGTTGAAGGGATGAATCTCTTGCTTGCATGTACACCACTCTTAGATAATATAGACACAACCTGAATATCTAAATTACGTGACAATATCATCTATATATATAATTCATCAACCTTCATAACAAGGTCGGCTAAACCCTTAATCCATAATTATAAAATTACATCACATGATACAAAGATTGACCACTGGACCAATATAATGATTTACATGGCATAGCATGGACCTAATTCAAATTACCAAATGTCCAATATCACTAGAAATCATGTCAAGAACAATCGCAACATGCTACACCACCAGAAAAACTGCATAACATGAAAATCATCATCGTTTCATGAAAACCACCAATAATATGCATAATGATCAATGTGGATCATCAAAAAAATAGGACACAATTAGGAAACACTAGCGAGCATGTTAGAATCATCAGAAATAGCTGCATGAACACCACTTATCAAATCTTCATCGATCAACATCAAGAACTCAACTAATCAACAACTACCACAAAAAAAGATAACTTGTAGAGCACCAAATCATGAACCATCTAAAATGAAGATACACAAGACAATCCCAAACATCATCTCAAAATCTTAGCACAAGATCTAATCACACTGGAATATACCAGAGGAAATACTAAACTCTGCAAGGCACTGATCAACAAAACCAAACTATAAAACTGGATCATAATATCTTCCCAATCTGCATGTACTGGAACAATTCTCAAGAATATGTTGACATCAATGACAACAATATATCCTAGTAGCAGCAATGTCCAACAATCTCCAACATGGTCGTGTGAAATCCTATGACTAGGGCCTCAAATTCAGCTATATTATTAGTGAAGGGAAGTTGATTCTAAATTATATTGGAATATGGATGAATTAATCATCCTCTAAGAACATCATTGATATCACTATCATTTCATCTGCAGTATTCATAGGCTCTTCCCCTCTTCCATTTGATCTTCATAGTTATGGTTTTCCTCTTCATATCATGGTGGAGCCATTTGTGACTAATCCACCCCTTCATCACCCTTTAAGGCCCTTATTACACTAGTGGCCTCACCAGTGTCTCCTTCTCCCTCTAACTCTTTATAAGGAACAAGGGGATTAGGGTCATTTTTTTTTCTTAGATAAGGGAGAGGAAGGAGAAGTCTCCTACATAGATTCATCATTAGAGACATCATGAATAATAACCCCATGGGGTTTCTTTAGAGGAACTGTGGCCTCCTTTGGTGGGGATCCATCGCTTGCTAATTTTCCAATGAAATTATCTAAACAATAGTCAATTCTCCTTAGCTCATCATTTTCTTC
Source organism: Cryptomeria japonica (assembly GCF_030272615.1). Lineage (NCBI taxonomy): Eukaryota > Viridiplantae > Streptophyta > Pinopsida > Cupressales > Cupressaceae > Cryptomeria > Cryptomeria japonica. The sequence continues at coordinate 321,644,189 of NC_081410.1, forward strand.
ATTAAAAATCTAAGGAAACTAGGATCCCTTTTCTTATTTTCCTCTTGTAGTCTCATCAGAATATGCAACTTCTTTCTTCTCTACACAATGTATTGAAATGATATACAATTTTTTATCAAGTCTTCTTGTATCAACACATCATGTGAAATTGTTTTAACAACATAACTAATATGACACTCTGGATCGCAGATCCTCTATGGGCTAGATTTCAAACAATAATTCATCTTCAAATAGCCCTGCAATTTCTCCAACATATTTGATCCAATATAAATATCTACACATTTAGTGACATAGGGAAAGAATGTCCCCTTCTTTCTTTTTTCTATCACTTCCTTCTCAAGCCATAGCATTTGGCACCTAAATTCCAGAAATGCAAGCCTGTTTGACACAAATAGAGGTAGCAAGTGAAGAGCTTGGGGGCACCCATATACTTTGATGTGGTATGTTCTCCCATGTAGAACCAATTAGTAAAATTACGAGTATGACCCTTTTCAGGATTAAAAGCAAGTGGTCTTAACACCCTTCTCAAATTTAGTGATATTGTTTCAACTTGATGGTTGAGGGCATCAAAAATCACAATAACAAATGAATCATGAAAAGATTTATAGTCACACTCCTTGCATCTTTTGTCCCATAAATAACACCACAATTGCACTAGTAACCTGTTTCTTTGGTCCTCAACCATCCCTAGTTTTAGTTGCTTGCTAAAAACCTATTTTTTCCAGTACCAAATTAAACAACACAATAGAGAATAGTGATGAAAATCACAACTCTTCTTCTCTTTCCATGCCAAAATCTGCATATTAATTTTCCTCTCTATTTCATATGCAAAATCAAGCTCTAAGTTTACTTCAAAATTTTGGATTCTCATAGCCATGTACATTAATTATACTAGCATTTTTATTTTGGTATCTTCTCCCAATATCTCAGACAAGGAGAAATAAGTTTTTTTAAAATATACCAAAAAAACATTCACAAAGAAGGGCTCACTGCTTGTAATTTTCAGGGGTTTATTGTTTATACCCCTCCTATAATATGGGAGCTCATCCTTTCTAAATATTTTTTTTGTAATCTAATATAGCCCATTTCAAACTATTCAAGGTCAACCTTGGCTAAGGCTTGATTACTCAATATGAAACAATCCATGATGGCAGATTTTGTGACTACCAACAAGGGATTTCCATTAGGCATTCTGACAATTTTAGTTACAGGATGATAAGTATCTGCTAACAATTGAATCAATTCAACATCTATGAAGATGTTACACACTATTATATTTGCAACATCAAGGTTCGGGGGGTTCAACACATGAACCTTTCTGTTTATCCATAAAATTAACCATAGCTTAACTAGAATTAAATAGGGAATCACAAATCCTATTCTAGCTAACGAATTCTAAATAATCAATGAAAGTATGCAATTCTAGACAATAAGGATGTAAAACAAATCAATCAAAGCCCCATATTCCATGATTGCATGTTGCTTCCATTGTCCTTCTCTTAATTAATGATGTTGGCTCTCAGATATTGCACTACCAACCTACATAAAGATGACACAAAGATTTGAAGTTTGTGATTGTTGAAATTGGAAAATTGATGCTTAATTTATATATTTTTGGAGGAGATTGAATAAGAGACAGAACTCAAGTGAGCTCACATGCTCATTGATAGTTGAACTGTTGATTGTGAGGTGGAACTCAATTGATTCAATTGTTAATTGAATAGAATGAATAGATTAACAAAGTTAACTAGTTGAATCAATCAATTAATTGAATTGATCAATTAGTTATAAATTGGAAGATAGAAATAGAGATTGAAGAGTTTACTCATTGAATCAATCAATTAATTGAATTGATCAATTAGTTATAAATTTAGCATGTGCAATTAGATTCTTTAATTGAAATTCAAATTCATTTGCATGTAAATTGAACTTGATTTAGGAATTCAATTTTGATTTGCTTTTCGATTTAAATTTAATTTAGATATTCAATTTTGATTTTAATTTTGATTTTCAATTTAATGAAATTGAAATGCACATGCATTTGAAATTAACTAAAATTAGAATTTGGTGAAATTTGAATTTCATTTTGAATTAGAAGAATATTGAAATTAGATGAAATTAGAATTTGGGGATTTGGATTTTGAAATTGAAGAATAAATTATTTAGTAAACTAATTTAAAACAATTATTTAGTAAACTAATTTAAAACAATTATTTAATTATTTTAGAAATTGAATTTAATTAAATAATAAAGATTATTCAACTAAAGGTTTAATTTGTAATTAATTAAATAATGAATTTTTAATTAATATTTAGAAAAGGTTACATGATTAATTAATGAAGATAAAATAGAAATTGAATAATTTGTAAGATGATAAAGATGATAAAATTAATTTACAAGAATAAGATTAATTAACTTAATTAAATAGTTAAAGAATTTCTTAATTAATAAGACGAATAATTAGTGTATAATTAATGAGAAATTTATAGGTGTCTATAGTTGACCCTCTTTGAGTCAATGTAAAAATGATGTTTCAAAGAAAATGAAAAAAATTTCTTGCCCCAATGATGCTTAGGGTGTAAATATGCCCCCCCGGAAAAAGTGCTCAAAAATTATGAAATTGAGACCATTTTAACAATACCATACTACTGAGCAATAATTTCCAATTTGATACAATTTTGAGTATGTTTGACCTACCTACAAGTGATTTGAAATATATGGGGACCACAGTCATCAAAGAGAGAAAAACACTTTTTTTTTTTGAACTATAAATTGAAATTTCACCTCTTCATTTGCTCATTTCCTTTTATTTGAGTTCAATGAGTTCTTTGTGATTTGAGAACTTTCTTGCAAATATTTGAGCACTATGGTTGGCCACAGAGAATGAGTGTACCTATTCAAGCGAGTCAGATTATACTAGAGACCACCTAGGACCAGAGGCATGGTAAGTTTCCAAAAAAAATGGTCATTTTTGCCTAATTTTGTCCAATTTTTCAAAAAATTTCAAAAGCTCAACATTTTTAAGTTGGATATTGGTTGATATGTTGTCATTGATGTCAACATATGTGACATGTGTGGAGATTATTGATGAGGAGATTGTTGGAAAGTTTTTTGTATATTCCAATGTTACAATTTGATTGGATGAATTGGTTTTGCCTGTGTATTGCAAATGAGCTAATGTGGTTTAAAGGGTTTTAGGTATGTTGTATGTAGATGGTTCATTCTCATTTGCAGAGGTCCACATGATGATTTCATCAAGTTATCAGATCTAGTATTGGGATGTTATGCAATTGGTCGTGTTATTCAGTATTTTGGTTTGTGCTCTATATTGCTCTAGAATTGCTATATCTTTGGTTGTGGATGTATGGAATGTGTTTTGGATGTTAATGTGTGTCCTCAATTGGCTTGGTTCATGATTTGGATATCCACAAGAAAATCTTTCAAGTTGATAGTTAGTTATGTTGATGTTCTTGAGCTCTGGTAGAAAGATGATGATGATTCTGGTGATCCAAGGTGTTGCAGTTGTTGTGATGAAATTCACGTTGCTTGTGAAAGTCCTTTGATCATGTTCTATGTGTATTGGTGGTCTGCATTGATTATTGTGCATGTTATTAAATATTTTTCTTATCTAGTGATGTTCTTCGTGTTATGCGATATTCTTGGTGGTTGTAGCATGTTGTGGATGATCGAGGTGTGATTGTTGGAGGTGTTGCATATTTGCGGTATTGATTTGGGTCTAGACTATGTCTTAGCCAACATTGTTTTGTTCTACATGTATTTTTGTAGCATGTGAGGATATTATTTTGTAATTTATATTGTTTGGTCGACCTATATTTCATGGGTTGAAGGGTTTGTATAAATAGATGTAATAATTATTTTATGTGATCATGCTATGCACAAATATTGTATCAATCATTTAGTAGTAGAGAATTTATGTGAAGTTATGTGAAGAAGTGTGTTGCAGAGAAGATTTGACAATGAGCTTAACCAAAACTGAACTCAAGCATATGGAGATGCTATTTTCATAGTTCATATGATCCAAATTGTAGTCTGAATATTTTTGTAAGTTAGTGAGACTTCTTGTAAGGTAGTGAGCCTTCCCTTAAGGTTGTATCCTTTTAGGGTTTCTTTCTTTGAGAAGTGAGCTCTAGGCAGTGTGCCTGAATGTATTGCATTCACATTTACTCCTAACAGGGTATTATCTCATTGTGGGTAGGATCCCACTGTGGTTTTTCCCTTAAGCGGGTTTTCCATGTCAAAAATACTGGTGTTATGTGTGTTATTGATGTGGTGTATTTTCATGCTTTAACTATTAATTACCATATCCGATTTGTGGTTTAAGTTGCAGTAGTTTTTGGTGCAAACTAATTCAACCCCCCCTCGTAGTTTGCTACATTGTTGCCAACAATTGGTATCAGAGCTAGATCCTATGGAAGAAGCTTGACCGCTTAAGGAGATCTGGGATGTAAACCTTTTCTTTCAAGAAGGATAGTCTAAGATTTGATTGATCAAACTACACTCTCTAGGAGGGCTAGATGCAAGTACATTTGAGATGTAGTGGAGAAGAGTATTGGAAGATCACTAATAATGTCTATAATGTTTCACAAAATGATCCTACTACTCTAGATGAGATAAAGGAAGCAAAATTAAATATTAAAGCCAAGGAAGCATTGTTGAGTGCATTGTCAAATTATGAGATGACTAATGTGATAGATCTTGAAACCACTCATGAGATCTGGGGAAATTTAGATACCTTTCATGAAAGTGATAGTCAAGTGAAGATTTCTAAGCTGTAGAGCTTGAAAGGAAAGTATGAGAACATCAAAATGGGTGAAGATGAGAATATTACATCTTTTATGCAGAAAGTGAATGAGTTTGTGTGTGGAATCAGATGTGTCGATGGAGTCCTTGAAGATTTTGAGATTGTTACTAAAGTGTTGAGACCCTTGCCTCCTTCTTATAAGCATAAAGCTATTGCTATTGATGAGATCCAAACTGTGACAAATGTGACAAGAGACATGTTGACTGGTAAGCTTGCTTCTTTTGAGTTGAGTGAGTTTGGAGACTCTCTTCCTAGGACTGAATTTGCATTCAAAGCTATTGTTTTCGAGAAGCAAAGATATGATCTAGGAGAAAGTTATACAAGAGTATCTAGATATGCAAAAGAGATGAAAGATATGGAAGATGAATAAAGAGAGCTTGAGGATCTCGAAGCACTTATTGCTATAAGATTTCCTAAAGGTGTCGGTAAGTATGAAGGAAAGTTACCTCTTAAATGCTTTTCTTGTAATAAGATAGGATATTTTGCATCAAGGTTTCCAAAAAGATATTGAAATCCTAAGAAGCCATTTAAGCCATATAAGCCTAAATATTAGAAGAAGTTTTAATATTTTGTTGATGAAAGTGTGACAGATGATGAGTTAGATAAGGGTAATTTAGGAGATGAATTTGTGTTCATTTCTATCAAGGGAGAAGATCATGTAACTACATATTCTACAAGCTGCACTAATGAAGAGAAAGCTTTATCTACTAAAATTGAGGAGAAATATGAATGGGTAATTGACAATGGTTTCTCTCATCATATGATAGGTGATAAGAGTAAATTTGTGAACTTGGAAATGCATCATGGTGGTATAGTAAGATTTGGTGATAACAAATCTTGTGTAATCCATGGTAGTGGTTCTATTTCTCTTGATCGTAGTCTTAATATTGATGATGTGTTGTATGTTGAAGGTTTAAAGCATAATATTTTGAGTGTTTGATAGATGGTTGATAAGGGATATAACTTGCAACTAGATAATGGGAAATGTGAGATCTTGAGTAGCTTCGGAACTAAGATTGCATCAGGGACAAAGACTAAAGGTAATATCTTTCACTTGAATGTTGGTGGTAAAAGTTGTTTGATTGCTCAGATAGATGAAAGTTGGTAATGGCATAAAAGGATGTGTCATGTACATTTTGATTGCATGGTTAAGATAAGTTCTACTCAAGCAGTGAGAGATCTACCAAAGTTAATAAAACCTTCTAATCTAGTATGTAAGGAATGCCAATTAGGGAAGTAGATAAGAGTCATAAGAGAAAATAGTTAATTCTAATGGATTGTTGGATCTTGTGCATACTGATTTGTGTGGTCCTTCTAGAGTGAGAAGCTTGTAGGGTGAGAGGTATTTCATGTTGTTGATTGATGGCTATTCAAGAATGATGTAGGTTACCTTCTTAAGGGAGAAGTCTGAAGCATTGGAGAAGCTCAAGATTTTCAAAGCTAGAGTTGAAACTAAGATTGGAATGAAGCTGAAGCATCTGAGATCTAATAGAGGTGGAGAATTCACTTCTGGTGAGTTTAATGTATACTATGAAGAACATGGAGTTAAGAGATAGTTGTCTCCTCCCAAGAGACTACAACAAAATGGTGTTGTAGAGAGGAAGAATAGAACAGTTCAAGAAGCTACTAGAACCATGATGATTGAAGGAAATATTTCACATATATTTTGGAGAGAAGTTGTAAGTACTATAGTATACACTCTTAACTGGGTAAATATCAAAGGTGATACTAGTGAGACTCCTTACGAGTTATGGTTTGGTCATGCTCCTACTGTTAGATATTTCAAAATTTTTGGTAGTAAATGTTATATGAAAAGATATGAAGATCTTGGAAATTTTGATGCTAGATGTGATGAAGGAATATTTCTTGGTTATTAAACTAAAAGTAAGGCCTATTGGTATTATAATAAAAGATTGAGAAAGATGGTTGAAAGTACTAATGTGAAGGTAGATGAAGGAAATATAAGACAAATTAGATCTTGCGGATATGATTTTGATGATCAGGATGCCAGTTTTGATAAAGGAAAGCCAATGTAGACCCAAAATCAAGTTCAGGTTGATCCGAAACAAATAGAGAATCAAGGAGAAATTGCAAATATTCAAGAACCTGAAATTCAAGAAAATCCTAAAACTCCCAGGTATGTGAGATTGAATCATTCAGAAAATCCAATTATTGGTGACAAAAATAAAGGTGTGATAACTAGAAGAAGAATTGCTGAAGAATTTTTTTTTTATTTCTAAGATTGAGCCTAAGAATGTTGATGAAGCTTGCAAAGATGAAAATTGGATTAAAGATATGGAAGAACAATTGAATCAGATTGAGAAAAATAATACATGGATTCTTGTTCCTAGACCTAAGGATAAAAAAGTAATTAGAACTAAATGGGTTTTCTGGAATAAGTTGAATGAACAGGGTGAAGTTGTCCGAAATAAAGCTAGACTTGTTTGTAAAGGTTATTCATAGATGAAAGAAATTGACTATGAAGAGACTTTTTCTCTGGTGGCTAGAATTGAAGTTTTTAGATTATTTCTTACCTGTGCTTCTTATAAAGATTTCAAGGTTTATCAAATGGATTTCAAAGCAACCTTTCTTAATGGAGAATTGGAAGAAGTCTACATTGAGCAACCAAATGAATTTCAGTTGACAAATGAAAATAACATGGTTTGCCAGTTGAAGAAAGCATTGTATGGATTGAAGCAAGGAGGTATGCTAAATTGGATAAGTATTTGATGAAGCTTGGATTCAACAAAGGTACTGCAAACAGCAATCTTTACTTCAAGATTGATCAGAATAATATTTGCCTGTGTAAGAAATCTATTGAAGAGATGCAAAATTAATTTGAGATGTCTATGATTGGTGAAATAAAAAAAATTATGGGATTGCAAATTACTTAGTTGGATAAAGGTATTTTCATATCTCAGTCTAAGTATGTAAAGGAATTGTTGAAGAAATTTGGTTTTGAGGATTCTAAACCTATTGGTACACCTGTGGTGATCGGATGTAATCTAACAAAGGATGATGAATCTTTGAAAGCTAATCAAACCAGATATAGATCTATGGTTGGTGGTTTGTTATATTTCACTCAAAATAGACTTGATATAATGAATGCTATATGTCATGTTAGTATATTTCAAGTTGATCCTAAGGAATCTCATGTTGCTGCTATAAAAAGGATATTCATATATTTGAAAGGAACTGTTTATTTTGGTTTGTGGTATCCTAAGAATGATGACTTTATTTTGAGTACGTTTACATATGCTAATTGGGCAGGTGATTTTGATTACCGAAAGAGTACTATATGTGGTGAATTATTTTTGGGAAAGAAATTGGTCTCTTGGGCAAGTAAGAAGCATAATGCTATTTCTTTATCTACTACAGAAATTGGATACATTGTTGCTGCAAGAAGATGTTGAAGGATATAAGAGTTATTTATGCTGAGCCTATTGCTATATATTGTGACAATACAAGTGTTATCTATATTTCAAATAATTCGGTGTTGCATTCCAAGAAAAGCATATATCAATCAAGTTTCATTTCTTGAGAGAGAAGGTGAATGAGAAAGAAGTCAGACTAGAGTATGTATCTACAAAGGAACAGATTGTAGATATCTTTATGAAGCATCTTACTTCTTGATTGCAGATTTATTTATTGCAGATGGACTTGATGTTGAAGCATCCCTTAGATAGCCTTGCATAGAAATTAATTGCCCAACTGTTTACTCATTTTGTTTCCTTTTCTAAGCATTAACTAACTACCCGGAGGATGGCAGGATCATAGCTCTGATACCATTTGTAATGTCCCCTACTTGATCTATTTCAATATACTAAAATTGATTGATATTCTTCAATTAGTTATTATCAAGTGTTTATCTATTTTCCTCATTAGATGATTAATTTCATTATTCATAGTTCTTAATATAGATATCAAACCTTGCTACTACTTCAGTTTTAAGGGAGAAGGGTTTGCATATCTTAATAAGCACTTAGAGACCAACTACAATAGGTTCCCTCAAAGTTTATAGATCCAAGCCCTTACTTATCTTGGGTCTATACCCTCAAGGATTATGGGTCGTTGATCCCCACCCTATCTTGGGACTTAACCTATTGCTTGGATTTAGACTGCCCCTCTTTGGAACATCTCATTCCCATCTTCTTAAACACTGAGAGTAATAACATTATTTAGACTATAAGTATAAATATTCCTTATGTATTATGAATATATATATGAAATTACGTATGATTGTCGTATATATTGCAGTCCATATTAATATTACTATCAATTCTGCATAAGAACATTATTGGGCTTCATATATTAAGCATACTTATTAAACACATCCCATGCATACCACCAAGAATGAGGATGTTACTGCCTGTAACTTAATAACAGTTCTAATCTAATCTGATCCATGGTGCTGTTCTAGATGCTTTGATTCCTTTTTCTTTATATCCTCAATGTGAGGGAGAGGTCATACCTCTTCATCATGTATGCCCTTTGGCAAGAGACACACCCTTTCACCATTAACACCCTTTGAAAGTGTGCAACTCTTCATTATTTCTGCCCTTTGAAAGGGACACAACCTTTCACAATCAGACCTGCACTTTTTATTTAAATCAGATCTGCACTTCTGATTTCCAAGTTATCCCCCTCCCAAATGAGGTTCTCTTCTCCTTTTTATATCTTATTGTTGAGGGAGTCACAACTTTTCCTTCCATGTCTTTTAACCATTCATGAACTTAATTATATTTTAATTAATTATATTTAATTATATTCTTTATATTATAATTTAATTTTTAATATTTTAATTTTATTATTATTATTTATTATTAAATTCCATTTCAAAGTGGGGACATTACAGGCATCCTATAAAACCAATCACAACTCTAGGATAATGCTGATCCATCCATATTTTCATCATGATAACAACTCATTAGAGGCATATTTAATCATACTTCAATAATCAATCAATCAAGAAAACATAAACTTAATCTAGGTATCAAACTTGCCAACTTGCTGCCCCTTTGGATAGACCTATACACAGAGGTCTATAACTTTCTAACCAGAAGTAAAAATCTCAATCCCTTCGGTCAAACCCTGCATAACTGTATTATAAACAACATATCCAAACATTATCCACATCCAACGGCTCTATTAAAAGTTATGGCTGTTGCATTGAGACCCATTTTTGTTGTCCCCAAACAAATCATGTGCATGCCCAGTCCGCCTAGGGCATCAAATATCTTTCACAAAACAAGCCAAAATGATCCCAAACCAATTTCACATGAACCATTTATGAATTTAATTTCATAAAATTTAATCCATTAAATTTTCCAATGGTTTAATCATTATATAAAGACAAACCATTGCCTGCAACTCCATTGCAGACGGTTTAAAACTAGTTTTCAACAAAATCTTCATAACTTGCACAAATATAAACAAACATGACTCAGACCAAAAGGAAAAGAAAGATTATTCACATATCTTTACAATAGATCTATTTATAGGTTATAATAATCTCATATGAGTTCACACCATACACTGCAACATGACTGTTCTCGGGAAATATCAAATCTGCAATTAACAACTTTCACAAAAAATTCCATAATATCTTCATTTATAAACATAATCACTCCAAATAAAAAGGAAAAGAAAGGTAATTCATTTATATAACTATCAATTATACATATACAAAGGTTTCTAGGCCATACATGGTCGTACAAGACCTAGAACCAACATAAAACCCAGAAAGCCAATCAAAATAGCAATAGTAGAATGCACCAAAATGTATCAAAATGTTCTTTATTCCCCCCTTTTTTTTTTTGAATTACCATAAAATTCCTTTCTATAGACTCTTGGTCAGTTTTGACCTTATAACTACCTCCAAGACCTTTCAACTTCCCATTTACAACTTTAATGCAATTTTGCATTATTGCATTTTTGCCACTTTTCATCTTTTTGACAACTTTTTGTGACATTTTCACAAATGACCCCAAAACTTGACAAAAGCCTTATAAACATATCAAATAACCCTTAAATGACCTTTTACAAGTGGTTATGCCCTTTCATGGCATGTTTACATCATTTTGACTCTTTGACCCCACTAGGTCCTAAATGGACAACTATGCAACTTTAACACAAATGGCTCAAGTAGCCTTACATTATGACTCCATTGGATAAAAATGAACTCAAATACATAAATATATTATTTACAAGTCATAAATGACCCAAATATAATTAGATAGTGACCTTGGACATCCTGATTGTGCTTCTACAATAGGGTGCTCCTGCACCATACTACAAGCCTTCAAAAGTTTCCAAGTCTCTTGGAAATGAGGGATAGAACCTGCAAGAAGAATTAGACCAAAAAAATGCTCATCGTTCTTTTTTATTTCAATGTTGCCTCTTTGTTTCTCTTTGTCTCTTTGGATTCTCTTGATGCCTTTGCTGCTTTTTTTTGCCTTCTACTTCAATCAAAACTCCCATCAATGGAGTTTATACTGGCTACTCCTCAAGATGTTGCTCCAAACATAAATCCACCCTCAATGTTGCACCGAACTCACCAACTACTTTGCCTAACCCAGGAGTCCTTGCCTCTCTCCGTAGGTCTTTTGGAAACCCACTAGACCTTCTTCTCAGGCCCCTTGGACCATCTCCTATGGCCTCATGATAGACCTTCATGTCTTCCTACTTGCAGCTAGTGGATATACATCTGCAACCACAACCATTAGCAAACAAAAATACCAATCACTTGCTCAACCCAGACCTTTTGCTGAGCTCTGATACCAATTTGATGCAGAGCATCCTATAAAACCAATCACAACTCTAGGATCATGCTGATCCATCCATATTTTAATCATGAGAACAACTCATTAGAGGCATATTTCATCATACTTTAATAATAAATCAATCATGAAAACATAAACTTAATCTAGGTATCAAACTTGCCAACTTGTTGCCCCTTTGGATAGACCTATACACAGAGGTCTATAACTTTCTAACCAGATTTAAAATATCAATCCCTTTGGTCAAACCCTAACTAACTGTATTATAAACAACATATCCAAACATTATCCACATCCAATGGTTAGATTAACATTTATGGCCATTGCATTGAGACTCATTTTTGTTGTCCCCAAACAAATCACATGCATGCCTAGTCCGCCTAGGGCATCAAATATCTTTCACAAAACAAGCCAAAATGATCCCAAACTAATTTCACATGAAACCTTTATGGATTTACTTTAATAATATGTAATCCATTAAATTTTCCAATGGTTTAATCATTATATAATGATAAACCATTGCCTGCAACTCCATTGCAGATGATTTAAAACCAGTTTTCAGCAAAATCTTTATAAATTTCACAAATATAAACAAAAATGAATCAGACCAAAAGGAAAATAAATATTATTCACATATATTTCCAATAAATCTATTCATAGGTCATAGTCATCTCATATGAGTTCACACCATATGCTACAACATGACTGTTCTCAAGAAATATCAAATCTGCAATTAACAACTTTCACCAAAAATTTCATAACTTCTTCATTTCTAAACATAATCACTCCAAACTAAAAGTAAAAGAAATTTAATTCATGTATCTAACTATCAATTATACATATACAAAGTTTTCTAGGCCATACATGGTCGTACAAGACCTAGAACCAACATAAAACCCAGAAAGCCAATCAAAATAGCAATAGTAGAATGCACCAAAATGTATCAAAATGTTCTTTATTCCCTTTTTTTTTTTGGAATGACCATACAATGCCTTTCTATATAATATTTGTCAGTTTGGACCTTATAACTACCTCCAAGACCTTTCAACTTCCCATTTACAACTTTTAATGCAATTTTGCATTATTGCATTTTTGCCACTTTTCATCTTTTTGACAACTTTTTGTGACATTTTCACAAATGACCCCAAAACTTGACAAAAACCTTATAAACATATGAAATAACCCTTAAATGACCTTTTACAAGTGTTTATACCCTTTCATGGCATGTTTACATCATTTTGACTCTTTGACCCCACTAGGTCCTAAATGGACAACTATGCAACTTTGACACAAATGGCTCAAGTAGCCTTACATTATGACTCCATTGGATAAAAATGAACACAAATACATACATATATTCTTTACAAGTCATAAATGACCCAAATATAATCAAATAGTGAGCTTGGACATCCTGATTGTGCTTCTACAATGAGATGCTCCTGCACCATTTCCCCTCCCGATGAGAACTAAGGTGCATAGATTTTCATCAATCCGGTGAACTTCATAGAGGTATTTTATGCTCCAGATTGATGAGTGAGGTTTCTACACAAGGGAAGTAGTCAATGCCAGTATTGGTGGTTTAGATGTTTAGATTTGTGGGGAGAAGCTTGATTCCTGAGCCTTTGTCATTGATGTCAAAGGGGAAGAGAAGCATGTCAAAAGCCCTGAAGTATTTTGAGTTATTTAGGGAGCTAATCCTTATGATTTTGAGGGAGATCGCTGAGAGTTGATTTATTTCTTTGCATTGATTATTTTTCACATTCATATGTTGCTATCAATTCCAAAGGAGGAGATTGTTGGATATTGGCTAATATGTTGTCATTGATGTCAACATATGTGACATATATGGAGATTGTTGATGAGGAGATTGTTGGAAAGTTTTTTGTGTATTCCAATGTTGCAGTTTAATTAGATGAGTTGGTTTAGACCGTGTATTGCAAACGAACTAATGTGGTTTAAAGGGTTTATAGTGTGTTGTATATAGATGGTTCATTCCCATTTGCAGAGGTCTACATGATGATTTGATCAAGTTATGAGGTTCGGTATGGGATGTTATGTAGTTGTTCATGTTATTCGGTATTCTGGTTTGTGCTTTGTATTTCTCTGGAATTGATATATCTTTGGTTGTGGATGTATGGAATATGTTTTGGAAATTAATGTGTGTCCTCAGTTAGGTTGATTAATGGTTTTGATATCTACAAGAAAATCTTTCAAGTTAACAGTTAGTTATATAGATGTTCTTGAGCTTCGGTAGCAAGATGATGATGATTTTGGTGATCCAAGTTGTTGTGATGCAATTCACGTTTCTTGTGAATGTCTTTTAATCATATTCTATGTGTATTGGTGGTTTGCATTGATTATTGTGCATGTTATTGAAGACTTTCCTTGTTTGGTGATGTTCTTCATGTTCTGTGATATTCTTGATGGTTGTGGCGTGTTGTGGATGATCGAGGCATAATTGTTGGAGTTTTTGTGTGTTTGTGGTATTAATTTGGTTCCAAACTATGTCTTAGCCAAAATTGTTTTGGTCTGCATGTATTGTTGCAGTGTGTGAGAATATTATTTTGTAATTTGTATTGAGGGTTTGGCTAAACTGTATTTAATGGGTTGAAGGGTTTGTATAAATAGATGTAATAATCATTCTATGTGTGAATATTGCATCAATCATTCAATAGTAGGGAAGTTGTGCAAAGTTATCTGAAGAAGTGTGTTGCAGAGAAGATTTGATAGTGAGCTTAACCAGAACTGTACTCAAGCATATGGAGATGCTATTTTTGCAGTTTATATGATTTGGATTGTAGTCTAAATGTTTTTGTAAGTCAGTGAGACTTCCTGTAAAGCAATGAGGCTTCCCTTAATGTTGTAGCCTTTTTGGTTTTCTTGTTTCAAGAAGTGAGCTCTAGGAAATGTCCCTAAATCCAAGTGTATTCCCATTGTAATATTCACATTTATTCCTAACAAGGTATTATCTCATTGTGGGTAGGTTCCCAACATGGTTTTTCCCTTAACCAAGTTTTCCATGTCAAAAATCTTGGTGTTATGTGTGTTATTGATGTGGTGTTATTTCATGCTTTAAATATTAATTATCAAATCTGATTTATGGTTTAAGTCACAGTAGTTTTGGTGCAGGAGCACCCAAAGACACAAAGGAAGACACAACTGAAGTCTAAAAGAGCCTAATATCACCCATGAGGTGAAAATGATAATTTGTAATAGGTTGATAGTTTTGTGAGTCAATAAGACCCAATTGATATAAGACATTGTCATGGTTGCATTTTATAAGCTACCATGGATAAATGATCATGTGTGTCAGTAGAAGTCTAGGCATGAGTCAGGAAAATAAATATTAGTCTTAGAAACATAAAACCAATCCTTGGAATAGGTCGAATACACCTTGGAGTTGCCAAATTTGAAAATTACAAGTTAACAACTTTTGTTGTCATTGCAAAATATTGCAAAAAGGGATAACTAATACTCCAATGGTTACAAAGTTTGAAAAGTGGTTGGAAACCATTAGGGAGGATATATTAAGCCCACTTGGTTCCATTCCATATTTTTGTTGGTGTAGTTGTTGAAGTTGATGAAATTTGATGATGTTTTGGAGTTTGGAGCAATACAATATACTTGGAGTTTTCTGAAATTTTGTGTTTTTGTTGTTTTCTAATCAGTATGGATTGGTGGATGTTTGAAGAAAATTGGATGAGTTAAGGAAGGCTCTTACCTTTCATTTGAATCAATTTTGAGGGTTTGTAACAACCAGGTTGTAGGGATCCATCCAAATCTAAACAGACTGGTCACAAATCCTATCGGCGCCTAGGGTTTCACTGTAAAGATGCCCTTAATTTGACATTTTCACCAGAGGACCAAATAACTTATGGGGAAAATGTTATAAGGGAAATTGTATCATAATATTTTGGTGTTGGTTTGCAAGGAGTCTCCAATCCATAAGAGATTGAATTGGCCCTAGGCGGGCATCTCTATGTGACCGCTTGAACTATAGAAGTGGAAATCACTTGCAAAAGACAAAGAAGATGGGATCAAGTCTTGAAACCTTTGATTTGGTGGTTTGACATCTTACCCCACCTTTCAAAAGTGTTTGTTTAGTTGGGGGACTAATACAAGGGGTACTTGCTTTATAAATTAGGTCTGGAAGGATGGTAAGAGTATAGACCTATCAACTTGTGGTTAGAGTCTAAGCCTTTGGGGAATTGTGTAACTAGAAAAAGGGTATTTGAATCTACCTTTAGTTTGTCTTATCCTTTGGAATTTTGTTAAGTTGTGTCTAGAAAACTCAACTGGTAGGGCTATTAGGCTACCAGTAGGGCTACTAGACAATAGGATAGTTGTAGGCAAGTATTCCCTAACACATCTGATAGCCAAGTCTCATGGGTGTTTTGTGTTGTTGGACTACCAATAGACAAAATCCAATAGGTTTCCATCCCACCAATACCGGAAGGTACTAAATCGGTTCACATAAGGGTAGAGTGTTTTCATCATACCGGTACCAGAAGAGACTAAACCGGTATGGATCCGGTCACACAAATTGTTGTGTGAGTTTAGAATTTGGTAGGTGTGTTGTTCACACCTTGAACAAACAAAAGAAATTATTTTGGACATAGTATTTGTGGGTGAGAGAAGGTTTTTACCTAGTTGTTGTTTGGCTCTACATCATATTGGTATCAGAGCATGAGTTGGATCGATTGAGGAAAGTGATTTGTAGTGTATGTCTGCAAGAAGGAAGTGAGGGAGAGGCTAGCAACATGCCTCCTAAGAGTATGTCTCAAGATCCCATCAAGAAGTTGTTTGAAGAGATGTTTAAAAATAGAGTGATGGAGTTAGAGAAGGTTGAAGGCAAAAGAAAGGAGGGTGAATGTAACTCTGATGAAGAAGAAGAACAAGGGGGAGAAGAAGAGACCCCAAGGCTAGAAGTTGAGTTACCTGCAGATCAGAGAGAATTTCTTGAGGTCCTAAAGTCCATTGGCAGAGAATCCTCATCGGGTAAAGATGGCATCCCTATGTTTAGTGGGAAAATGAATGCAAAAGAAGTGATCAATTGGATTGAGGCATTGAACAACCATTTTGAATGCAAAGAGACCCCTGAGAATAAAAATGGTTATCTTTTCTAAGTCCAAGATGAAAGGAGAAACACATACTTGGTGAAATTACCTCCAAGGCAAGAGGGTGAAGGAAGGTAGAGGTGTGATAACCTCATGGGATAAAATGTTTGCAAAAGTGAAGGTGCAATTCATCCTGGTAGACTATGAAGTCCAAGTCTACAAGAAGTTGCAAGGTTTGAGGCAAAAATACCTTGATGTGATTACATATACCGAGGAGCTCCATAGGTTGAGTCTAAGGACCAAACAACATGAGGAGTGTTCTCCATTTTGAAAATTTATGTTTCTTTTCTTTAAAAGTGAAAATTACTGCCTCTGTGCTGCAATGGAAGAGAACAACAAAAGTTTGAAATAAAGACAACAATATGAGGTTCCAGAATTAGGAATCCTCCTACACTTTAAGCTTATAAAAGCTTGGGCAAGTGAACCCTTTTAAATACTATTTTCTCACAAAAAATAGTAAATGGTTTGCAGAAAACCAGTGTAAATTCCTGCAAAATTTCCTTACAGTCCAATACAACTAACCTAAATGGAAAATTGATTTGACTTTTTTTTAAAAGGATCACCAAATGCAACAAAAACCAACAGATAAACCAATGCCTTATCCAAGCAACAGAGTCATCTACAACAGACTACAACCTGACAAGATAAACTAGTACACAAATCACAAGTTCCTGATCTATCAACTCTGAATATGCCTGACATACACAAAGTCCTAATCTGCACTAGATTTCATCATCAAATCCACACCAGAAATACTGATATCAATGACTTTGGTCAAAGTAAATTTATATTTTTCTCCTTAATAAAAAGACTTCAAACAACTTCATTAGATGCCTAGCAAATCATCCAAATAAGCAATCCTTGATTACTTAAACGGAATGAGACTAGTACAATGACATAGAGATAGTACAAATCTGAATTTAAATTCTCTGGACCATATATTTCATTCCTCTGTCAAAAGGTTACAAGTACTTCATATTTGACTCAGAAATTGCTAAGACAAAGGCCTATATTAATTTTGCCAAAGTTTAGCTACAAAAATTTGTGTCCCTTTTCTAGGTAGCCTTGGTATCCTTTTAAATAAATTAGGATGCAACAAGCTTTAGACTACCTAGAAGAAAAATCTTACCCTAACAATCGTTTATTGCAAAAATTATATTTCTGTACCATTGCAGTTGAGGGAAAAATCTAACATTCTTTCTAGGATGTGTGCTTCATTAATTCACTGGGCACTCATTTGGAAAATGACCAAAAGGGCAGGCCCCTATTACCCAAAATTGGTTACAACAACTGACAACTTCATAAAGCTAGTGTATTATCTTGAGCTAGAGCATTAATGGTTCTACCTAAGAAAACATAGAGCCACACACTATTATGTCCTCTATAGTCCTCCTTGGAGATCTCCCTGGATACCTCTCACCAACCATTTTTCACCTTGAAGAAATGTCAGATGTAACTTGCACACCTCTACCACTATTTCTTTTGAATATTTAATATTTTTGGTGCCAACAGATCAAGAGGTATTATTTCTAAGAACCTTTCCTTTAGTCACCATGTCATGACCTTTAAAGTTCGAACGTGTTTCCATTGTGGTATAGCGACAACCAACCGATCATGAGAAACTAACATGCCCTTTAAATTTCCTGAGTAATCTTCTTAGAAATGGGCCTCACTACGTGGTCTCTAACTATCTAAAAACTTAACCATCATCACCAGTTTGCTGCCATAACCGCTTACTTTAACTATTGGCATTAACCATTGTCGCACTTGGCCTGCATAAAATCATCACCTTCTATCTAAGAAATAACTTCTAAGATCCTGAGGTCACTACCCCAAAAATACTTGTCATGGGCTATACCTGACTACAGAATCAGATTCCTTGGATCATGAGCTTTTCGACGATGTATGAAAAATCCATATTTGGGCAAAAATTCAACCCTCAGCCATCAATCCCTTTGCAGGTTGGTCATTTAAGCTTTTGCCTTTTCACCACACTTTGAAACTATATTTTAACCTGACTTTCCCATGCAGGTTTCAGCCACATGTCACCTCTTGGTTCGCTTGTGAGTCCCTCTAGGCTCCACCTATCTTGCCACCTCACCAATTGCTAATTCACAACCATTAACATTTGAGCACCTCCATCTTACGGTATGGAAACAACTGTAGATCTTCCTTGAACTTTCTTATTCTTTACTTCCTCCAAACAGTTCTTCCTACGGATCCCATCGCTTAGTCGCTAAGTCGGGCCTCTTAGCCATCAAGAATCTTTCCATCGTAGCATGGCGACCCCCTCAGATCATCCATCCAACTGTCAGATCCCTCTTGACATGCCCACCAGTTAATTCACCTAGGCTACTCTCTCTTCTGGCGGGCCCGCCATGTGTCACTTCCTAGTTTTCTCTGAGCCCACCTAGACCACCACCGCAACTGCCACATCATCAGTCACCATGTCGCAGGGGATAACCATTGGGAAACTTTACACAGTGATATAGCAATGTCCATAGATCTTCCCTCATGTTGCTCGATTCTTAACGCCTAGGTTACTTTCCATTTCTACACGTGCTTAGTTGCCAAGTCATGATGATAATTCAATGGGCATCTTTTCATCGTAGTATAGCGACTACCATCAGATCTTTTGCATCACCATCCGATCTACCCTGATCTACCTAACCATTAACAATGGCTGATTTTATTCCTTCTATCGCATGTCACCACGTGGCAATCCCTGATTCATTTATGCGATCTACTTGGGCACCACCTATCTTTCGGGTCTGCCACACATCAACCTTTGGTTCGCCACCTAATCCCCTTGAGCGTAGCCTTGTCCGCCACATCAGCACCACCAGACCCACCATTTGTTTTGGTTTGTTAGGCCTCAGTCTTTCGAACAAACCTCCTCTTTGGCAAGCCACTTTCATGTTTTATCAAAACCCTAGTTTCATCGACACCTTTCATGTCGATGAAACTGATGCCTTCAGTGAGTCCATTTAGAGGTCCATCGAAACCAAGATCTACTCAATGTTAATTTTTATGACACACCACCTATCTTCCTCATGTTACCACTGGACCTTCCACCTCATCAGTTGTGTGTCACCATTTGGCACCTCATCATTTTCTTAGAGTCCACCTCGGTGCCACCTGTCGTGAGGGTATTCATTCTGGGCACTTCACAACCGTGGTACAATGACAGTCATGGTTAGCCCCAAAATTTCACCCCACCGTTGATCTACCTTAGATCTACCATTGGATTTCAGTGATCTACTCGATCATTACCCTCTCATGAGAGGCTCTCTCTTGTGCCATGACGTCACCACTTGTCCGCCACTTGTCTGCCACCTCATTAGTCACCAAGTCGTGGCTATTAATAGTCGAGCATTTTTGGTGTTACAGTATAGGGATGACCGTTAGATATTTCAAACCATCGTCTGATCTTCTTGGACTTGCAGGCTAGTTAATCTCCCCTTTTGCTATAAAATTAGGGTGCTCTGAGATGCGCATGCACTCGTAGGGCCCACCAACACTAAGCTGCCACTTTGTGAAAAGCCTTTAAGCTTTGACAACTGATATGCGTAGGGGCTTTGGATTTAAATACAAAAATGCTCCTCCCTGCAGCCAATGTGGGATAAAAGGTCTACCTAGGCCATTCCATTGGGTCATCGACGTAGCATGAAAAAATCTCTACTGATACTCGATGGCACTAGCAATTGAAATTGCTTCCTTGGACTATGCAGAGAGGATGGTTCTGGTCTAGGCCCAAACTATACACCTACCATTGCATTGTTTATAAAACTTTGATGCCTCCCCAAACACCCATGGATCTTTATTTGCCTGAACTACCAGACATGGTTCACTGCTAGTGGTTTGTCACCAAGTCACAGGTGATAACCATTGAGCACTTTTATGTTGCGGTATAGCGACAGCCGTAAGATCTAAATAAACTTGCTCCCAACAGATACATAAGAAAAGACATAGGACTTAGGAAAAATTAAAATTTATCAGAACCCACCCAGGCCTTGACTTAAAATGGGGCCCCTCTTGATGATGCACAGACCCTTCCACTTAAGTGGAAAAAGGAAATGAGAAAAGACCGTTAATCAAAAGAAAGGGACATTTTGAACCTTGAACCTTGAAACGATTTGCAAATGGTTCAAAACAGACATAATACATTCTCACTTGCTTATTAAAAAACATTACAAAGCCATAACTCACACAAGAGAAACGGTTGAACCTTAAACCTTGAACCAAAAGGGTTCAAGGGTTCAAGTTCAATATGGATTACAACAATGCGCTACAAAGGTTTAATTTTCTAAATGTTTTCATTAAAAAAGAAAAAACCCTAAACCCTCAAGATTTTATTGGTCCCAACAAGGAGGAATCAGAGACACTGGCAAGATATCTTAGTGGATTAAAATATTGTATCCAAGATGAGATCAACATACTAGCACCAGAGACAGTGAGCATGTGCTTTCAACTAGCACTAAGAGCAGAGGAGAAGCTAAAGAGAAGGAATGATCAGAATAACAGAAGTAGAGGGGGTAGAAACTTCAGAAGAAGAGGCCCTATGAATGGTAATAGACAAAGTCCTAGGCCACAGGGAGAGGCTAATCAAGAAATTCAGCATGAAGATGGTAACACAAGAGGCAGTTTCAGAGGAAGAAGACCCAACCACAGAGGTAGATTTTATGGTCTTAGAACATATTTTTGCAAAACATTATGTGCTATTTTTTTTATGTTTTATTTGTACATTTTCATCATAAGAGCATTTATTGCTGGATTGCATGTGTAGGAGGTATGTTGCAGTATCAGAAAAATCCTACTGTGACTTGTTTTCAAAATTGGATAAGTACCGTTGGGGCATGCCAAGGGGTGGCACTGAATAGGGACTACATGAAGAAATTTCATCATGATAGTATTGGGATCCCTATAAGGACATTCTTTGGGCCTATGCGATAGACTCTATCACTTATTAGCACATATGAAGTTTCTATGGAATATTGGAAGTGTAAAAAATATATGAAGAGGAGCTTAATTAACATAATTATCAAATTTGAGCTATCAACATAAGTTACCCCAACAAGACCGACTAGCCAAAATAATGAAAGAACCTATCGGTGTGACTCAAACCGACCACTCCGAAGGAGAACCAAAAAGAAGTTCAAAAGGATGGTTTCATCTGCATAACATTCACTATCGGGGGCATGAGAAAAGTGTTGTGTCGATAGATGATGAAGGAGAATACGAAGTGGATGGTAGAAATATCATCGGGTCATCGAAAAATGTCATTGTATGCTACCCCAATACCCAATGGGCTAGGTGGTAAAGGCAATGTTATCAGCATATCTTACTCCAATAAGGTGATACCAAAAGGAGGAAAATAATAAGTCATCGGGGTAACTTAAACCATTGGTGAAAGGTGTTTTAGGCTACGTCGATACCCGATGAGGAAGATAAACCAGGCACAAAGAAGGAGACTTGATCGGATGAGTTACATTGATTGAATACATACTCATCAGGATATCATCGCCTCATCAGGAGGAGACATATTTTGTTACACCTATACCCGATGAGAAAGAGGAGGTAGCTGCAAACAAGGAGATATCATCAGGGAAATGTATGTCGATAGAGCGAGGAATAAAATATACATAAGTGCAAAGGCGATGACATCAGGTCATCAAAGAAACATAAAGTGAGTTTTTTTTGATGCCCGATAAGGTGACCCGATATAACAAATGAGATGCGGACTATGAAGGAGGACTCATTAAGATATCTTAAACCATTGTAGGAGTGTATTTGGAGTTATGTCGATACCCAATGGGAAGAATGCCATGGAGGAATAGATGGAGGGTATATCGGAATGACCTACGGTGATGTGATATAAAGGTAAAGGTAAAGCCTGGCTATAAGGCAGAGCCATCAAGAAAGTTATAACCATTAGGATCATAACAAATCAGATATACTGATACCCAACGGAGTGATCAATGAGACCTATGCCGATCAAAAGGGCAGGTGGCACCAAATGATTGAATTATCAGGAGGAGTTATGATGACTAGCCATTGAAAAATCTAATCTCAATGAATCCACCTACCATTATTAAATACAGGAAATAGATAGCTCTGTGCTTACATGAGGCAAATCACAGCACCATTTCAATTGAGTCAATGCTCCTGGTGTATTAAATATTTATATATAAGCTAGTATAAGGATTTTGCAGAAGAAGATTTAAAAGAATGGAGATATTCAAGAGGAATTAAACTGCAAAAAAATTGAATTTCAAAAGGCTTGAATAACTCAAATATGGAGGGTTCTCTTTCCAAGTGCAAGAGGAAGGTCACTGAGGTCTCTAAGAGTGCTTCGAAGAAGTCTAAAGGTGGAGAAGGTGCACGGAAATGAAAGTTAAACCAACATATGATTGACCAAATGAGCTCACTAGGAGCCAAATCCCGAAGATCTAAGACTAATTTGCCTATCTGTGACTAGCTAGAAGATGATATCAAGGAAAGTGGTGATGTTTGGACCAGGGTTAGACGTCACGAGTTGTTCTTCTATCATTATTCACAAAGAATCAAGCTGACCCCAATCTCAAACCCGTGGACAACTAGATTGGGTAAACTTGTTGTTCCTAATGTCTTTGTGAATATTCAATTCATGAAATTTTTTGATAGGGCTTATAATGCCAAAAAAAGATGTATTCAATTGCCAACTAGTGATGCATTCATCTATATTTTGGTAGCCACCATTTAGGAGGTTTTTGATCTTGGACTTGAATCTGATGTGCCTCTGTCTTTTGAGAAACTGGAGGAAGAGTATACAAACATGGATACTATATACAATGGGTGGAATTTGGCCATACATAAGGATAAGAAATGAAAGTTAACAGATGAAGATGGGCCCCTGTTTGGTACCAACATTTTCAGGTAGTATCTGCAATATACATATATGGCATGCGGTCAAATGGGAGGAGTCGAGGCTCTGGATGTAGCTCGGATAGGACCTTTGGTTCTTGCTGCTGACAAATAAAAAATGAGCCAAGATAGTTTGATTATGTTAATTATATTGTTGAGAAGATGCATGAGGTTTTCTTAAGCCTTCATAATAACCCTGACAAATCTTTTAAGTTTTATTCATTATTGATGCATATTATTTTTTTTTATGGACGACACAGGGGGCTATGGCCTGAGGAATTGAAACTAAATATTCATGACAAGCATGGATAGGAGCAGCCAATAAAACTATGGGTATCATTATGGGATTCTCGATTCATGATATCTCATTATGTCAATTTTGATGAATATTTTGTGAAACCATTATACAAAGTTTTTGGGGTTACTTTTGATGGATCATTTTCCGAAGAAATCAAAAGATTTCTTAGACCCCATGAACATGGGGATACCAGGGTTGATCATAATTAGGGTGACTAGTATGTATACCATGACTTCACATATGTTAGAGTGTTTGGATTCGAAGGTGTGCCTTATGTGCTACCAAAGTCTGTGCCTGACAGAATTGCCTAATTGGAGATTGTGAGACAAAAGAGTCTCTCTAATGCACAACATTTTGGGGGTGCCCACAAGCAAGTTTTTATGCCCGGGACTCTACATTTTGGTGAATTTACTATTGTGTCCACAAAGGTGTATGAAATTATTGACAAGAGGTTAATAGAAGATTATAACGTCTATGAGCACACAAGCCAGAATAACTATGACCCTGAGGGCTACATCCACCTAAGCATAAAAGGGCAAAATCTAGGTGACTATTTTCATTAACATGTTGAAGCCTTGGACATCTTCAGAAACAAGAAATCTGAGGAGGCTATGCAGATCTTTCAGGATTTGAACCAAAAACTAAAAGAAAAGAGACAAAGATTGCAAGAAATGAAAGAAGAAGAAGAAGCTGAGAGTGAATTAGGTGAAAAATGAGGATGTTTCGAGGTTCAGAATGCCTGAAAGAGAGGAGGAACCTAAAGCAGAAGACCAAATTGTGGTAAGGATGAATGTTGATGTTGATGTTAGGGTAGAAGAGCATAGTTATTTTGTGTCTGATGATAAATTCATCAAATCGAAGGAATTTAAGTCCTTAAATCATTTTAAAGGAAAGATGCTAAGAGAAGCAATGCTTGATGTAACACCAAAAAATGAGGTAGAGATGCTTAGAAACTAAAGGTTGATATTGATGCAGAAGTAGAAGGCATGACCCCTCAAAGGGGAAGGCAGCTTCTTGTAGAGGCAAGAATTATCCTCTTTCCAGGCTGGGATCTTAGTGCATCCTTTATTTTTGATATCCTATTGCATTCAAATAAGAAGGACTTCAAGTTAGACATTCAGGGCATGAATGACATTTTCATTGGATCAAGATATGATCCAGATGATGAGGCTATGCATTTGTGGGCCCTCTATCCTCCAAATAAGAGGTCACAAATCGTAGATGTGGACAAGGAATCTAGATACATGATGAAGTTAAAGGTTGGTGAAGTTGATCCCATGGTCACAACGGATATGGGAGTTGATATTTAAAGATTAAATAAAGCACAAATGAAGATGTTGGTAAGAGAAATAAAAAAATACAAATCATTGTATGAGGAACTCTTAAGAAACAAGGGCCAGCCTATACCCCAGATAGAAGATGAGTCCAAATTGAAAAAGAAGTGGGAAGAATTGCATAGGGAAAACAAGAAGTTGAAGGAGAGAATGCAAAACATAAGGGAAGGCACATCATGTCTCTTATTGTCTAAAACATTTGATAATCTACAGAAAATACTAGAGGAATTTTGGACTATTTACCAAAGAAACATGGATAATACAGTATCACACCAGAGGATTTTTTAATAGGTTGAACATGTTATAGCAAGATAAGGCACAAAGTGAAAAGAAGATCAATCAGGTCAAAAAATTGATTGACACTCATGAGAGATTCACATCAGAGTTGAAAATTGAGTATGAGGAGTGTCAGGAGATTGTTAATCATGGATTTCCAAGTGTGGTAGATGATACAGGGGTAATTAAGGATAAAGACCAATGGATTTCTGACTGCAGATCCCTACTCAATGCAACCCTTAGTAATGCCCATGTGGATACTTTGGATATGAATGAAACAAGGGAATAGGTTGAAAATTTTGTTACAATGGAGGTAGCAGTCAGAGACATCATCTTCAATGCCTGCACCTATAAAGATGAAGGATATATTCAACATATCCATAAGTGCGGTCTCTGTGAGTAAATTTGGTATGCACAAAGTCCTTACCAGAGAAAAATATTACTAGTTTCTACTAGCATTGTTCTTTCATAATTACTCAAGGTTCCAACAACATGCTTTTATGAGCATTGTTCATTATCAATTATACTCAAGTTTTTAGATTAAATCAATTTAAAAGCACATAATAAAGCATAGTTGTAGGAAACATCTTCTCATTCATGTAAACAACTAAATTGATAAATTTAAATTCACTATAAAGAAATCTCTTTATGATTTGGAGATTGAGGTATACCCACCTAGGTCTAGTGGAGCGTAAAGTGCAGAGGAATTTGGTCTTTGACCATTCCTATTCATTGGCCAAGGCTGATTGAGAAATTAGTAGGAGGTTTGGCAAAGCTTTAGGATTTCTAATTTGTGGTTTTGGGAACCAACAAATTGGCGACTCTGCTGGGGAGTTGTCATAGGAAGTGTTCAAAATTTATGGTGGTTTTGTTTCAGACTCTCTTGGAGGAAGAAGCCCAGAAGATTAACAAAAGTATTATTCCTCTTAGGAGGTGGCGACTCTACATTTAATATATGAGTAATAATTGGTATTTTGAGAAAGTAAGAGAAACCCCTAGAAATTTGTCAATAAGATTTATGCAGGGGAGGTCTTTGCACAAGGGACAAGATAATCTTGTTCAGTTGAGTCCAAAGAGAAGAAACAAAGAAAAGAAATCAGCTGTAAATATGGCATTTGGGGGTTATAATAAGTTTCCTCATAGAGAGGATGGTTCTTCATCTAGTGATAAATTTGAAAATATGGAGGAAAATCCTTTTTATAACCTAAATACAAAAAATAATAAAGGTGGCCACAATGAAACTCTGACTGTTGAGGAACAAGAGGACAGACAGTTGGATGCAATTACTCTTAGAATGGCTGACTTAAATGGAGATGAATCTAAAATGGAAAAGGCTCTTAAGAGAAAACTAGATTCGGTATTGTAGAAATTCGGATTAGAAAGAGATGCCATTCAAAGCCCTAAGTCAAACAGGGTTGAAGAAGAGAAGGGAAGAGGTGAAGCTAGTAGGCTAACAACCCCTAGGTATAGTCCCCCTCACATAAGAAACTTGGAACAACTATTTAGGGTCTAAATAATCCATTGTCTGATGTTGTGGATAATAATTATGAAAAAGGGATAAATGAAAAAATATACCCTACAATAAAAATAGAAACCTGTATGATTCTAGACAATGCAATAATCATAATGATGAAAGAAGAACTAACAGTTGGGAAATTACTGGTAACTGGAATAGTAGAGATGGGACCAACAACATAAATAATAATAGAGCTAATTATGGTAATAATGGAAACTATGGAAACAATGGTAATGGGAACAATCAAAATAGAAATAACAATAATGGTGGAGGTAACAATGGAAACAATGGTAATACTAGAGGAAATGGAAACTATCAAACTAACAACTATGGTTGTAGACCACCTATGACCATTGAAAGGTATAACCAGTTGGATTTAAATGGGATAGTTGGATATCCTAATCAGATTTCAAATGATTTAAGGTTAGCTATCCCTAAATTCATAGGAAATGGAACTAATTCTACATAACAACATGTAATAAATGTAAAAAATACCATTGAAGAGTTTGAAGTCCTTTATGAAGATGTTTTTATGAAACTGTTTGTTCAATCTCTAACAAAGGATGCAAGAGAATGGTATAGGAATCTTCCCGACATATGCATTGGTAGTTGGCAGTAGTTTGTGACAAAATTCTTAGAAGAATCTGGAGAACATAATGATACTTCATTTGCATCTCATGAGTTGACTAGCATAAAAAAGAATCAGAATGAATCAGTCTCTGAATTTAATAAGAGGTTTAATAAAGTACTTAATAGAATACCAAGATATATTAGACGTGTTGATTCATTTTTGATTGATTTTTATTTGAGTGCTTTTGACAACAAGACTCACTATGAGATTCTATCTCAAAAACCTACCACCTTGTAGCAAGCATTTAAGACAACCACTACCATTGAAAATAATAGAAAAGATGGTGGGAGAATTTGCAAGATAGATGATCCAAAACTATATAATCCCAAAGCAATGAAAAAAGGATGAGTTTAGCCAAATCATGGACATGTTAAAATATATGAAGGGTAAGCAAAATCACAATGAGAAGCCATCCCCATATAGAGGAGGTAAGCCAATGAATTATAGTAGACCAAGATTGTATGACATGACAAATAATACAAACTGGAAAAATGGTAAACCGATGAATGCAAATCTAGGCAAAGAAACTCCTGATCCATTGAAGAAGGTAAATAATCTTGTGGAAGAATATCCATGGTGTGAAGTCTACAATTTACCCCATGTTGCTAAACAATGTATGATCACTCAAGGTTTTGCAGAAGAGAATGACCATGATAATGAATATGAGCCCATAGTGAGTGTACTTTCATCAGATCCATTTTGAGGTAGGATGAGGATTCATCTAAGGATGAGCAATCATTAGATGTACAATGGAGAAGAGAGAGCCAGGAGCATAGTGTACAACAAGTTTTTAATAATGATGATGCAGACATCCCATCCTTGAGGAGATTATTCCATAATGGAGAGCCAGTGCATTCCTTGAGAAACTTAACAGATGAAGAAAAGAAAGCCTATACTATGGCAGCGGTAGCTAAGGCAAAAGGCAATTATCAACTAAGGAACAAAATGGTGAACCCGAAGCAAGGTAATCCATCTGAGATATTTGCAAAGGTTCCTAAAGCTAGTTACTGAGTGATGAAGAGTATCATACAGAGCCTACCGAGCCTGTATTAGCTAAATATGTCAGAAGACACCATGCACCAAGTTAGATTATAGGAGATAAGGATGATCCAGTGATGACAAGGAACAAACTAAGATAGAACACATGTTTGATATCTAAATTTGAACCAAGAATAGTGAAAGAGGCATTCAACAGTGAAGATTGGATAAATACTATGACTGAAGAGATTGATCAAATCAAGAAGAATGACACATGGACACTGGTCCCAAGACCAAAGGACAAAAATGTAATCGATACAAAGTGGATCTTTAGAAACAAGCTAAATGAGAAAGGTGAGGTCATTCAGAACAAAGCAAGATTAGTTTGCAAAGGTTATGCCCAAGAAGAAGGAATTGATTATGGTGAGACTTTTGCACCTATTGCTAGACTTGAAGGAGTTAGAACATTGTTGGCATATGCTACTTACAAATACTTCAAGGTATATCAAATGGATGTAAAATCTATATTTCTAAATGGAATATTAGAAGAAGAAGTTTTCATTGAACAACCTGAAGGATTTGTTGAAGACAATAATAAAGATCAGGTATGTAAATTGAACAAAGCTTTATATGGTCTGAAACAAGCACCTAGAGCATGGTATGAAAGATTGCACTCTTATTTGATTAAGATTGGTTTTATAAGGACAAGTGAGAACAACAACATATACATGAAGAATGATGAAAATGGAATACTAATCTCAGCCATATTTGTTGATGATATTATATTTTGTGGAAATGACTCTTTATGCAAGAACTTTGGTAATGAAATGAGCAAAGAATTTGAGATGTCATTAATCGGTGAGATAAAGTATTTTATAGGCTTACAGATATTGCAAATGAAAAATGAAATTTTCATTACTCAATCCAAATACATAAAGGAAATCTTGAAGAAATTTGGAATGGAGGATTCAAAGCCAGTAAGTACTCCTATGACTACAAACTGCAAACTATCAAAGAATGATGAATTTGCATCTATTGATGAGACACTCTACCGATCCATGATTGGAAAACTATAATATGTTGTTCATAGCAGGCCAG
Source organism: Cryptomeria japonica (assembly GCF_030272615.1). NCBI lineage: Eukaryota > Viridiplantae > Streptophyta > Pinopsida > Cupressales > Cupressaceae > Cryptomeria > Cryptomeria japonica. The sequence goes on from NC_081410.1 coordinate 321,673,941, forward strand.
ATATAGCACATGCAGTAGGCATTATTGCAAGATTCTCTGCAGATCCTAAAGAAATACACATGACAGCAATCAAAAGAATTTTCAGATACTTGAAAGGCACTGAAGATTATGGCTTAGTATATCAGAAAGGAAATAATTTTGATTTAAAATTTTATACTGATGCTGATTGGGCAGGCAACATTGATGATAGAAAAAGCACAAGTGGAGGAGCTTTCTTCTTAGGAGAAAGACTAGTGAGTTGGCTTAGCAAGAAACAAGGATGTGTTTCTCAATCAACAGCCGAAGCTGAATATGTTTCTGCAGCATTGAATTGTACCAACATTGCATGGATCAAACAACTGTTGGAAGGTATAAATGAGAAAGTTACCGAGCTAGTAACTATATTCTGTGGAAATACTAGTGCCATTAATATTTCAAAGAACCCTGTTATGCACTCTAAAACAAAACACATATCTATCAAGTATCATTATCTTAGAGAAGAAGCTCAAGAAAAGAAAGTGGTGTTGGAATATGTTAACACAAAGGAACAAATAGCTCATATCTTCACCAAGCCACTACCAAAGGACACTTTTGAATATCTCAGAAGTAAGCTAGGGGTCCTACCCCTATCTTTTACTCACTGACCAAGATCGGTGAAAGCATCACTTTGATGAATCTATTGAATATCTTTTAGGGAGCTGATGCTGGAGTGATACACTTTAGAATGTTTTTTTTTTTAAAGTGTACTGGAATAATATTGGGATAATAAAAGAAATGATACAGGGAATAGGAATTGTAAACAAATGCTCTGATCGAGACTCAGTTGATACACAACAGCAGGAAATAACTTCTTATAGATTCAAATTATGTTTTAGTTCTTTTTGGCATTGTTGTCAAAGGGGGAGAAGACCAAGGAGAAGACCAAGGAGAAGACCAAGGAGAAGAAGACCTACCAGGGGGAGAAGACTGAGAGATGACAACAGATTGAAACCAAAAGAGAAGTCTAATGTATGGGGGAGAGCATTTCAGCATTTCAGAATCATAGCAATCCGAATCTTTTAAAGGTCAAATCAATTGCTTTTGCCATCAATGCTAAAGAGGGAGATTGTTGGCAATATAACAAGGATATTGAGAAGGTTGTTGATGATTATGGACATAACTGATTAAAGATGTTTTACTATCTTGATATTATTATTTTGTCATTGATGTCAAGAAATTGATTTTCTAATTCAATATGATGTTGCCATATCTTAAGAAATATGATATGAAGATTATAAAGAAGTTGGTAAAGACACAGGAAAGAATATGATGAATAAAGGGATAAGTTATTCAATGGGAAACTCTACCGAGTCAGACAATGATGAGATCTTGATGTTTTAGATCATTCTATCATCATACATATGTTGTAAAATGTAAAGGATAATACTATACTATGTTATCAAGCAAAGAACCTAGTCGGTAAACCCTAAGGAACCTAGTTGGTAAACCCTAAGGTTATCACAGTCGATTATTGAAGACAGAATGTCTACCGAGTAAAGTTTAGTATTCATCGAGTTGTAATCGAGCTATAACAGAATACATTAAATGTTTACATGTGATATTTAATGAAAGAAGCTGATGAGCTGGAGTGGATCAATGATTGGAAAGCCGTGGAAGAAGTTTGTTAACAAATCTAAGGAAATGGAAAGTCGGCAAGAAGATCTATAGCTCAGATTGAACCGCATTACCCTAACACAAGTTCCAAGGTGAATGTGCAAGTTTTGAGGTAGGGTAAAATGTTTCCAGATCGAAAGATACAATGAACCTGGACAAGATTGAAGATTTGATGGCTATGATTGATCATGGGAAATGTGATCAAGGAGATTAAGTGGTTAGAAGATTGTTTATAAATAAGGAATTGTTGATAAACAATGTATGCGGGCAAGTGTATGCATAGGGATGCTACATAGTGATTACCGAGCACAGAAGCTTGAAGACCTGTTAGAATAATAGAGTATTAATGCCCAGTAGATAGACAAGATTAGTTCTATGTCTAGATTGTATTGAACAAATAGGAATCAGCTTTAGCATTTTAGATGTGAAGTTGCAGATAGATTGTATTACTGTTATTTTGTGAAAGTGATAGGAAATCTCTTAACCGAGTGGACTTAACAGTCTTATATGTAAATCCTCTAACAAGGTGACATTCTAAATGAGTGTTTGAAATCCTTTGACAAGGCCACTTCTAACAAAGTGAAGATCCTAACAGATCTGAGGGAAATCCCTTAACCGGGTCACATCTAGCAATGTGTTTTATAATCTTTAACAAGATTGGCTTTTAACCAAGCATACTCTAGAAGAGTATATTTCTTAGTGGGTCTGAAATCCCGTAGTGGTTTTTCCCTATTTGGGTTTCCACGTTAAATCTGGTGTTATGAGGTTTATATCGTTCATATGCTTTTGAGTTTGCATGTTTGACATTTTTTTGATTATATGACTGATATATGTTACTGAGGTTGAATCTGATGTTTTAATGGATGAATAAGTTTGTATGATTCACGCCCCCCCCCTCTCATCTTGTTGGCTATTGGATCTCTACTTATATTAAGTATCAGAACTATCAGCAGTAAGGAAGGAAATGGAGCTTGTGTGGTTTTTATTTCTCCTAATGGGAAATCATTCAAATATTATTTTTTGTTAGTGTTTGAATGTACAAACAATGTTGTTGAATATGAAGCACTCTTGTTAGGCCTTAAAATGACAAGTAAATATGGCATTAAATTACTAATAGTTTATAGTGATTCAAAGTTAGTCATATCTCAAGTAAGGGAAAGGTTTGCCACTAAAAATGTAAGGCTTCAAAATTACAGAAATGAGGTGTGGGATTCAATTTAATTTTTTGATGCATTTTCTATAACATGGATTGAAAGGTCTAATAATATTTTGGCTGATTTTATGGCTAACCTAGCAATTAAACATAATGATATTCATTTTGATGACATCACCCAAGTTGAAATAAAAACTAGACCCGCAGTACCAGATAACATAAAAAATTGGTAGATATTTGATGATGACAAGGATCTTCTAAAGTTCTTATTTTGTGAAGATTGATATGAAGGCCAACATATGGATTGGAATGCATATGTGGAAGAGGAGAGTGGTAAGGAGTCTCTATTTGGAAAAAATATCTTACAGCTTAAAACAAATAAGATTCCATAAGGGTTGGTGGAATTTGAGAGGATGTTTGACAATAAGGATATGACAAATTTCAAGCCCAACACTAGAAGTTGTGAAGAAGTGGAGAAAATAAACTTGGGAAGTGAAAACAATCCTAGAGAGGTTTATATTGGCAAGAAGGTTACACGAAAAATTAGAAATGCATTGGTCAATCTGTTAAGAAAATACAAACATGTTTTTGCTTGGTCATATGATGACCTCAAGGCATACAAAGAGGATTTGTTCCAACATGAAATCCCACTAAAATCAGATGCAAAACCATTTAGGCAGAAGAAAAGGCCTATAAATCCCACATTGGCTGCCAAAATGAAGGAAGAGTTGATGAAGATGAGGAATGCAGGGATTATAGAGCCTATAAGGCATTCTAATGAATACTAAGGGGGGGGGGGTGAATTAGTATACCAAGAAATACTGAACTCAAAAACTTTATCAGTCTAGCAGCAAAATGGTATAATAGTTTAACTAACAAACCGGTTAACACAAATGCAAACCAAACAACAGGTAAGGCATTCACCCATAGAAGCACAATCACCATAACACAAGAGATTTTGACATGGAAACCCAAATGAGAAAAACCACAGTGAGATGAAACTCACAGGTAACTATCTACAGAATAGTAACCAGATTGGTTAAGGTCATACAATGTTCTTTACCAGAATAGAACCTGTTAGGAATCTCAATCTCTATTAGGAGATAAGTCCGATTAAAGACTACCTTGTGAGAGGATTTCAGATCCACAGATGTGAATCACCTTGTTAGAGGATTTAAAAAGGCTCTTCTGGGCCTACTTGGTTAAGGGTTTTGGACTTGTCAAAGATGTGAGTAATCAACAAGTGAATGATCTAGCAAATGGCATAGTCTGCTTGGTTAGATCCATGATATCTCATTGCTAATGCATTTTAGCATTACTTCAGTCTTCAGTAAATCCACACTCTATTATAGCACACAGACTTGATCTTTTCTGTTAAGATTGCGCATACAAGAACTCATCAACCACTAGAAACCCTAATAGCTACACACATTCTAAAACCCTAGACATGATGTCCTTAAAAGGAATCTAATTTCATGTCGGTCCAATGGGATTACATTACAAGTTCCTAGGTTCATTGTATCTAGACACATTTGGTAGCATGACACAAAATCATCGTCAAAGTGTCGGTGGATTGTAACTCATCACAAAAATACACCGGTTGGTAACTCATCACAGAGTATTACCAGTTTATACAACTTTACTGATTACCGGTTGGTAACTCAGAGTAATACCGGTTTAACTATTAAATAGATTACTGGTTGAAAAAAATGAGGACTGGGAAAATGATAACTGCCACTTCTAGTTCCTTTGCTCCATTCCGCTTGAGATCCTCGAACCACTTGAGGTCCTCATGCTGCTTGAGATCGGTAAACACTTTCTGCAAGACACCGATAGTCTAAAGACTATAACATAATACCGGTTTGAAACAAATACCGATTGAGCATAACTCATACATACAAAAAGTGATCTCATAGAAAGTGTGTGTCCATCAATGACAATCACAATATAATCATAAAAAATGCCAACAATCTCCCCCTTTGGCATTGATGGCAACACTTAGGAAAAATTTTAATGTCTAAGTGTTTTTATAGAAAAAATATGCCAATATCAAAAAAATACTCCCCCTAAGCATAAAAACTATCCCTTTGCTGGAAAAATCAATGTATACTACTTCCTTACAGAGATAAAAATGAGTATACTTAGCATGCATCAAAATTTTAAATACCAGAGTACTTCTCCCCCTTTACCAACAATGACAAAATACAACTGAATAACCCCTGTTTCTATTAGTTGAATACATGTTTATGACAATAAAGAGTGAAACTTGTCAAAAAATGGTTTGAAGTCTACAATAAATTGCTTCATGGATAAGGACCATGAGTCAAGCAATGAGGTAGCAACCTCACTTTCCGTTTGCATCTGGGATACCTGTTCCTCCATGGCGTCCAAGGTACTCATCTCTTAAGTAATTGTCAAGGGATCCAGATTGAGATAGCATTTCTGAAGTATTTTCAGTCTTGGTAGTAGAACTAGTTGTAGTTCCTACAAATCCTTCATCCGGTTGCTAATCTCCAAATCAATTCTTGTAGCCTTAAGTTGAAACTGGTGAACGGTTTGCCCATAAGAAGTAAAGGAATCATATGGGGTCTTGAAGGTGCTTATGAATGTCTGAAAATTAGTTTGCAATTTGTCTTTCTGGGCAAGCACATCATCACATAATAGATGGGGTAGACATATCTTACTAAGAAACAATTTCCCCTCATCCATTTCATCTCTGATGTCCTTCTATGCCTTCTGCAGATCCGACTAGAGCTCATGTAACTTTTTCACCAAGGTAGTGTTCAAAGCCTTTTGATGCTCCTTCTTGGCATGCACTTTGGCAACCTCTTCCAGGCTTTGTACCTAGTCCTCCACAACTATGCATAAGAGTTTCAATTGGGCCAGAGAGGAATTAGTACTAGGGAGGTTGGTACTAGGTATCAAACCAGTAAGAGTGTCCACCCCAGCTTGGATCACGTCTTGCTCCTTCTTCCTCCTTATCACCTCTAGGCATTCTTAAGCAAGCTTACTGCTTTGTAGCAGCTCCAATTTGTTAGCAAATTGGAGGTCAATGGGACTGGTAATGTCAGCCAGTTTGGCTTGACTATCGGTTGCCTTTGGAGTCTCCACTTGAGTGCTCTGCGTCGCTTCCTCCTTCTCTTTCGCTCTTAGCTTGTCTTCATCTGCCTTCTTTTTCTCCTCTTCCTCTATTTTTCTTTTCTCTTCTTCCTTTTTCCGCTTCTCTTCATCCTCATCCTTCTTCTTCTTCTCCTCTTCTTTTCTCTTCTCCTCTTTGTGCTTCCTCTTTTCCTCTTCCTTTCTCTTTTCCTCTTCTTGTTTCTTTTCTTCTTCCTTCTCAGCTTCCTTCTTCTTCTTCTCTTCCTCTTGTCTCTTTTCTTCTTCCTTTCATTTCTTTTCCACTTCCTTCTCTTGTCTCTTATCTTCCTCTTCTTTCCTCCTATCATCTTCCTATTTCCTCTTTTCTTCTTCTTTTCTCTTTGCCTCTTCATCTGCTTGTTTCTTATTTTCTTCTTCCCGTTGCTTCTTCTTTTCCTCTGCCTATTTTTCTTATCCTACCACTTTAGTTGGTGTCCCTGGAGTAACATCTTCACCTTTCAAGGCATCAAAATCGATAGGTTCCATTTGATCAATGACTGGTACTCCTTCACTGTCATATGCTTCATTTGGTTGACTGATTTCTGGTTCTTACTCAGCTTTCCGGTTGGCTTCTGCCACTTGGTACAACTTTAGAGAGGATTGAGCAAGGGAGTGGGTATCTTTTACCACTTCTAGGGTTTTTCCTTCTAGCAACATGAGTCTCCTTCTTCTCATGAAGAAGAGGCCCTTATATCTTTCCACTACTTCATAAAGTTTAGTTTTAGGCACATCGGGAAAGTATTGTGCAAATACTTCCTCTCTTATTTCCCGTTCCTTCTCTATGGCAATGCGCCACTTGTTACCTAAAGAATTATACAAAGAATCAAGTGTCTTAGATTTAATTTCTGATGGCCACCAATCATTAATACATAAATAATTGATGACTTCCTGTTCAACTTTCTTCTTTTCATCATCATTAAAATCATCAAAGAACTCTTTCAAATCACCAATAACTTTTCTTCTAATATTCTTAATAGTTCTTTGACAATGTGTCAAAGGTTTGTAGGAGGAAATCTCAATATTTACTGGTGCAGATGTTGCTAGTTCACTCTTTGTCTTTTTCCTCATTTGCCTAGTCTTCTTAGGCTATTCTTCAGACATAGTGTCCTCTGAGTCTGGTGTGGTGTCTTTTGTCTTTCGCTTTCTCTCAAAGACTTTGGCGGGTGTAGCTTCTAGTTTCTTCTTTGCTAGTGACTGCTTGGTCACTTTGGGACTTGCTGCGGTAACCGGTGTCGATACTAAAGGCATTGCCTTTCCCTTCTTTACTAATGGTTCTTCAACCAGTGTAACCCTTTCCAAATAGGTGTCAATTCTCTTTGCCTTTGGATCAAGGGGCAAGGTGAGTAGGGTAGAGGCATACCCATCTAGCATGTCATACATTACCTCATATCCCATTGGTTCCACTTCTTCCTGTCTAGGCTCAATCGCCTCCATTATGCACTCATCAACTCTGATGGTGAAGCATATGTCATCTTCATATTTCTTGACAATATCACCCGATATTCTCACTCTTTGGCTCATTTTGCATCTGAACTCATCAAAGTATTTGTTCAGAACTTCTGGATAACTGGTTCCAACCGCTTGAAGGCTTTCCTTGATTTGCTTTGTAACCGGTTGGTCGATAGACCACTGAATATCTCTGACTCCTAGGAAGTAACCTTGGAAGTAGAAGAACAACCCAACCAATAGTTGTCCAAACATAAATCTCAAGGCATTGTCCTGTTTAATCAACTTTAGGTTCACCAGAAGTTGCCTTTGCATACAAGTGCATAAGTCAAATGATGCATCTTCCATAATCATCTGGTAGGCAGCATTTACCACTGCAGTAGAGATAGAGTTGATTTTGCTAGCATAAAATGTCTGGTAACCTATTACCATGCAGGCATATTTGACTAGATTGTCCTTGATGGGATTGATGGTCATTCCTCGTTGGTCACTCATAGAATTGGTGACCTTGGTCATTTCCATCTTGCTGATCTTCCTTAGGGCTGGCACTTCACTAACATTATAGAAACTGATGATGACATGAATCGCTTCTGGTGTGATGTCATGCATCTGCTCTAGGTACATTTTATCACTATGCACTCTGCTCAGAATGATGTGGATGCGATCATCTAAAAACTCTTCAAGGAAATAGACTGCATTGTGAAGCTTCTTCTTTTCCAGGATGCTAAATTCTGGTTTAATCTTCTTGTCCTTCCCGCAGAACAAACTCAAATGGGAATGGATTACAAGAGAACCTAAGTCTTCAATTTTATAGTCATTGTAATCGGAAATGCCTTCCTCCACTATAACACCAGCGAGTATTTGAGATAGGGCATTGTATTTTGCCTTCCATTGAATGAAGTCTACTGGATCAATAGGTGCACTAGAGCTAGAGTGTGATGCGGAAGCCATGATAAACAGAGAAATTTGAGAAATACCTTCATAATTCAAAATTTAGGGCTTGCAAATTACACTTCGCCACACACTCCTTCGGTTGCTGAAATACCACTTTGTGTTCTACACTTGACCGATTAATATTCGCTTCTGATTCTTCTTCAAGGTTTTGAAAATTCTTCGAATCGCAATCCAAATCACCTTTCATCACTCAATACTTAAAAAATTCTTCGCTCGAGAACTGATAAGTGAAAAATGACTTGAAAAATCCTTTTAAACAAGTTCTCCACCTACCATAATAAATGCTCCACTATTAGGGCGTAAACCCTAATTTTTGTTTTACCATTTCTAGTCTTCTGCCAGTTGACAGGTATCACTTATCGATTAAGGTCTTTTATCGATGTAAACTAGGGGTTCGAGATATTTCACCATTTGCTCCCCCTAAGCTTTTCTGATGCTTAGTTTGCTAGTTCAGTGACTTCCACACTAGGTGCAGAAACCGGTTCTTCTTGAATCACTTCTTCTGGCTTCTTCTTCTAGGTTTTCTTCATATCTACTTGAACAGTTTCAACATCTATCTTTCCTTCCAGAGTGACTGGTATATCATCTGATATATTCTTTCTCATTCTACAAAATCTTGCTATATGACCCAGTTTGTTGCAATGATAGAAATTCATTCCAGGTGCTCTCCAAGGTCCATTGTTCATGTTTTCATTCTTCCTTTTGCATGTTGAAGCAGTGTGACCATTACCATGATAGATCAAATAGGTTTCTCTCCATCTAGTTTCTGCTTGATAGCTACTGCTTCCTGACTGATAATTATAGGTATTAAACCGGTTTGGGTTCCGGTTCCTAGAGGGTTCAAAAAAATCTCCTTGACTCCATTGAGGATACCTTCTGGTGTTGTGCATGACATACCTGCATTCAAATGCTCTATGCCCAAACTTGTTGCATGCATAAAAATTACCATTGAATCTATTGGGTCTAGGCTTATCATTTAGAAAATAAGGAAAATTATTGTAAGCCTTACTTTATATACATTAGCAGTGTGTCCTTCCTTGAGACAATTAAAGCAAATAGGTTTTAACTTTTGCTTACCTTTATCCTTTGGTGTCGGTTGTTTCTTTGATGCTCCATCTTTTGTTCCAGAGGTCTCACCTTCCTCATAATCAGAGAAACCAAGTCCATTGGTATTCTTTACCAGTTTAGCTGATTCAAGCTTCTGCTCTAGCTTGATAGTGCTCTTATTGAATTTGGCAAGTATTTCCTTTGACTCAGTAAGTTCTTTGGTAATAGTAGCATTGGATTCCTTCAAGGTTACATTCTCAGAAATAGCCATGTTTATAAATTTCACCTTGCATTTCTTCCTTTTCCATTTTATTTTCATTAAGATGAGCAGTAAGTGCACTGATCTCTTGCTTCAGCTTGGAGATCTCATGATCTTTTTCTTTTACCAAATCTTCAACTTTCCTTCGGTTCTCAAGCTCTTGACACATTCTGATAGTTAGTCCTTCAAGTTCCCTTCTTAGGTTGGCATTGGACTCATTCAGTTTTTCAACTTCTTGAACTAGGGCTTCCATGTCCACTTCATCAAAAGAACTATTTTCTGTTAGCTCCATCAGTTTTTTTAGCATGCTCTCTTCTTTTTGCTCGAGAGGCCTTATATTTGACTTTAAGTTCATCATAGGCTTTCTTAGTCTGAGTGAGCCGATGAGTAAGTTCCCTCATAGTGTATTCCCCCATATCTCTTTCCAAGTGGTTAGACTTATAGAAAGGTTGGCGTTGATACCAATTGATGAATACTAAGATGGGGGGGTGAATTAGTATACCAAGAAATACTAAACTCAAACACTTTATCAGTCTAGCAGCAAACTGGTATAATAGTTTAACTAACAAACCGGTTAACACAAATGCAAACAAAATAGCAAGTAAGGCATTCACCCACAGAAGCACAATCACCATAACACAAGAGATTTTGATGTGGAAACCCAAATGGGAAAAACCACGGTGAGATGAAACTCACAAGTAACTATCTGCAGAATAGTAACCAAATCGGTTAAGGTCATACAATGTTCTTTACGAGAACAAATCTTGTTATGAATCTCAATCTCTATTAGGAGATAAGCCTGATTAAAGACTACCTTGTGAGAGGATTTCAGATCCACAGATGTGAATCACCTTGTTAGAGGATTTACAAAGGCTTTTCTGGGCCTACCCGGTTAAGGGTTTCTGACTTGTCAAAGATGTGAGTAATCAACAAGTGAATGATCTAGAAAATGGCATAGTCTGCTTGGTTAGATCCATGATAGCTCATTGCTAATGCATTTCAGCATTACTTCAGTCTTCAGTAAATCCACACTCTGTTACAGCACATAGACTTGATATTTTCTGTTAAGATCGCACATACAAGAACTCATCAACCACGACAAACCCTAATAGCTACACACATTCTAAAACCCTAGACATGATGTCCTTAAAAGGAATGTGATTTCATGTCGGTCCAATAGGATTACATTGCAAGTTCCTAGGTTCATTGTATCTAGACACATTTGGTAACACGACACAAAATCACCGTCAAAGTGTTGGTGGACGGTAACTCATCACAAAAATATACCGGTTGGTAACTCATCACAGAGTATTACCGGTTTATACAACTTTACTGATTACCGGTTGGTAACTCAGAGTAATACCGGTTTAACTATTAAATAGATTACTGGTTGAAAAAAATGAGGACTGGGAAAATGATAACTGCCACTTCTAGTTCCTTTGCTCCATTCCGCTTGAGATCCTCGAACCACTTGAGGTCCTCATGCTGCTTGAGATCAGTAAACACTTTCTGCAAGACATCGATAGTCTAAAGACTATAACATAATACCAGTTTGAAACAAATACCGGTTGAGCATAACTCATACATACAAAAAGTGATCTCATAGAAAGTGTGTGTCCATCAATGACAATCACAACATAATCATAAAAAATGCCAACACATTCTACATGGGTGTCAAACTTTGTGCCTATTAGAAAGAAAAATGGTGATATCAGATTATGTGTGGACTTTAGGAATTTAAATATATCATCTTTAAAGGATAATTATGCTCTACCTAACATGGAATATTTGTTGCAAAAGGTAATAGGGAATGAATTACTTTCTATGATGGATGGGTTCTCTAGTTACAACCAAGTGAAGGTTAAGGAATCAAAAAAATACAAAACAACTTTCACCACACCATGGGGTGCATATGTGTATGCCAGGATGCCATTTGGACTTACCAATGATGGGGATACTTTTCAAAGGGCCATGGATGTAGCATTTTAAGGCCTCATTGATTACATTTTAGTTTTATATCACGATGATTTGACAACATACTCCAAGAAAGCAGAGAACCATTATAATGACCTAGAGAAGATTTTCATCAAAGCACTAGAATATGGTATTTCTCTAAATCCAAAAAAGTGTCACTTTGGAGTCACTGAAGGTAAATTGCTGGGTCATATTGTATCTAAAGACAGAGTAAGGATTGACCCTGAGAGAATTGTAGCTATTGACAAAATTCAGATCCCTAAAACAGTCAAAGCTATTCAATCATTCTTTGGACAAATTAATTTTGTTAGAAGATTTGTGTCAAATTTTTCTGAGATTGTAAAACCTATTGCAAAAATTTTGAAAATGGGTGTAGAGATAAAATGGACTAATGAAGCAATTGAGTCCTTTGTAAACATTAAAAGGGTCATCAAGGAAGCACCTGTACTTAAATCTCCTGATTTCTCTAAACCTTTTCAAGTATTTTCTTTTGCTTCATTTCATACTATTGTTGCAGTTATGCTACAAAAGAATGGTGAAGGACATGAACAATGAGTCGCATTTTTTAGAAAGACAATACAAGCTTCTGAGTAAACTTATGATATAAATGAGAAACAAGCATATTCCCTAGTAAAAGCTGTAAAATCTTTTAGACCATATTTAGTTGGAGCTAATGTCATTTCCTATGTTCCTAATACAGTAGTCAAGGATATTTTCAAGCAAACTAAAACTACTGGGAGAAGATGCAGATGGATCAATCAAATTTAGGAGTTCAACATTGATATCCAGATTACTAAAATGGTAAGAGGTCAAGGATTTGATAAACTAATGACAAAATCAAATTTGGAAGCAACACAGATAAATCAGGTAGAACTAGATGAGGCTCAAATAAGAATTGGGATGTGTCCTTGGTACAAGAATATTGTCTATTATTTGAAACACATGAAGTGTCCAGAGGATTTAAATGATAGTTATAAAAGAACACTTAAGCTTCAGGCATCTAGGTATGTATTTCTTAAAGATTATTTATATTGGAAAAATAGGGATGGTATCCTCCTATTTTCTTTGGATGTTTATCAAGCACAATCTATTTTAAAGGAATTGCATGAAGGTGTATGTGGGGGACATTTTTCATCAAAAACTACTGCCTATAAAATACTCAATGCCGATTACTGATGCCCTCCTAAATGGCACAATTGTTAGTTCAAGATCAAACAACATAAAACACACAAGATGTTAGAGTTAGTCAATCTAAAAACCAAACACAATGAAGGCATTCCAAAGGAGACACTAAAAACATGTTAATGAATCTAACTAAAGAAGTAAGACAATGAGATATCTCCAACTATCTCTTAACATGATATTAGTTCTTTCTCCCTTGTTCCTCTCCTCTCCAAGTTCCAAAATAGTGTAGCTCTCAGCAGCTTTTTGCACTATGGATGCTTATGGAGGATTGAGATTGTAGAATAGCTCTAAACATGAAATGAAAAGCTATTTTAATGCTAAAATGATGTGTTTTAACCAAAAGACAATATTTAGTTATGCTATGCTAAATGCTCTCTAAAATGGCTATAGTCTAAATGCTTACAAGTTTTCAGGATCTGGATTATGAAGGAATGGGCTCTATTTATAGGAAAAATGGAGCAATGGATGGCCAGGATTGAAAGGTTTAATCAAGGGTCAAGCTTGAAAGTTGGGGATCCATGTGCACAATTTGCACCAATGAAATAGTGACAAGTGTCAACACAGGATTGGGTTGAGAGAAGAGGTTGGAGGCATTGAATGCCTGAGAAGACTTCATGGTTATCTAAAGGCTAAGGGTCAAGCCTAAATTAGGATTACCCACTGGATTAGGAGTTAATGCAAGGATAAACCTTTGTGCAAATGATTAAGAGATAATCATGGTCAAAGCATTGAAGGCTTGATGAGACCCTTGGGTTGGGTAGAGGTTGAGTCAAAACAAATGTTTTAACCATGTGGAAGGGTTTGAGTTAACCATTAATGGTTATTGGAGACTTTGGGGATTAAGTGGTTGAAAGTTGGAAGCCTTTAATGGTTTTCAAAGACTTTGGGGTTTTTGGTGGTTGAAGGTTGAAAACCTTCAATGGTTATCCAAGACTTTGGGCCATTTGAGAAGTGACTCCATTTTGCTTAGGAATGTGACAATAATTAGGGGATGGTTTAGGCTAATTAGGAAGGGGTTAGAAGAATCTAGAAGGGGATTAGATTTTGCAAGTGGATTTGGTGGGTGAGGGAAAATAGGATTTAATTAAAATAAAAATTCATTTATTTCAAAATGTGTGCAAGTTGCATTTGTAGGAAAATGCAAGTGGGGTGGGGATAATGATTTAAATAAATGTTTTATTTAATTTATTTAAAAGAGGAATAGGGGATTTAATTAAATAAATAGATTTTATTTATTTAATTGAATGGAATTTGATTTAATGAATTAATTAAAATAAATTGAATAATTTATTTAATTAATAGAAGAATGTTTGGGGATGAATTAATTAAATATTAATTTAATTAACTGGTGGCTAGTGGATTTTTAATCAAATAAATACGAAATATTCATTTAATTAAAATGGACAGATTTATGTGACTACATTTGCCCCTCTTTGAGACGGTGCGGTTTATCGCGTCGTTTCAAAGAAAGAAAAACTGGTGTGAAGAAATGCCCCATAAAATGTAAATTTAATGGGTGGTATGCCCCCTCGAGAGATGAGCCGAAAAATTTTGAAAAATCGGGCAATCTCTCGAAAAAGAATGAAAATTGGCAGGGTGATAGAAGGGAAGAAATTAGAACTAATGATGAAAGAATCGGAGAAAATGGAGTGAATATGAAGAAACAACAAGCCAGCGAGTACCCTGAGGTCATGCAAGAGATACATAGCAGATGTAGTGTGGGGTTTTGATTGATGCTATACAATTGATCAAAATTGGTTGGACAATCTGGTGCAATCGGTTGAATTGCCCCGGTCAAGTCAAAGCGTGACAGTTGATGTCAGTTGGTCGCTTGGACATGATAAAGTCTGAGTAAGTGAATCAAAGTGACCTGATGGTGACTTAGACAATTGATGTAATTGCCCGATGAAGTCAAGGTATATGAAGCAAAAATACTCGTTGAGACTTAGACAATTGATGTAATTGTCCGATGTGATTGTGTTTGATTGGTTGATCAATTGATAGTATGTGCATGTGATGGGTGGTTGTGGGGAATCATGGCAGCCCCGTTGAGACTAGGTCATTATGATAAATGCCTGATGTAGTCTAGGATTGCCATAATCGATTACCTGTTGAGACCTGAAGATACTTGATCAGAGTATCTGTTGATAGTCTAGGTGTGTGTGAGTCAATGTACCTGTGCAGACAGAGTAACTTGCTTGGCTTATTGGATGACTTAGGATAGGAAACACAATCCCTCCTATTTAGAGATGGATGGTGATGAACGTGGCTTGATTGGGTTGATTGAGAAACGATGTAGGGTATGTGATGCTGATTATCAAGAGGGGGAGGGTGAGGGGGGGTGGGTTCGATGTTAGATAGAAGAAAGGGAGAACCTATGACTCATTCCTATGGAAGAAGAGGAAAATAGAGTATGCATTATTATGACTATGTATGCATGATATGTAGCTATTATGAATGTATTGATGGGTGGAATGCAATGAAATGCAATATATACAGATGAGATGGAATGACGATCCATAGTGCTCTATTTTCATCATTGAGCTTTAAAATGTTGGAAGAGAATACAAGCAACTTGACATAATGATTCAAGATGACCTGAGTATTTCTTTCATGGTTTTTAATATAGCAAGTTAATACAAACGACTTGATATAAGGGTCAAGTCGACCAGAGTATTGCTTGCGGAACAGACAAGGATTATCTCCTTTCATGCATGACTTGGATCGTCCTCCTTGATCTTAGGCTGATCATATCCTGAGACAAGTTCATACCGTACTAAGAAAATAAAACCTTTATCCAATTTGGAGGAAGAGGAACCAAAGAATGAGCATTGTACCTGCAACCAAACAGTATATATACATAAAGAATAAAGAATATGGATCCTTGGTAATGGTTCATGTTCATATGGTCGAGGTATACGCTGTAGTTAGCAAGCCGTAGTGATCTATGACTGCATTTTGCATAAGATCACGTAGCTTGGTGAACTTCCCACGTAGACACCATTAGTACATGCCCCAGAACTTCATCGGAAATAATGTGCAAATGATACAAAACAATGCTGCAAGATCCCGATACAGATAAACAAATGAATTACTCACGAATCAACCAAGCATTTGATAGCTTAACAGAATTTTCTTGTCAAAGAAAACGTCATTTTGTCTTTGTTTTGGTAAGGAAGGATACATCCTTGGTTAAAGACAGGTTTGGATTGTTGATGTCGATTGTTTTGGTTTGATTGGTAAATGGTCATTGTGTGAGTAGTTTGTCAATGTTTGTTTTGCATCTGATTGGATGAATATGTACAAGGTGTTGCCATGTTCTTGTGTGATTTTCGATGGGTTTTTCGATGTTTTTGGATTTTGTGTAATAGTTTTTTGAATGTTTTTGGATTTTGTGAGTCATTTTTGAATGTTTTTGGTATTTTCTGATGATTGCCTGAATGAAGAGCGTAATGATATATAAGACGATGTAGAATCCACTTCCATCAATACGTTAAGGGTAGTGCCCCCAGTTTGTAGACCGGACTATGAAAAGGTGGGATGCTAGACGCGTGGAGTACTTTCTTAATTGCAGATCAAATAACGAGCCATGGTTGGGATGGATGGATGGGTGTGTGTATGAATGTGATTGCAACGAGCCTGAAAGATACTGGAGCCATTGCCTTTACGAGTGGCGCCTATTTGCCAGGGTTTCACCATCGCACTTTACCCAAGGTGCCACCGAAGTGGTTGTTCACCGTTTGGATGCATGATTTTTCTTTACTTTTTTGAATGTTTTTGTATTTTCTTTAGGACATTTTCTGAATGTTTTTGGTATTTTTCTGATATGTAGGGGAGCCTGATGCTCTGTACACCTTTAGGTATAAAATCTTTTGAGGTGCATGCTATTGATTGGGTCTGCGAGTGGTTCTCCTTCTGAAGTAGCCAACTGATATGCCCCGGACCCGAATACAGCAGTGACAACATATGGGCCCAGCCAGTTTGATTCAAACTTGCCTTGATGTTCTCTGTTTGGTTGGTTGCGAGGATTTTCTCGAAGAACAAGATCACCTACCTCAAATGTACGAGATCTAACTCGGTGATTGTAGCTTCTACTCATGCGCTGCTGATAGGCTTTGAGGTGATTGTATGCAGCTTGTCGCTTCTCATCTAGTAACTCTAAGTCCTGAAGACGAGATACTCTGTATGCTTCATCATCGATGAGATTGTGCAAGGAAACCCGTAGTGACGGTATCTCGACCTCAATAGGTAAGATAGCTTCTGCACCATAGACCAATGAATAAGGAGTTGCACCTGTAGGGGTTCGAATGCTAGTTCGATATGCCCATAATGCTGGATTCAATTGAACATGCCAATCACGGCCGGCATCATTGACTGTCTTCTTTAGGATTCTCAATATGTTTTTATTGGATGCTTCGGCCTGACCATTGCCTTGTGGGTAATAGGGAGTGGAAAAGCGGTGTTGGATATGAAATTTCTCACAAAGTTCACGGACATCCTGATTTTTGAAAGGGAGACCGTTATCTGTGACAATAGACATGGGTACACCATACCGGCAGATGATGTAATTGAGGATGAATGAGGCGATCTGCTTGCCGGTAACTTGGGTAAGTGGAACAGCTTCGATCCACTTGGTGAAATATTCGGTGGCGGTAATAATGAATTTATGGCCATTGGATGAAGATGGATGAATCTTACCCACAAGGTCAAGGCCCCATTGACAAAAAGGCCATGGTGTGGTGATTGGTTGCAGTTCCTGGGCCGGTGCATGTATCAGGTCACCATGAACTTGACATTTCTTGCATTTCCTGACAAAGTAGTAGGAATCCTTTTCCATAGATGGCCAATAGTATCCAGCTCGCATGAGTTTCTTGGCTAGTGACGGACCACTTGAGTGAGTCCCGCAAATTCCTTCATGTACCTCTTCCAAAGCCTTTGTTATCTCACCTTGTTCCAGACATCGAAGGAGAGTACCATCAAGACCGCGTCGGTATAGGGTTTCGGCAATAATGGTATATCGAGCAGTTTGGCGAATGAAGGTTTTACGTTGGTTATTTGATTGGTTGGGAGGAAGGGTGTGATTGTGGAGATAGGTGTAGAACTCACCGTACCATGGGGATTCAGAACCAACAAGGCAACATATCATTTCAGATTCGGGGATATCATAAGCGGGGATCCAAAGTTGTTCTACCAAGAACTCGTAGCGTGTTGAATTCTGTGGAAGATCTAGTAGAGATGCGATGGTAGCCATGGCGTCAGCAGCTCGATTCTGATCTCTTGGTATCTGCTCAAAAGTGATAGTAGTAAATGATGTCTTTAGAGTGTCCACCATTTGCTTGTATGGCATGAGTTTATCATCTTTGGTCTGATATTCATCTGTTGCTTGTCGAATGACTAGTTGGGAATCGCCATATACTTGTAGTTCTTGTAATTTCCATTGTACGGCTAACCTAATTCCTGTGATCAAGGCCTCATACTCTGCTATGTTGTTTGTGCATGGAAATGTGAGCCTGTAAGACTTCGGGATGCTATCACCTTGAGGTGTGATAAACAGAATGCCTGCCCCCGAGCCGTGCCTAGTGTATGAACCATCAAAATATAATTTCCATGGTTGTACTTCTGTGATCATGAATATCTCTTCGTCTGGAAAATTGGAAATGAGGGGATGATCACCTATGAGAGGTGCATCAGCCAACTGATCTGCAATGACCTGCCCTTTGATAGCTTTACGGTCCACATACTCAATGTCAAATTCACTTAGAATCATTACCCATTTGGCCAAACGACCTGTCAATGCTGCTTTGCTGAGTAAGTACTTGAGTGGATCAATCTTTGCGATGAGTTGTACCTTGTGTGTCAATAGATAGTGCCGCAATTTAGTGGCTGCCAAGATTACTGCTAAGCAAGCTCGCTCAATAGGTGTGTAATTGAGTTCATAGCCAACCAGTGTGCGAGAGATGTAGTAAATAGCACACTCTTTTCCTTCTGCATTATGTTGTGCCAGTAGTACACCCAATGCTGTACTTGTTGCTGAAATATAGAGTAACAACGGTCTACTTGGATCTGGTGGCATCAACAATGGTGGATGCATGAGATAGTCTTTGAGTGACTGAAATGCTTGCTGGCATCTGTCATCCCATTGAAAGCGTATGTTCTTGTGTAGCAGGTGTGTGAAGGGGTGACACTTATCAGCCAATTGTGCAATGAATCTTCGGATGGATTGAAGCCGCCCTTGTAGTGTCCTTAGCTGACTGATATTCTTTGGAGGTGGCATGTCCATTATTGCCTTAACCTTTGCTGGATCGACCTCAATACCTTTGCTTGAGACAATGTATCCTAGAAGCTTCCCGGAGGTCACTCCGAAGACACATTTCTTTGGGTTGAGTCGAACATGGTACTGTTCTAGTCTATCAAAGATTTTATCTAAGATATGGAGATGTCCTTCTCTTGTGAGTGATTTTGCTAGTAAATCATCCACATAGTCTTCCATCATAGTATGCATCATGTCATGGAAGATGGTGGTCATTGCTCTTTGATAGGTCGCTCCTGCATTCTTTAGACCAAAAGGCATTACATTCCAGCAGTATGTGCCCCATGGACATGTGAAGGCTGTCTTATGTTGATCTTCTGGTGCGATCTTTATTTGATTGTATCCTGAAAAGCCATCCATGAGTGAAAGCATGGCATGTCCTGCTGTCAGATCCACTATGATGTCGATATTTGGTAAGGGGAAGTCATCCTTAGGACAGGCCTTATTTAGATCTCTGAAGTCAGTACAAATGCGGATGCCCCCTTTTGGTTTGCCAACTGGCACGATGTTGGAGATCCATTCTGCATAATCAATTGGTCTAATGAAACCAACATCTAGGAGTTTCTTGAGTTCTGTTTTGACTAGCACGGCAATCTGAGGATGCATCTTACGAAGCTTCTGCTTGATAGGTTTGGCTCCTTTTGCTACTGTGAGATGATGCATGACTAAATCAGGATCAAGCCCAGGCATGTCTGCATATGACCATGCAAAGTTGATCTGACGCTGTTGGAAGAACTCTATAAATTGAGGTTGTTCCTCTGGAGTGAGAAGAGATGCCAGATGTATGATATGAGGATTTTCAGGAGTCCCCACATTGTATTCTTGGGTCTCCTCAATGAGGATCGTTGATTGTTCCTGTTGTGTACTAGCAGGGAGAATGTCAAACCCTTCATCCTCAGGCGCCTCAGAGAGGTTTTCACCGTTGGATACGCTCTTTCTTTTTACTTTTGTCGGATCAAACAGCGCCACAGTGTGGTTTTCACTGGAAGATCCATGTTTTATTGTTATATTTTTGCAGCTGAAGGGTTTGGCATCCGCCCCGAAGTATGCTGCGCTATTAAGTTCAATGGTGAATCCAGCTTTGTGATCCCCGCTTGGTAGATTATCCCTTAATTCCAAAAAGTCAATGATAGCCTCATCGTTTTGGAAGAGGTCAAGACATGGGGGATTTGGTTGGTTCCATTCAATGAGTTCAGGGTGGATAATGGGCATTACTTCATCGATTAGGTTAAGTGCAGGAGATGTATCCGTGAGGGTTAAGACGTTATGGTGAAGGTCATTGATGGTACTCTCCCTGTCAGAATCAGGCGTAGGATGAGACGTAGGGTCTGTGGAAGATGTTTCCAGCTCAGGTACCCAAGTGGTCTTTATCTGTGCTTCTCCATAAACAGGGATGTCTTTGCGGGGTGGAGGTGGTGATGTGTCTTCCTCATCTGAAGTGTTAAGTTGCACTGAATCAAATTCCCATTCATGTGAGTCGGTCTCTGAATCACTTTCCAGCATCCGATTGCTATACCATACTGGGATGTCTTTGGAGTTAAATACTGCAGGCGTGATTGGTTTATGTACTTTTGTGGTGATCGATGTTGCAGGAACCGTGATGGGGTTTAATGGATTTGTCATTGGAAGTATCGGTAGTGTTGATTTAGTGGCTTCTGTGGGAATGGCTGGTGCCATAGATGTTGCTGTAGGTTTCCATACAGTTGTTGCTACAAATGGTGTTGCTGATGGGATTACTGGTTCGTTTGGTGGGATGATTGGCATTGTAGATGGTTGTGGTAGGTTTGTGAGCCTCGATGGGGCAGTGGGGATAGTGTTTGATGGTGCTTTGATTATGAAAGGTGTCCTCTTTGCAGTAGGCGGGCAAAATGGTTTGCTAGGTTTTCCTTTGAATCTGAGTTTAGGAAGGATCTCTTTTTCAAAACCTAGGCCTGTATTACCTTTGGGCTTGAACTCTGGCAACAGCGGTTCATGTCGTCCTTGTTTGCAGGATCCCAAAGCACTTTGACCATCATACCCCATTCTTTGCATAATGAGGAGGCCTTTACCATACTGGTTCGTAGGAAGTGTAACTTGCGGTTTGTCAGTGGTGATGGGATCCTTATAGATCGAGTCCGCTAGGTCCTCATCTTGTGTTTCTTCCTCTTGACTCTTTCCAAGGATGAAAGGCGTTAAGGCACATGCTGGCGTGATTAGTGGTTGCTGGAGCAACTGCTGTGGTTTACCATGTGTTCTAGGAGAAGTGGGCATTTGTCCCACACAAAAGAGCTGACTCAAGTTGTATTCTCCAGGACCTTCCTCTGCTACTTTCATTTTAAGCTTTTCTTGCTTGGGTATAGGGGTGTTCAAACTGGCAAGAGAGGCGGGATTTACATATGATGTGGAGGAAATGGCTTCCCTATTATTAGGAACAGTAATCTCTGGTTGATGGCTGATATTATGGCAAAATGCAAAGGGATTTGCGTCGCCCAGGATTGTGATCTCTGCACCGTTATGTGGGAACTTGATACATTGATGGTAGGTAGATGGAACGGCTTGCATGGCATGTATCCAAGGTCTCCCTAATAATAGATTATATGGCAGAGGAAGGTCCAGAACCTGACAAATTATGTGTTTTACCACAGGGCCCACTCGGATTGGTAGCACCACCGCTCCTTTGGATGAACGCTCTGCATCATCATAGGCCTTGATGGTGATCTTCTTGCGAGGATCCACTGATTCTATTGCATATCCCAATGCTGTGACCAACTGTAGTGTACAAATGTTTAGGCCTGCTCCATTATCTATCAAGACTCGCTTGATCCTGTGTTGGTTGACAAAGCCTTCAATGTGGAGTGAGGCGTTATGAGGTTGCAGGAACGAAGAGTTGTCACTTTCGGAAAAAGTGAGACAAGGTGATGACTTTAGATTTCCAACCATGGCTTGAAATTGGTCTGTGTTCAGGTTTGCAGGGACTGACGCCTCTTGGAGTGCTTGATCCAAGATTGTTTTATGAGAGGGTGACAGACGCAAAAGCTCCAAGATGGATATAAGCGCAGGGGTTTTGTCTAATTGTTCCACAAGATTGTACTGCTTTGGGATGGAGGTGGCGCCTTGTGGAGCTGCCTTGATGGTGACCTTGCCACGACGCGTAACAACATTGCAATTTGAGGTGGGATTTTTGAAGGTGATAGTTGCAATTTGTTCACTGGCATCATACAGGTGATTGACAGTGTAGTTATACGCAGCTTGCGTATAATCAGTGGTATCAGGACCTCGTCTGGAAGTGGAAGGACCCCTTTGATCTTGCGATGGAAGTGGATCCTTGAACATCTGATGATCATTATTGGTTGTTTTTGGGTCATGTCCTTCAATTCCAATTTCTCGTTGCCTTGACCGTGATCGAGTTTGAGCCATTTTGTTTGCAAGTTTTGTGTTGAAGTTGATTGAAGATGATGATGAGTTGTTTGATGAAGGATTGATGATTTTAGTGGATTGGTGGTATGTAGATCTCTAGCACTCTAAGGTAGATGTAACCGAAATTCCTCTTTTGAATTGCTTGTTTGTTTTGATAAGTTTGGATGTGATAAGGTGTAGAGAAATCTGAGATGTGTTACAGATTTTGACTACCTAGCAATGAGAGGATTCACTCATGAACTAGTTTTAACCTGCGTAGATGTGTCTCTTAGGATGAGCTTATCCTAGATGTAGAAACAATCTAAAAGTGATGTGATGTGTTTGATTTCAAGAAATATCTAAAAAGGAATCTTGGGACAAGAACCTCTTAATGTTTTGAGAGTTTTGGGATGGATTGATGATGGAATGATAATGTATGAGTGAGATGATGGATGAAAATGTTTTCAACTTTCAATAAAAACTTTGTGTTACAAATGGGACAAACTCTATCTCTTCCCTTTCAGGCGTTGGTGGCACTTCTCGAGCTGTGTTGTAGGTGATACAGATGTTTGGGAAGAAATTGGGATTAATCTTTCCTCCTTGATTTTTGTGATAACTCAGAGCTCTATATTGCATAAAAGCTCAATGGTCTTCTTTTCAAGGTAATATTCTGATGACACTTCTTCTTTCGCAAGATGTGAAGAATGGTCATAAAAGTGGTGACTCTGTGTTTGTTTGCACTTTGTTTTTGGTATTTTTGGTTGTGTTGACAGATGTTGGATGAATACTTTGTTTTTGGGATTGATTTTCTGATTTTTCTTTGACAAGAAAACAAAGCAAGCACACAAACACAAGATTGTAGCCTCAAAGGCACAAATGAGTATGGGTCTAGATCAACCCAATCCTTGGACTTGTTTTTGACCCTTCCTTTTGATTTATTTTAAGGTATAATTCCAAAGCCTGAAGTCGGCTCAATTTGCTCTAGGTCTGTAAAACGAACACACTTCAAACACTCTTTATCCTTATGGTCAAATGGCCAGTTGTGATAAATTTAGCCCACATCTTGATATTTCTTCGACTTTGGTACTACATACCTTATGAATCCCGCCGTGGCAGGTAAGGATGTGATATACTAAGTCTTGCGCGAGCATAACAAATAGATGATCCCTATGATGGGGGAGTCACCACTTTTATCAAGCCACAAGTGACTTTTCAAAAAGCTATGTTTCTACTCAAGGAAATATGTATGGTGAGTATCTTGGGAGCAAAACCTTCTATGCTCTTGCACTAAATTATACCTCAAATATTCTCAATCAATAGAACAGGTGGGCTACTACTTAAAAGTGTTTAGTCATGTTCGATGGCTTTGGACATAAGTTCATTCTGCAGTGACTCACTTAAGAGCCTTGTAACTGGTGGTGGGGCCCATTTGTCCTTTCGGCCAGTTACACTGTAGGAACAGCTATACCCAAGGCTACAGCTTTCGCTCTCACCTGATTTCTATAGCGGCTCGAAGGATTTACCGCTCGAGGTCGTTCCCAAGAGTATCGATCCCTTGGCAGGCCTCTCTTAAAAAGATAAAATTTGAGCGTTACTAACACTTTTCTCTTGCACCTAGGACCACGAGAGCCAAGGGAGAGGATAGTGTGTGTTAGAAGTAGGACCACTCGACTGACTTTTTGTGCACAAGCGTGCCAAACACGTAAAACACTTGTTCCTTTTAATCCAGCATTTGCAAATGTGATCTAACTATTTGGAGATGTTGCTCCAACAACCATGGTGTTCTTTTTAACTTCAAAGCAATATGTTTTGTAATCTAGAAGTTGAAAGTCCTGGTCAACTTAATGAAAAACACGATTGCATGAAGGAAAATTTGTTTTTGCCAAAATAAAGACAAGTGGATTGTTCTTTTTACTGCACCAAAAATTTGAAGTGTGGATTGTGATTTTTTTAAGTCCCAATTGATGCAAGAAAGAAAGTTTGTTTTGTTGATTTTAAGCACCAAAACAAAATGTATCCCTAACTAGAAAACAATGAAACTATTTTTTTGTGTTTTTAAGTTCTTTTTAAGTACTAAATGAAATTTTTTTTTTTTGTGATTTTTGTTGTGTTGTTAACCTGCACAAAGAAAAGAAACAAGTTAATAAAATCAATGCTCAAAGGGGGGCTTCCACAAGCCTAATTTTTGATTTTTCGGTTACAAATTTTACAAATCCTGATCCTGAAATGCCCTGAAATTTGACTAAGTCTGAAATTTGGAGGATCTTCCAAAAACTAGATTTTGCATTTCAACTCCTAGAGATCTGAAACCCCTCTCAAACATCCTGAAAGTATATATTGGTTACAAGGCCTTTTTTTATAACGTTCTGTTGCAATAGCGCTAGTCTGTGTTTTTGCAGAAGCGCTGATTCATGCAATAGCGCTAGTCTGCATGAGCAGAAGCGCTAATTTAAACGGTAGCGCTGAAAGAAGAGAAAAATCCGAGAAGACAAAAGCGCTAGAAGTGTGTCAATAGCGCTGAAACTGTGACAATAGCGCTAGAATGTTTCCAATAGCGCTGAAACATTTTCAATAGCGCTACTTTATGGTCAATAGCGCTAAAAGAAATTTTTCAATAGCGCTAAAACGCGTTCAATAGCGCCGAAGCGCGACCTGTGTGGCAATTTCAACAAGCAAAATGTTAATTTCAAAAACAATGATCAGAAGGTTGCGTGTTCGATTCACGTCGGGTTCACCAAATGATGCCCTCCTAAATGGCACAATTGTTAGTTCAAGATCAAACAACATAAAACACACAAGATGTTAGAGTTAGTCAATCTAAAAACCAAACACAATGAAGGCATTCCAAAGGAGACACTAAAAACATGTTAATGAATCTAACTAAAGAAGTAAGACAATGAGATATCTCCAACTATCTCTTAACATGATATTAGTTCTTTCTCCCTTGTTCCTCTCCTCTCCAAGTTCCAAAATAGTGTAGCTCTCAGCAGCTTTTTGCACTATGGATGCTTATGGAGGATTGAGATTGTAGAATAGCTCTAAACATGAAATGAAAAGCTATTTTAATGCTAAAATGATGTGTTTTAACCAAAAGACAATATTTAGTTATGCTATGCTAAATGCTCTCTAAAATGGCTATAGTCTAAATGCTTACAAGTTTTCAGGATCTGGATTATGAAGGAATGGGCTCTATTTATAGGAAAAATGGAGCAATGGATGGCCAGGATTGAAAGGTTTAATCAAGGGTCAAGCTTGAAAGTTGGGGATCCATGTGCACAATTTGCACCAATGAAATAGTGACAAGTGTCAACACAGGATTGGGTTGAGAGAAGAGGTTGGAGGCATTGAATGCCTGAGAAGACTTCATGGTTATCTAAAGGCTAAGGGTCAAGCCTAAATTAGGATTATCCACTGGATTAGGAGTTAATGCAAGGATAAACCTTTGTGCAAATGATTAAGAGATAATCATGGTCAAAGCATTGAAGGCTTGATGAGACCCTTGGGTTGGGTAGAGGTTGAGTCAAAACAAATGTTTTAACCATGTGGAAGGGTTTGAGTTAACCATTAATGGTTATTGGAGACTTTGGGGATTAAGTGGTTGAAAGTTGGAAGCCTTTAATGGTTTTCAAAGACTTTGGGGTTTTTGGTGGTTGAAGGTTGAAAACCTTCAATGGTTATCCAAGACTTTGGGCCATTTGAGAAGTGACTCCATTTTGCTTAGGAATGTGACAATAATTAGGGGATGGTTTAGGCTAATTAGGAAGGGGTTAGAAGAATCTAGAAGGGGATTAGATTTTGCAAGTGGATTTGGTGGGTGAGGGAAAATAGGATTTAATTAAAATAAAAATTCATTTATTTCAAAATGTGTGCAAGTTGCATTTGTAGGAAAATGCAAGTGGGGTGGGGATAATGATTTAAATAAATGTTTTATTTAATTTATTTAAAAGAGGAATAGGGGATTTAATTAAATAAATAGATTTTATTTATTTAATTGAATGAAATTTGATTTAATGAATTAATTAAAATAAATTGAATAATTTATTTAATTAATAGAAGAATGTTTGGGGATGAATTAATTAAATATTAATTTAATTAACTGGTGGCTAGTGGATTTTTAATCAAATAAATACGAAATATTCATTTAATTAAAATGGACAGATTTATGTGACTACAATTACTATTGGCCACAAGTCTTTAAGGATTGCCACACTTATATTAGAAAATGTGAGGCTTGCCAAAAATTTTCAAGAAAGCTTAAATATGATGGAGCTCTTCCACTCACAGCGATGCAAACTGAAGAACCTTTTTAGATGTGGGGTGTTAATTTTATAGGAGAAATTACAAATAAATCCATTGGAGGACACAAATGGATTTTGGTAGCTACTGATTACTTTACCAAATGGGTGGAGGCAATTCCTATAAGACAGGCTACAAGTAAGGTGGTAACAAAGTTTCTTTTGGAAAATATATTGACAAGGTTTGGGGTACCCAACAAGATTGTTGTAGATAATGGGATGTGTTTTAGATCCAAAGAATTTGCTCATTTTTGTGAAAGTTATGGAATCACTTTGTCATATTCATCACCTTATCATCCCCAGAGGAATGGACAAGCAGAATATAGTAACAAAAACTTATTAAATATAATTAAGAGGATGTTAGGTGACAACAAAAGGGCATGGGATTCAAAACTGAATTTGGTAGTATGGGCAGATAGAGTAACAATAAAGAAATCCATAGGGTTTGCTCCTTATCATCTTGTTTTTGGTAAAGACGCAAGATTTCCCTTGACAACCTGCTCCTAGTGTATAAATTTGTCTCAGAGGAATATTTATAAGATGTTGACTTGATGGAATACAGGTTGGTACAGTTGGTTGAATTGGATGAGTACAAAAGAGAGGCTTAGGAACAAAATATACAGAAGCAGAAGATGGTAAAAGCAATACATGACAAGAAGTCTTCTGATAAGACTTTTGAAGAAGGGGAGTGGGTTCTCAAATGGAATGCAAAAGACCAGGACAGGGTGAAGCATGGAAAATTCAAAGCACTTTGGCTAGGACTATATATCATGATGGATAAAGGAGGAGAAAATTCATTTTTCTTGTAGAACACTAAGGGTGAAATTCAGGAATTTCTAGTACATGCTCAGTATCTCAAGCATTTTTTCTCTTAGGGAGCAAGGAGTATTCTTATACAATAGTAGTGCAATTTTTCCTTTGTTGTTTGTTTCTGTTTATTTTTCGTCTGCTTTCCAGAGATAGATGAGATCTTGCTATGTCCCTAAAAAGAACACACATCCCCAGAAAGAGCCATTGTTAGCACATATTTTTGCAAAACATTATGTGCTATTTGTTTGATGTTTTATATGTACATTTACATCATAAGAGAATTTATTGTTGGATTGCATGTGCAGGAGGTATGTTGCAGTATTAGAAAAATCCTACTTTGACCTATTTTCAAAATTGGATAAGTATTGTTGGGGCATGCTAAGGGTTGGCATTGAATAGGGACTACATGGGGAAATTTCATCATGATAGTATTGGGATCCCTATAAGGACATTCTTTTGGCCTATGTGATACTCTATCACTTATAAGCACATATGAAGTTTCCATGGAAGGTTGGAAGTGTAAAAAATATATGAAGAGGAGCTTAATTAGCATAATTATCAAATTTGAGCTATCGATGTAAGTTACCCCGACAAGACCGACTAGCAGAAACAATGAAAGAACCTATCGGCATGACTCAGACCAACCACTCTGAAGGAGAACCAAAAGGAAGTTAAAAAGGATGGTTTCATCGACATAACATTCACTATTGGGGGCATGAGAAAAGTGTTGTGTTGATAACTAATGAGGCTATCGGTATAACCTACATTGATGAAGGAGAATGCGAAGTAGATGGTGGCAATATCACCAGGTCATCGGAAAATGTCATAGTATGCTACCTTGATACCCGATGGGATAGGTGGTGAAGGTGGTGTTATCAAAATATCTTACTCTGATAAGACAATACCAAAAGGAGGAAAATATTAAGTCATCTATTTTAGGCTATGTTGATACTCGATGAGGAAGACAAGTTAGGCATAGAGAAGGATACTTGATTGGGATGAGTTACACCGATCAAAGACATAGTCATCAGGATATCATCGCCCCATCAGGAGGAGACATCTTTTGTTACACCTATACTCGATGAGAAAGAAGAGGTAGGTGCGAACAAGGAGATCTCATTGGGGAAATGTATGCCAATAGGCCAGAGGAATAAAGGATACATAATTGGAAAGGCGATGACATCGGGTCATCCGAGAAATGTAAAGTGAGTTGTTTCAATGCCTGATAAGGTGACCCGATATAAAAAATGAGATGTGGACTACAAAGGAGGACTCATTGGGATAACTTAAACACTCGGAGGAGTGTATTAGGAGTTATGTCAATACTCGATGGGCAGAATTACATGGAGGAATAGAAGGAGGGTATATCGGAATGACCTACATCGATGCGATATAAAGGTAAAGTTAAAGCCTAGCTAGAAGGCTGAGCCATCGGGGAAGTTATAACCATCAGGATGATAACAAATGAGCTATGCCAATACCAGACAAAGTGATCGATGAGACTGTAAAGCGGAAAATCGCTATCGAACCCTAGTTGCTCTCCCCTCTTCCGACTCCGAGGAGAGAGAAGAGAGGTTCGCTAGGATTCGATGGTTTTTCACTTAGGGGAGAGACTTTACATTCAAAAGAGGGGATGAAACTCATAAGATCCAATCCCACACAATGTAAGATTGGATGCTAAATGAATTTCAAGGGTTAGGAAAGCAAGGCTACCCTCTTTTGTAAAGAATGTTGTTAAGGAAATTAAGCTAGGAATGCATAGAAAGTCATAAAGATTCGCTTATAAACTGAGATAGGAATACAGTATGAAGCTGCGGACCTGGAATTAGCAGTAAAATGTCGATACGGCGCTATCCTGCAAATTTGAGAAAAAGTTGTCGGGACGATGGCGCCCGGCACCACAGTCCTCCGAAAAATCCGCGAAACGAAGGGGGATCTGTTCGTCTCTGCACAAGGATTCCAGATCTTCAATTTCAGCCGCGTACCTGTAACCTACACACAGAAAAGCGAAGACGATTGGGGGGTTAGGGATTAGGGGTTTGCCTTTAGGTCAAACCCCGGTTTTGCAATTAACCAAGAAATGAGAAAGAGCTGTAAATGTAAATGACAGTAAAACAAGTACTAATACCTTGTTCTAAGGATGTTTGTATCCTTATGTGCGAAGGTTTAGATGTTGTATGTTGTACTAGTATGTTGTATGTAGCATGTAGTATGTGATCTCCTCTTCAATGGTTGAATCCTTGTCTTGAATGCAACACTTAGCCTTGAATGGAGACTTAGAAGGAATGCTTGAATGCTTGAATGCTTGAGTATAGTTTCCACGCCTTTTTCATCATGTATCTCTTATGTCCAAATGAGAGAGAAAAATGTAGTTTATATACTTGTCATTTAGGGCTGATAGACTGATTTTCCCGACCTTAGGCCAACCAGGAAAGTTAATTTCCAAATTGCAAACAAAAAGACCCGAGACCCCTTAGGAGACCGGGCCCAAAATAGGACCCAGGGACCAGGGTGCTGGGCGCCATGGTCCTGGGGACCAGGGCGCTGGGTGCCCTGGTCCTGAAGGACCAGGGCGCTGGGCGCTTTGGTCCCACCTCCCAGGACAGCAGGGTGCAAGGACGTTCAAGCCAGGGTGCTTGAAAAATGCAGTTTTCAGTGTCGTGAGCAAGTTTCAGGGTCTCCATTCAGGTTGCGTGTTGCGTCGCCATCGTGAAGACCGAAATGCGGTCGAAATTGCAAGTGTCGCAATTTTAGGATGCTACATTTAGCCCCCACTTTAGCGGGAGTATGTATGCTAATACTTCCGGTAAAGTAAAAGGAAACAACATTGGAAGACTTTCACCACATCAAGGAGGCAAGATACACCAAGCCCCCAGTGGACTAAGGATCTTACGACTTCGATTGACAAAGTAAAAGGGAAGATCACGAGGGAGAACCATGATTGTCAGTAGTAAGGTTCCCTCACTATGAGTCATGCAAGAAAGATATCAAAAATTTTCAAGGCAAGGCTAAATTTGCCAAGAAATTTTCAAGTATCTTGAAAAGATATGAACGGGATGTATGCCCCCCTACGTTAAAGCGATCGCACATGCCTCACCGGGGGTGATTGTTTTAACGTAGTGATACACATAAGAAATGAGAAAGGAAACGAGCACGTTATCGCAAGGATTTAGCCCCTAAGTGTGAGATAAACCCAAGGATAATAGACACAAAACACAAAGCACAAGGTGACTTCGCTTTCCTCGGGGTCAGTATGCTGTATGATAATTCATGTATATATATCATATGTATGTATGCATAATTGTTCTTCATTCCCCAATCAAGGAAGGTCACCTAGAAGAAGGGAACACATGTGTCTTTTGAGTCAACATGAGAGAGATCGAGAGATCTCAATGCTTTGCATCATCCTCAAGTAGACAACACCAAGGACAACAAATAGAAGAATGAGAATAACATATAGAAGAAGTAACAAAAGAGAGGAGGAGAGAATCTGCTATGCTAATGTAACTAGTCTAGCATGTCATCTACCCCCCGATCTTGCTGATCAATGTTTCGGGAAGGCAGGGAACATGCTAGAGGAGGAACATCCAACACAGCAGATGGAGCTATCACAAGATCCAAACAAGGGCTATGTTCATGTTCCGAGCCACGTTGTTCTTGTCTAGGAGCTAGGATAAGTGCTTTAGAAAATTCATTAGATAAATGGTTATCAACATCAACAAGTTCATATTCACTATCAGAAGCAAGAGGAGTAACATTTTCATCATGAATAACATTTTCATCTATATCATCATCAAGATTTATAAAAATAGGATCTTTAACTCGCACCGGATCAAGACCATCATGCATCTTATGTTTAGGAGATTTAGGCTCAATGTCCGGCTGAGGAGAAAATGGAATAATGCTTGTTGAAGGTGTTTTTGGAGATTGTAAAGTTTGAGCTCTAAGACGACGCTTTCACCGGCGTTCACGTGCAGAACGATTTCGTCTAGTCTTAGTAGGAAGTGGAGAAGATTGAGGAGAAGGAATGTTCTCATCCTTAGCACTTGGGTGTTTAGGTTGTGGTCTCTTAGGCTGGATAATAGGAGAAGAAGAAGGTCTCTTCTCTCTATAAAAAGAAGGAGGAGGAACTGCTCCATATAAAGGAGGAATATTTGGTTTAGGGAGAAGACCAAGTCCATCATGACGAGGAGGTATAGGTCTACTCTTAGGAAGTTTATTAGGTATAGACATAGTCACATCCATAGGGATGGGTTGAGAATCTTCTTGAGGAAAGACATTAGTTTTATCTTTCAAAGGAAGAACTTCCTTCTCAAGAATGATAGGAATATCAAGTTTAGGTGCTCTAGGTTCACTTAGAGATAGGATCATATCTGTTTTCCACTTTTGATAAGATTTGAAAAGATGATCACTTCGCGAAGGAAGAGATTGGAATTGTTTAGGCCAAAAGTAATCAATAGGAACACTAGAGGTTCTTTCAGCTAGTTTAAAGAGACTATGATTGACAGTAACAACTTCACCATTATGGGGAAATTTCAAACACTTATGAATAGGAGAAGCAATAGCTTTCATGGAAGATAGCCAAGGATAGCCAAGCTTCACACGAAATTGTTCCGAAGATGGAATAATAGCAAAGTTCACATCAAGAGATTTGTTATGGACCTCAATAGGCAATGTAATAGAACCAATTGCAGGAGAAGAAAATGCATCAAATAATTTCACAATCACATCTGTTTTGTCATATATCACTTGATTCAATTGCAAAGTAAAAAGAAATTCTTCAGTAATAACATTAACCATGCACGAAGGATCAATAAGCACTCCACGGCAAGGTGTATTCTTAACTTTTGCAACTATGTATAAAGGACCATCAGGTGCCCTAATGGTTTCGCTAGAATCAAATGTGATGGAAGGTTCTTTAGGGATTTCTTGCTGCTCTACAAAGTTAATCACATTCGGAGTCATAGACACAAGACCATCAGATGAGAGAGAGGAATCATTAGCCTCAATTGCATTAGAGGTATGAGAAGGCAATGGATCGGTGAAAATCTGAAGATTTTGGTTAGGAGGAGCTACAGATGTGTTGCCCTTATCATTCACTCCAGAAACAGAGATAGTATTGTTATCAATCAAATCTTGAATTTTACCCTTTAAAGAAAAACATTTTTCAGTATCATGCCCAGGCTGACGGTGAAATTGACAAAAAGATTTATTATCAAAATAAGGTGAAGTAATCTTTGCAGGATCAATTTGTCTTATAGGAGGAAGAGTAAGCACATTTTGTTCCAATAACTTATTCATAATATTATGCAGTGATTCATTCAAAGGAGTATACTATCTTTCTTTCTTGAAAAATTTAGAAATAGGAGGCACACCTGATGCTGCATTCACATTGTTGTTGATGATGTTTTCATTGAATTTGATGGAATCTCTGTTCGGTTTAAACTTCCCAAATGGTTGTTGACTGCTATCACCCTTATCACTCGGAGCCATAGGATGTGATTGTTCCATTTGACTCATAGTCAGTTGATAATTGTGAAGAGTGGCGCACAACTGTTGGAAAGAAGTAAACTCAGAAAACAGAAGTTTGTCTCGAATATCTTTTTGTAAATTAGAAATAAAGATTCTTTGAATATCATTGTCAGGTACTGGAAAAGAAATTTGAGCATACAAATGCGTATCTACCAATAAAATCAGTCACTTTTTCTTTAACACCTTGTTTACAATGCATTAAATCAATCAAAGTAACTTTAGGACTTATATTGTTTTGAAATTGTTGAATGAAAGCATTTGCAAGTTGTTCGAAAGAAGTAATAGAATAAGAAGGCAACGAGCAATACCATTGTAGGGCTTTGTCTCTTAATGTTCTCGTGAATAGTTTTGCAAGCAACCTTTGGTCATAAGCAAAATCAGTACAAATTGTTTGAAAAGTCTTAACATGTGTTAGAGGATCTCCTTTACCATTATAAAGTTCCAAATGCGGGATTTCAACATGTTTAGGAGGGATAGCTCAAACAATGTCAAGAGAAAGTGGGCTCGCAACATCAAATGTGGGCACACTAAACTTAGATTGATTCATAGAGGCAATTTGTTGCTGTAAAGAAGAGACAGTTTGTGCAAGATTGTTAATGGCCGCTTCAGTCGAAGAGTTCATATTGGATGTGTTAGATTGAGATGGAGGTGTTATGTTATTGAAAGAAGGTAGAGAGTAAGGTGGTGGGACTCTATGATAATTAGTCATAGGAGATGATTGGACAGGAGGAATACTACAAGGAGGAATGGAATGGTTAAATGAATTGCCCCCTTGCGTCATGTTCATTTGTGGAGATGTAATAGGGACACTCATTGAAGGAATGAATGAAGAAGTCGGATTGAATGAAGGAAGAGGGTTAATTGAAGAAGAGGGATTGCCCCCATGACTGGTGATCACAGGGGGAATATCTTGTATAGAAGTAGCCATTATGTTTGATGTAAAGGTAGGTATACTAGCAATAGGAGTTGTCAAAGGAATAGAATGATTGACTTGTGTAGGAGGTTGTGTATAACCTAAGGTTTCGGCACAAATTTTCATAGGCATCACATTCGAATCCACAATGTGTGCAATACCACGCAAAATATCAATTCCATTCTTATCACTTTGAAGCATATGTTTTAGATCCTCAATTAAAGGAAGAGCTTGACTATCAGGGTATTCTTGAGACATCCATTGTCGAAAATCGTCAAATTGGTTATCCAATTTCAAAAGTTGTTCTTCAGAAACCTCATGGAGAGCTTCTTCATCATTAGGAGGATTAGAGGAATTACCCATGTCCTCGTTAAAAAGGCTATTCAAATCAGGTTCCATCTCCTCAGTAGTTAAACCTTGGAAAGACTTAATTCTACGGCTTCGTCTAACGGGAATAGTGTAAGTAGGGCTTATTGTTGTAAAACTCATGCACTAGAAAGAGAGAGAAGATTTTGAATTTAGAGGTAGCAATTTTCAGTAAAATCAGCCAATCTTCTGGATTTAAGCTGTTAAATGCAATCACAACAGTCTCCCGAAATTTCGGAAAAAATGTCTGGGACCGTGGCGCTCGGAGTGCAACACGGTCCTTGCAACTTTTTTCGAAATTTGCAGGGATGAAAGGTATGATGATTTTAGAGCTAATCTGAAAAAAATGAGTGATTTTACGATCTGTAGATAGGCCAAATTAAAATTGTAATCTCAAAATTGAACCCTATCAAGATTGTCGAAAAATGCAAAAATTTGAATTTTGAAAAAGAGAGGGAAACTGAAATTTTAAATTTTGTGATTTTAGAGGGAATATCCAGAGAAATGTAAATTTTGAAATTAAAAATTGACTCAATTTCACGCAAAATTCAATTTTGAAAGCGGAAATCAAAGTTGTTGTAATTAAGCACTTAATTTCAAAAGTCACAAAATGCAAGAATTTGAATAAAGCACTGAAATTTTTAATGAATGATAACACACTTTTCAGATTTAGGACAGTAAGAACACAATTTTGACACAAAATTTCAATTTCAATGATTTTTAAATGTTTAGAAGCCTTAATCCAAGCAATCACAAGACCAACTTTGACTGTTATTTTGAAGGTGTTAAAATTGATAAAATCAGCCAAAATTCTGGATTTTAGCAGGAAAATACAGTAAGATCTCGCTCCCGAAATTTCAGAAAAAATGTCGGGGACGATGGCGCTCGGCGCCATGGTCCTCGCAACTTTTTTCCAAATTTTCAGGGATGAAAGATATTGCGATTTTATTGCGGAATCCAAAGTTATAGCTAATTTGGAGATGTTTTGATTAGTGAAATTGTCGGACAAAGGTTGAATCAAGAGGGTTTCAAAAATTAGGGTTTTGACACTTAACCACTTAATTTTCAGAATTAAAGCACAAATATGAATTGAAAATTTGTAATAGAAGGGCAGATCTGAAACAGGCATTAACATTTAGACATTTCGCAGGTCCAATTACTAAAAAGAAAATTTAGGGTTTTTATGCAATCACCTCTAAAATTTTGCAAAAGATCAAACATGAAAATGTAATCAATTTTTTTTTTTTTCAGATCTAAGCATGAAAAATTAGAAAGGATGTTCACGTCAGGTTCACCAAAATGTAAAGCGGAAAATCGCGATCGAACCCTAGTTGCTCTCCCCTCTTCCGACTCCGAGGAGAGAGAAGGGAGGTTCGCTAGGATTCGATGGTTTTTCACTTAGGGGAGAGACTTTACATTCAAAAGAGGGGTTGAAACTCATAAGATCCAATCCCACACAATGTAAGATTGGATGCTAAATGAATTTCAAGGGTTAGGAAAGCAAGGCTACCCTCTTTTGTAAAGAATGTTGTTAAGGAAATTAAGCTAGGAATGCATAGAAAGTCATAAAGATTCGCTTATAAACTGAGATAGGAATACAGTATGAAGCTGCGGACCTGGAATTAGCAGTAAAATGTTGATACGGCACTGTCCTGCAAATTTGAGCAAAAGTTGTCGGGACGATGGCGCCCGGCGCCACAGTCCTCCGAAAAATCCACGAAACGAAGGGGGATCTGTTCGTCTCTGCACAAGGATTCCAGATCTTCAATTTCAGCCACGTACCTGCAACCTACACACAGAAAAGCGAAGACGATTGGGGGGTTAGGGATTAGGGGTTTGCCTTTAGGTCAAACCCCGGTTTTGGAATTAACCAAGAAATGAGCAAGAGTTGTAAATGTAAATGACTGTAAAACAAGTACTAATACCTTGTTCTAAGGATGTTTGTATCCTTATGTGCGAAGGTTTAGATGTTGTATGTTGTATGTTGTAGTAGTATGTTGTATGTAGCATGTAGTATGTGATCTCCTCTTCAATGGTTGAATCCTTGTCTTGAATGCAACACTTAGCCTTGAATGGAGACTTAGAAGGAATGCTTGAATGCTTGAATGCTTGAGTATAGTTTCCACACCTTTTTCATCATGTATCTCTTATGTCCAAATGAGAGAGAAAAATGTAGTTTATATACTTGTCATTTAGGGCTGATAGACTAATTTTCCTGACCTTAGGCCGACTAGGAAAGTTAATTTCCAAATTGCAAAAAAAAAGACCCTAGACCCCTTAGGAGACCGGGCCCAAAATAGGACCCAGGGACCAGGGCGCTGGGCGCTCTGGTCCCACCTCCCGGGACAGCAGGGTGCAAGGAGGTTCAGGCCAGGGTGCTTGAAAAATGCAGTTTTCAGTGTCGTGAGCAAGTTTTAGGGTCTCCATTCAGGTTGCGTGTTGTGTCACCATCGTGAAGACTGAAATGCGGTCGAAATTGCAAGTGTCACAATTTTAGGACGCTACAGAGACCTATGCCAATCAAAAGGACAGGGGAGGCCAAATGATTGAATTATCAGGAGGGGTTATGATGACTAGCCATTCCAAAATATGATCTAAATGAATCCACCCGCCATTATTAAATATAGGCAATAGATAGCTCTGTTCTTACATGAGGAAAATCACAACACCATTTCAATTGAGTAAATGCTCCTAGTGTATTAAATCTTTATATATAAGTTGGTATAAGGATTTTGCATAAGCAGATTTAAGCAAACAGAGAGATTGAAGTGGAATTAAACTACAAAAAAATTGAATTTCAAAAGGCTTGAAGAACTCAAATATGGAGGGTTCTAGTTCCAAGAGCAAGAGGAAGGTCACTAAGGTCTTTGAGAGTGCTTCGAAGAAGTCTAAAGGTGCAGAAGGTGTGTAGAAATGAAAATTAAACCAAGATATGATTGACCAAATGAGCTCACCAGGAGCCAAATCCTGGAGATCTAAGACTAATTCTCCTATCCATGACTAGCTAGAAGATAATTTCAAGGAAATTAGTGATGTCTAGACCAGGGTTAGAGGTCATGAGTTGTTCTTGTATCATTATTCACAAAAAAGAAAGCCGACGCCAATCTCAAACCAGTGGACAACTAGATTGGGTAAACTTGTGGCTCCTAACATCTTTGTGAATGTTCAATTGATGAAAACATTGGCTAGGGCTTATAATGCCACAAAAAAGATGTATTCAATTGCCAAATGGCGATGCATTCATCTGTATATCAGTAGCCACCATTCAGGAGGTTTTTTTTCTTGGACTTGAATCTGATGTGCTTCTATCTTTTGAGAAACTAGAGGAAGAGTATATAAAGATGGATATTATATACAATGGGTGGAATTTGGCCATACATAAGGCTGAGAAATGAAAGTTTATAGATGAAGATGGGCCCCCATTTGATACCAACATTTTCAAACAGTATCTGCAATATACATATATGGCATGCGGTCAAGTGGGAGGAGTCGAGGTTCCAGATTTAGCTCAGATAGGACCTTTGGTTCTTGTTGCTGACACATAAAAAAATGAGCCAAGACAGTTTGATTATGTTAATTATATTGTTGAGAAAATGCATAAGGGTTTCTTAAGCCTTCATAATATCCCTGACAAATCTTTTAAGTTTTATTCATTGTTGATGCATATTATTTTGTTTTATGGACGACACAAGGGGTTGTGGCCTGAGGAATTGAAAATAAATATTCATGGCAAGCATGGATAGGAGCAGCCAGTAAAACTATGGGTATCATTATGGGATTCTTGGTTCATGATATCTCATTATGTCAATTTTGACGAATATTTTGTGCAACCATTGTATAAAGTTTTTGGGGTTACTTTTGATGGATCATTTTCTGAAGAAATCTTTTTAGACCCCATGAACATGGGGATACCAAGGTTGATCATAATTGGGGTGACTGGTATGTATGCTAGGACTTCACATATGTTAGAGTTTTTGGATTCAAAGGTGTGCCTTCTATGCTACCAAAGCTTGTGCCTGATAGAATTGCCTACCTGGAGATTGTGAGACACATGAGTGTCTCTAATGCACAATATTTTGGGGGTGCCCACAAGAAAGTTTTTATGCCCGAGACTCTACATTTTGGTGACTTTACTATTGCATCCACAAAGGCGTATGAAATTATTGATAGAAGGTTAATAGATGATTATAACCTCTATGAGCACACAAGCCAAAAAAATTATGACCCTAAGGGCTACATCCGCTAGAGTAGGAAAGGGCAAAATCTAGGTGACTATTTTCATGAACATGTTGAAGCCTTGGACATCTTTAGAAACAAGGAATCTGAGGAGGCTATGAAGATCTTTCAATATTTGAATCAAAAAATGGAATAAAAGAGACAAAGATTGCAAGAAATGGAAGAGGAAGAAGAAGCTAAGAGTGAATTGGGTGAAAATGAGATTGTTCCGAGATTCGGAATGCCTAAAAGAGAGGAGGAACCTAAAGCACAAGACCAAATTGTGGTTAGGATGAACACCGATGTTGATGTTTGGTTAGAAGAGCATAGTTCTTTTGTGTCTGATGATTAATTCATCAAATCAAAGGAATTTAAGTCCTTCTTATATCATTTCAAAGGAAAGAGGCTAAGAGAAGCAATGCCTGATGTAACACCAGAAAATGAGGTAGAGATGCTTAGAAAATTGAAGGCTGATATCAATGCAGTAGTAGAAGGCATGACCCCTCAAAGGGGAAGGTAGCTTCTTGTAGAGGTAGGAATTATCCTCTTTCCAGGATGGGATCTTAGTGCATCCTTTATTTTTAATAGCCTATTGCATTCAGATAAGAAGGACTTCAAGTTAGACATTCAAGGCATGAATGACATTTTCATTAGATCAAGATATGATCCAAATGATGAGGCTATGCATTTGTGGGCCCTCTATCCTCCAAATAAGAGGCCGAAGATCATAGATGTGGACAAGGCTTTTGGACACATGATGAAGTTAAAGGTTGGTAAAGTTGATCCCATGGTCACAGCGGATATGGGAGTTGATATTTCAAGATTAAATAAAGCACAAATGAAGATGCTAGTAAGAGAAACAATAAAATACAAATCATCGTATGAGGAACTCTTAAGAAGCAAGGGCCATCCTGTACCCCAGATAGCAGATGAGTCCAAATTGAAAAATAAGTGCGAAGAATTGCACAAGGAAAACAAGAAGTTGAAGGAGAGAATGCAGAACATAAGGGCAGACACATCATGTCTCTTGCTGTCTAAAAGATTTGAGAATCTGTCGAAAATACTAGAGGAATTCTGGATTGTTTACCAAAGAAACATGGATAATATAGTATCACACCAGAGGATTTTTAATAGGTTGAACATGTTACTGTAGGATAAGGAACAGAGTGAAAATAAGATCAACAAGGTCAAAAAATTGATTGAGACTCATGAGAGATTCACATCAGAGTTGAAAATTGAGTATGAGGAGTGTCAGGGGATTGTTAATCATGGATTCCCAAGTGTGGTAGATGATACAGGGGTAATAAATGATAAAGACCAATGGATTTCTGACTGTAGATCCCTACTTAGTGTAGCCCTTAGCATTGCATGTGCAGATACTTTGGATATGAATGAAACAGGGGAAAAGGTTGAAAATTTTGTTACAACGGAGGTAGCATTCAGAGACATCATCTTCAACACCTACACCTATAAAGATGAAGGATATCTTCAGCATATCCATAAGTGCGGTCAAAGGTTGGATGGGAAGAACTAGTCTGTGTCATTATAGTGTGTTTTGGTTATAGCAGTTTGGGAGCTAGTTAGTTTCTTGTTAGTTTTAGTTTATACTAATGAAAGGGTGTTTCCTTTCATTTATTTCTTTTTATTCACATATATATAGGGAGTCATTTTTTATTCTAGCAGTGGAGATATACTATAGGATGTAAGGAAAAACTGTTATTTTTTCAAATGGTCTGTTGGAACTAGTAGTGTTATGTAAAATAGGTCTGTTGAAATGAAAATCCATTTTGTGAAAGCAAGTGTATCATGAAGTACCAGTGAGTGTTGGTGTAAATAATTATTCATCTTGGATATTATTACACTTTACTTAAGTTTACTTAGGAAATGCATTTCATAGTAGTTTGGGTATGAGACACTTGGGTGTTTGTGTCACATTGGGATAGTGTGTGTAGGAGAAATTCCACCTTTTATGGTGTTGATCTTGTTGTTACACTCCACATTCAGTGGGTGATCCACCTCATGTGGACTATTATATTATTTCTCCTACCTACCCACACCTATTTCCTACCTACCCTTGTTTCTTATTGAGCCACATGTCATGTTTGTGTGCTCACATATCCCTAGCCTTGCCTATATAAGCAAGCTCATCTACATTGTATGTAATTGATATTGATCATTTTCTATTGATGAGAATACAATTTATTCTTGTCCTATATTGTGTCTCCATTTTGTACATTTCATTGAGCTCTTGATCTTGGAAAAATCTCACATGGTATCAGAGCCATTGGAGCTTCATTGATTCGTCTTGAAGAGGCATTATTGTGACGTCAAGAGGCAGATCTGAGGAGCAGCATCTTTTGGAGGCGTCCTAGACCAGATCCAACCCCGCCATTGCATCCAGAAGGCCGTTTCCATGAGTTTTGGTTATAAATTCGGCCTATTTTGGTGAGAAAATTTTTTTCGCCAATTTTGCTATTATTGTACGGATTTCAAAATTTTTTATTAATTTTTCGAGAAAAAAAAAATTTATTTTCTGAATTTTTTTTTGAAAAATCAAAAACAAAAAAAAAAAATCAAAAAAGCAATTTTGGGGGGGCCCGCAAACCCCCCCCTATGACCTGCTGTACCCTGCAGGTCTGCAGCGCAGGTGTTGCAGGTGCCGCCCGTACCTACCGATCTCCCCGTCGTCGTCCATGTCGTGTACTCGTAGACCGAGACCCGCCGCCACCCGCAGGTCCCTGCCGGACTCTCCCACCACCACCGCCACCGGCATCTTCCTCAGCTCCCCTGCAGCTGCAGAGCATCCTCCCGCCGTCGCCCGTTGCCTCTCGAGCGCCCAGTGCTCCCCAGCAACAGTTCCGCCCAGTGACCACTCGCTTGCGCCCGCTTCCTCCACCGGCGACCACCCAGACAGGAGGACCAGCGTCCGCCACGTGGTAAGCGGCCACTGGCCCACGGGTAAAACCCATACGCACATCATCCGTACGGCCGCCACATCATCAGCCAAATCTACTTGCCATGTCAGATTTCCATACTGCACAGTCATCTGCCACGTCAGCAGTCTGTACAGTATGGACGCCCAATCGGCAGGGGGCAAAGTTTTTGCGACGGTCATACGGCCGTCAAATTTAACATAGTGACTTTCTGATGTCAGTGCTACATCAGCAGGGTTTGAAAATTTTTGGACCCCCCTCTCATTGATCTTTTTGATTTTGCAGTTCAACTTCAAATGGCCATAACTTGCTCATTTTTGCTCCTTTTTTCGAGCAATTTTTTTTGAAATGGGCTAGAATTTTGTGCTCTCTGTAGGGGTGAAGAAATTTTTTGATTTTGATGCACTGATTTTTCAGAAAATGCAGTTTTTGGTGACTATACCTGAGTAATCCCAGTTTTTGCAACTTCAGAGGCTTCATTTAGGGTCATACGACCTCCTTTTCAGGTGCCATTTTTTTTGAAAGTGCGTATTTTTTTGTCTACTTTCACATGATGCTATCAGATTGATGCCATTGTAAGTAGAAATTGTACTTTCAGATTTTGGCCATTTTTGGCTCTCTTGGTACTTGTATATTTGCTTGAATATCAGTTAGATTCATTGCACTATTGATTGAAGTCTCTTGTATCTCATTTGAGAAGTTGTAAAATTTGCATCATAAGTCCACTTTGCCTTGATTTGCAAGTGGCTCATTGTAATCGCACTAAGTATAAAGTGCCAA
The DNA here is from genome assembly GCF_030272615.1 of Cryptomeria japonica. Taxonomy (NCBI): domain Eukaryota; kingdom Viridiplantae; phylum Streptophyta; class Pinopsida; order Cupressales; family Cupressaceae; genus Cryptomeria; species Cryptomeria japonica. The sequence goes on from NC_081410.1 coordinate 321,716,258, forward strand.
AATCATCACTTTGGGGGGGTACTTTGATTGAGTGAATTTGGGGGGTGTCTCTTGTGCTTTTGTGCTCTTGTGTTCCTTCCTTTTTGCTACTATGGGTTCTTCTAAGTTTCCTGTCTGAACTCCTCATAATTATGCTACTTGGAAAATTGATGCATGGTGTAAACTTATGGAAAAAGGACTCACTCATTACATTGATGGAACTATTGTTGCTCCCACTGATCCTAAGGTTGATCTAGTTGGTCACTTGGATTGGCTCACTAAAAATATCATGGCAATTGGTACCTTAAGAAAGTATGTATCAAAGGATCTCATTTTTCATATTGAGAAATGTACTCTAATCAAGGATGCTTGGCAAAAGTTTCAAGACTTGTATGGTCAAGTTGATGAGATTAGGGGATATCAAATTGATAGTGATCTCACCATGTTAGATCCCAAGAACTTTGATACTATACAAGATTATGTCACTAAGGCAAATGAGTTGAGGGCACAACTCAAAGATTGTGGCATTGATAAGAAAGATACTCAATTGATATTCAACTTGATAGGCAAGCTTCCACAAGAATATGCAGCATTTGTTTCTAGTTTCCAAACCCATAGGATGACAATGGGTTCAAGCTACACAATGCCTACATTTGATGCTTTCAATGAAATGTTGATGATGGAACAAACTAAGTTGATAAGCATGGGCATTCTTAAGGCTTCTAAGTCTCAAGCATTAGTGGCAAATCAAGGGAACAAAGGAAATCAAGGAAAGGACAACTCAAACAAGAAGAAATGGCAATCAAAGCCTAAAGAAAAAGCACCATCTTCTCCACAACAAGGAGATTCATCCTCTTCCAAGAGAGATAATTCACCAAAAAGGGAGAGACCTACTTGTGCTTATTGTAAAAAGATTGGTCATGAGGAACATCGTTGCCATTCTAAGAAGATTGATGAACTCACACATATCATCAAAAAGCATAACATTGATTTGCCTAAAGTCTACAAGAAGGATGATTCATCAACTTCCACTTGCTCACATTCAAAAGGAAAAGGGCAAGCATTCATGGCTTCTACAAGTGGGAAGACTCACTCTTTTGGAACAAGAAAAGGAAAAGCTCTATGTGCTACTATTAGTCATAATTCAGAGAGATGGCTTCTAGACTCAAGGGCTTCTCATCATATGGCATCTTCGTAGTCTATGTTCTCTACATTTGAGCCTTGCACCATGCCACAGATTTTGATGGGCAATCATACATACATGGATGTGATTGGGAAAGGATCTATTGACATTGGGGATAACTCCTTCAATGATGTGTTGTGTGTACCCCACTTGACAAACAATCTCCTTTCTATCTATCAAATCACACATGGCGCAACTAAGAGAGTTGTGGAGTTCACACCTGACTCAGTTTTCATTAGAGACTTGGAGACTAGAGCTATCATTGCAACTGGGGTGGTTGATCATGCATCTCGGTTATACTCCTTTTCAGATTTTGTTGATGATGATGATTTCACATTTGATGATTCTACACATTATGATTCCACTTCTTGTGATGGTTCAGATTTTGAGGAGAACTTTAGGCACTTGAACATGGGGATTCTCACATGTGACCCCATTCTTGAGCCTTGTATTTCATCTCCTCATATTGATATCACATCACCTATTGCACTTGATGATGCAGATAGTGCGACAATTTTGCCTTCATGTGATTCAGTGCAGCAGGATATTCATTGTCTTCCAGCTTTAGATTCATGGGATGATTACTTGACAGACTTTGCAGGTTTGTTTATGGAATCCTACATTGCAGATTTGGGAGACATCATTGATTACATTCATCTTCTCTTTGATGAAGGTGATCCTTCTTCGATTGTTGTGAGGGCACACTCTGACCCTCTTGTTCATTCTCTACATGATCATTCTTTCGAGGTTGACATGATTGTGGATACTTATGTACAGCAGTTGGAGGAGGTCTCTTTATGTTTAGAGGAGACATGTGAGTCTTTGGGACATGTTCTACATCCATCTCCACTAGATCTTGGAGTGCCTTTTTCAGCAGTGTGGCACAGTTTACCACCTTTGGAGGGGGTATCTTTCAGCATCGACATGGGGACACTTGAGTAGTTTTCAGAGATTCCTTTCATCATGATTTTTCTTCATACATCTTCCCTTCATGATTGGGGAGACTTCATGGATACACCTTTGGTTTTGTTTCTTCCTAAGGGGAGGAATGTTGTTCGACGTTCGTGGAGCAGTTTCTTCATACATCGAGCTTCTATCATGGTGCAGATTCCACATTGAGGGGGGGCTTCCTAGCTTCTCTTCTTCTCTCATATGGGGGGGACTATTTCCTCACATGGGGTTTTGTTCCTCACATTCTTCTATGAGAGTTCTCTTGTATGTTTTTCATCTCTCTTTTGGGGGAGGGTTTTTTCCCATTGGGTTTTTCTCTCTTTCCCCACTTTGTGAGAGATTTCATTGCATTGGTTTGCATGCATTTGCATTTCTACATGGGTACCTAACATGGCCTCATAGCCAGGACCCATCTTGCATTGCTTAGTTGCATTGTAGACTTAAGTGCATTCCCCTAAGTTGCACTTAAGGGGGGGTGTTGGTGTAAATAATTATTCATCTTGGATATTATTACACTTTACTTAAGTTTACTTAGGAAATGCATTTCATAGTAGTTTGGGTATGAGACACTTGGGTGTTTGTGTCACATTGGGATAGTGTGTGTAGGAGAAATTCCACCTTTTATGGTGTTGATCTTGTTGTTACACTCCACATTCAGTGGGTGTTCCACCTCATGTGGACTATTATATTATTTCTCCTACCTACCCACACCTATTTCCTACCTACCCTTGTTTCTTATTAAGCCACATGTCATGTTTGTGTGCTCACATATCCCTAGCCTTTCCTATATAAGCAAGCTCATCTACATTGTATGTAATTGATATTGATCATTTTCTATTGATGAGAATACAGTTTATTCTTGTCCTATATTGTGTCTCTATTTTGTACATTTCATTTTTCTCTTGATCTTGGAAAAATCTCACAGTGAGCTTGCATTTTTTGTATACCCATTGTTCCAAAAATTAATATATAAGATTTTTTGTCTTTATCTTCAGATCGTTTCATGTTATATGATGTTGATGAGTTAAAATCCTTTGGATAAAACTGAAAAAGGGTTTGTTGCGGTATTTTATCATTTGTTGTTATATAGATAACAAAATTGTTTTTGTTGTTCTTATAACATACATAGAAGTCATTGCAATGATATTCTTACATACTTATGAGTTTTCTCAAATAGTCTCCAAGGACCACAAATGTTTGTCCATTAAGCAACATGCAAATTGTCAGATAAGGCACTATTCTGTTATTAGTTTTCTATGAGTAAATTTGGTATGCACAAAGTCTTCACTAGAGAAAAATATTACTAGTTTCTACTATAGCATTGTTCTTTCATAATTACTCAAGGTTCCAACAACATTCTTTTATGAGAATTGTTCATTATCAATTATACTCAAGTTTTTCAGATTAAAGCAAGTTAAAATCACATAATAAAGCATAGTTGTTGGAAACATCTTGTCGTTCCTATAAACAACTAAATTGATAAATATAAATTCACTATAAATAAATCTCTTTGTTCTTTGGAGATTGAGGTATACCCACCTAGGTCTAGTGGAGCCTAAAGTGCAGAGTAATTTGGTCTTTGACCATTCCTATTCATTGGCCAAGGCTGATTGAGAAATCAATAGGAGGCTTGGCAAAGCTTTAGGATTTCCAATCTGTGGTTTTGGGAACCAATAGGTTGAAGAATCTCAGAGCCTTTCAGATGCTACTACTGCAATCAAGTAGGTCACACCATGGCTAAGTTCCCTAAGAAGACTGGATCAAGCTCCCAAGGAGAGAGGAGAACCCATTTGGTTCAAGACACTAATTGTCAGTGTGTCGATTCACCTGATGTCTAAGGACTTCCAGATAGAGGAGAAGCCTTGATGATGAGGAGAACATTGTTGAAGGTACAAAGCAATACTAAACCTCCACAAAGGAAGACACTCTTTTGAACCACATGCAAATCAGGAGGCAAGGTATGTAAGGTTATAATAGATTCAGGTTCAATAGAAAAATTTAGTATCTTTAGAAATGGTAGAGAAACTAAAATTGAGAAGAATTCCTCATCCATTTCCATATAAGAGAAATCATGGGTTGAATTTTAGATAGGAGCATACAAAGATAAAATTCTATTTGATATTGTTGAGATGGATGCCTGTCATCTTCTTTTTGGAAGACCATGGCAATATAACCTCAAGGCCCGTCATGATGGACACAAGAACACCTACTCCATCACCAAAGATGAAAAGGTGATTGAATTGACACCCATGCCTGATAACAGTGAGGATCAAAAGGAGAAGGAGGCCAAGATCATGATCATGGAAGGAAAAGAGTTCCTCAAGGAAATCAAGGAAGAGGGAACACCTTATTTTGCAGTGATGTCAATACCAAGGCAAGAAGAAGAGCCCATTTTAGATAGCAAAGTAGAAAAGAAAAGGGTGACAGTCCCTAAGGAGGTGGAGGAAGTGTTGAGAAAATACAAGGACATAGTTGTAGAAGAGTTCCCAAGAACCCTACCACCAATAAGGGAGATAATCCATTGCATTGATTTCATTCTTGGTGCCACCTTACCAAACAATCCAACCTATAAAATGACTCCCCAACAAAATGAGGAAGTTGCAAGGCAGATCCAAGAGTTGCTTGATAATGGTTTGATAGGGAAGAGATTGAGCCCTTGTGCAATCCCGGTTGTCTTAGCATCAAAGAAGGAGGGAACATGGAGATTGTGCATTGATTCTCGGGCCATTAACAAGACAACCATCAGGTATAGATTCACTATGCCTAGAATAGAAGAATTGCTTGATTGTTTAGGAGGTTCAAGGTATTATTCCAATATTGATTTAAAAAGTGGTTATCACCAAATAAGGATTAGAGTCGATGATGAATGGAAAACTGCTTCTAAAACAAACAAAGGATTGTATGAATGGAGGGTGATGCCATTTGGGTTGTCAAATGCCCCTAGAACTTTCATGAGACTCATAAATGAGGTGTTGAAGGAGTTCATTGGTAATTTTGTCATAGTGTATCTAGATGACATCCTATTGTTTAGCAAGACAAAGGAGTACCTAAAACATTTGGATATGGTATTGCGAAGGTTGAATGAAGAGAAACTAATGATAAACATGGAAAAGTGTGTGTTTTTGCAGGAAGAACTGACTTACCTTGGGTTTGTGGTTTCTAGAGGAAATCTAAAAAATGGATGCTGATAAAGTGAATGCCATTCTCATATGGCCAACTCCTAGAACAATTGGCGATGTAAGGAATTTTTATGGCCTAGCTACCTTTTATAGGAAATTTATTAGGAATTTTAGCCAGATTTGTGCTCCCATGTTAGAGACCATTAGGAGTGGACAAAAGTGCAAATTTTCATGGACTAAGGAGGTGGATAAAGCATTTGAAATGTTGAAGAAAAAGGTATTACAAAAACTGGTTCTTACCTTACTAGATTTTGATAAAATCTTTTAGATTGAATGGGATGCAAGTCATTTGGCAATAGGTGTAGTACTTAGTCGGGTAGGTAGGCCAATTGCATTTTTTAGTGAAAAATTGAATAATGCTAAAAAGAAATATTCTTCCTATGATTTGGAGATGTATGCATTAGTTCAGGGACTAAATAAGTGGAGGCATTATTTGCTTCCCAAAGAGTTTGTCGTGTATACAAATAATCAAGCACTAAGTTTCCTAAATAGTTAGGAGAAATTGAGCCATAGGCATATGAAGTGGGTTGAGTCCATTCAGGCCTACACCTGTACAATCAAACACAAGAAAGGTGTCTCAAACAAAGTTGCAAATGCTCTTAGAAGGAGGGTGTTGAACACTATATTTGAAATATAAAAAAATATATATATATTTCCATAAGCGTGAAGACTAAAAGATTTTCGGCCAAGAAATTGTATCGAGCATTTCAAAAAAAGTTTCATCGAAAGAGTGCTTTCAACGAAATAGAGAATGATGTGTAAAGCACTATGCAAAAGGTCTTCAGTGGAATATCACTTTCAGTAAATAAAGGAAGCCACTCATCGATGCCCAAGTTTCATCGAAAAGTGAAAAGCAACATGCAAAAAGTGGTTTCGAGGAGAAACAACTGCCGAAGAAACTCATAAAGCATTCATCAAAATGCAGATCTCATCGACAGCATTATATCAAACAAAAATTGAAGTGTTTCATCGATAAAGGGAATATCGAAGGAAAGAGACTTTCGAAGAACTTGCACAAGCTTTCACCGAAGAACGAAACTCATCGAAATATGATTTCGATGAAACTTGCGAATAACTTATCGAAAGAAAGTTTATCGATGAAAAGATGATTTCGATGAATCTTGAAGATGGCTTCTCGACATGGGCTACTCACCAAAAAGATAATATCGAGGAGAATGGGCTTTCAATGAAAGATCAAATCACTCGGCCGAAGACAAGGGTTTCATCGAAAACTTGAATTATGATCATTTTGGTCGAACTGTACTTCCCGCAGGAGAGTTAAAGGCCCAAGTGAAGAATGTCACATCTGCAATTAAGTTTAAACACTTGAGTAGCCGTTGTAGACGCAGAGACATTAACTATGCACAAGTTTCCCATATGATTATAGCTAAACTGATCGAATTTTCATAGGAGCCAGATTGACGCCAAGAGACTGAAAATTGCGAAGAACTTGTGAAAATTCGTGAACGACAATCAGAAGAGCTAGACATTTCTCCAAGTAAGTGTTGTCTCTCGTATTTGCTGAAATCATAGAACCTTCTTCTTCTTATTCTAAAAAGAGTAGGAAAGGAAAAGAACTAAACACTGAAGAGAAGCCCAAAAGATAGAAGAAGGAAGGGAGAGCTCTGACTCAGGATTTGCTAGACCAATGTCCCACACCTAGTGTAAGGTCTAAAAAGATCAAAAGTGAGGAAGAAGGATTGGAGGATAGATTTGAAAATCTGGGAGACATCTAGACTGAAATCAGGGGACATCAATTGTTCCTATTTAGCTACAAAAGAAGGGATGCTCCTGAGCCCATAAGTAATCTATGGAAGAAGAACTTAGGGAAATTGGTAGTCCCAAACGTGTTTGTGGATGTTGAACTAATGAAAGCTCTGGTAGATTGTTATAATCCAAGAACCAAAACCATATGCGATTACCGAGGGAATCCCTTAGCGGTGATTAACAAACAAACTATTGATATGGTATTTGATCTTGAATGGGAAGTAGAGGATAGAATCGATATGCAGAAACTATCACAAGAATTCTTTAGCATGGAAAACATCTACAGGACATGGAGACTACCTATTCACCAGCCAAAAGTGGGTGGGTCCTTTGTTCTGTTCAGCAAAAATGACAAGGTGTCGTTTGATGTCAACCACTTCCATCCATATTTTAAGTATACATATTATGCTGCAGCCCAAGTATTAGGCTTAGAGGCTCATCCTCTCATGGATATTGGGGTCATGGTTCTGTGTGCTAACTTACAATCAAAAGACCCTAGGTCATTTGATTATGCCACTTATGTTGCAGATGCCTTGAAACACGGGTTGGAGAAGTTAAAAGAGCTTATGATAAGAATGGTTTGAAGAAACCAGTCCAGTTGTGGGTTTCTGCATGGGATCAGAGATTCATGAACAACCAATACTAGCACTTTCAGGAATATTTTGTGAAACCCCTTAGTGCGGCCTTTGGGCAACATAGGGATTATACTCTGTCCCCTGAAATTAAAAGATTCCTCAGGCCAAAAGGCTTCTCTCCGGAGTCCCAGATTGAGAACAATTGGGGTGATTGGTATTGCTACGATAATCATACAGAAATCAGGATATTTGGGTATGAAGGAAAGCCACACATGCTTCCAATTACAGTACCAAATAGGGTGGCTAGCCTGGAGATTGTAAGACAATTATCTACTGTCAGTGCCAAACACCTTACAGATTTCGGTAAACAGTCCATCATTCCAGGTTTATTGGTTTTTTCTGATTTCATTGTTAAAAGTTGAAAAAGTTACCATTTACTTCAAAATAAATTAGACTACTATGGCATGACCTTGGGTGAACCTAGAGAGAACTTTGATCCTGAGGGATATATAAGAGCTGCCAGAGCATCATAAAAACTAAAAGCTGGAATCCTTGTGGCCAAAATGCCAGAGGACTTGATCAAGAACCTTGAAAGAGAGGAGGCCAGGGTTTTGAGAGAAAGGAGTGAGATAACTTGCGAGGCCTTCAAATGGAAAAGGGCAAGGGGGATGATAGATAGAGATCTACTTGGAAACCTCCAAGATCCTCTGGAAATAGCCAAAAAGCTACTTCAACATGAAGTAGAAATCATGCATAGAGTGCCCCCACAATTCCTTCATTTTATCAACACTGAGAAGGATAGTCAACCATTGGCTCACATGTCACCAAAATCAACTGCTAGTAGTATCCCTGCTGATTCCCCTAGAGAAGATTATCCTCTTGGTTTTGAAGCAGAGATGAATGTGGACACTGGCGAGATTAACATTAAAGATGTAGTCGATATCAGGATGAAAGAGCATGAAGATTTTGTTGCTGATGACGGATTTGCCTCTTCAAGGGAATTCCTTTCATTTTTATACCAGTATAAAGGGGCACATGTGAAACGAAGCATGGCTGGAAGGCCAGAAGAAGAACAGATGAAGAGACTGCAGGATGAAATCGATATCCTCATGAAAGATATGACCCCTGAGAAAGGGAGAAAATTATTAAAAGAGGCCGGTGTAATCATCTTTTCTGGTTGGGATATAAATTCAGCACTTCTGTTTGACGGATTCTTGAAAAAGCAAGACTTGAATCAACAGGTGTTGCCTCAGGAAATAGACAAATTATTCCTAGGCTACGGATATGATCCTGATAAGAAGGCTCTCCTACAGTGGGCATTATATCCAAAGGGAAAGAGGCCTATTATTGTAGATATTGAAGAAACCTTTGGACATCTCATGGTTCATCAGGTTGGAAAGACTGACCCTAGGGTCACTGCCAAATTAAACTTGGATGTTGCCAGATTAAATTTGGACCAAACAGAATTTTTGGTCAGAGAGAACATCACCTATAAGGGGTTGTACGAAAAATCTAAAGAGGAGAATCAAAAGTTGCAAGCAAAAATATTGCAACTTGAGACAGGGACTCCCATAAGCGAATACACCTCATACCCCACAGGACGTAGCTTGGATGATGTTTCTGATGCCCTGTACTGGAAGTATCAAGCAGATAAGGCTACCAAATGGGAAAATAGTATCTAGCAAAAGATGGATAAATTGGTCAATGATATCATTGGACATCAATTCAACACCATGCTTTCGCATGTTGAACCATATTGGAAGGTGTACAATGGAACTATAAAGGCATTAACAGAGCATGAGAGATTAAAAGCACGATTGCACGAAGTACTAAAGAGTGCTGATACAATGATGCCAGAGGAGAAGACTGAAGGGATAGCGTACATGGAGAATCATGTTAAACTCAAAGATACGTTGAGAAAAGATCTTAAGGAATTGGATGATGGGAGACCTATTGGAATGCCCTCGGTCTATAAAGAAGGAGAAGTTATATCCCTGGAGGATTTGTGGAATGAGCTTATCAACGTCAAAGATTGGGCTTTGTCAGAAATGGTTCGAAGTAAAGACATGGCCCCTACCGTCAACCAGATGATATTCAAATATCTGTCGCAAGGAGAAGAATTGAAGAAACAGAGTGCTAAAATCAAAACCTTTAAAGATGATGATTATATTCATCATTTAGGCATTCTTAATCTCTTTTTGCATAAGTTTGTTAGAAACGTTCAAACTAACAATTAGCGTTTCAAAAAGACGTGTCTTTTCATGAATAGCTTTCATTCCCATATATATGAGGATGGTTTTTGTAATATGTAATAAGACGAAAATAGATAAGAGCAAGATAGCCATGTATGACAGCCTGTAAGTCTCCTGTTATACAAACCATAATGGAATACATATTATGATCAATTTTTTTTCTTTGCGTATGTGTTGTGGATTATTTCACTTTGTTTTGGCAATCGTCTGTGATATTATCTAAGAGATAAGGTTGTTCATATTCTTGAAATTAAGGTTATGCTTTATGTTATAATGTTGAAATGAAAGTTTTGCTTGCGAATTGTAATTGCTCCTCGCAAAACTCAATTGATTGGTCCCTTAAAGTTAGGGTTAAATTCATTCAATCAACATACAATATAAGCATTTGACTGGTTTCAAAAGAAATAATAACTGATAGGTCCATAAAGGGATGGATTAAAAAACTGTCTCACAGGCTCGCACCATAAGTCCTAAAGAAAGTACAATGACTCTGTAACCCAAACAGCAAAGAAGGCACTATTCAATTACAGATTACACTCATCATTATATTTCATCATTTATTATTTTAAAGCAACAGAAGTAATTAGAAAACATAGATCGAATAGCTTCTACAACAACAATCTTGAACTCATCTGCTATATCTCCATTCTAGGAACTTATGCCATTCTGAGACTAGGAGATATCAAATTAAGACACTAAATCTACTATAAAAAGCATTAGTTGAAGGAACAACTAGTGAGTAGGTATACCCGCCTAGGTCCTGTAGAGCCTAAAGTGAGAGAGTTAGAAACCAAATAGGTTCACTCTATAAGTTGGCCAAGTCAATTGGAGGGTTTGATCATAGGAGTTGGCATTTCCTTAGAACCCATCTAATCTGTTGATTTGAGACCCAACAAATTGGCGACTCTGCTGGGGAAGAATTATTAAGACTCTGCTGGGGAGAGAATTCAGAAGAAAGAAATAACTTATGTCCTCTAGGAAAGAGGTGGCGACTCTGAATTAAGAATATCAATGCACGGAACGAGATCAGTCACAAAAGGACAATCTTTATCCCAATTAGATTTCTCTCAATGAAAGAACAAAGACAAAGAATCCATGAATGAATCCATGAGAGAAAGGTATAATCAGTGTAGACATGAAAGCAACCAACATTCACCTTTAAGAGAACAAGATAGAGCAACTACTTCAAGCCCAGTGAATGAGGATTTGGTTGCAGCATATAAAGCTCAGAAGGGGCGATCTCAAATTCCCCCTGGTTTCGAAAATCACGAAGCACGGTCCAGACAAAACACACCGCTTTCATCGGGATCAGGTATGGCAGATCCTGCAGATAGATTTACAGATTTAACTAAACAAATGATGGAGGCAGCTGCTGAGATGAGAGATTCAGGAAGGACTCAGGAATGTTTGGAACTATGTGCCAAATTAGGCATAAATGTTGGTGAGGATGACTTTAATAAAGATGTAAACAACTACAAGAAAAAATATACTCGGGGAGTGGGTAAGACAAAGAGTAATGATTTTAAGGCTTATGAGAACCCTTTGTTTAGTAACAAAAGGGATGACCATGTGCAATCAAGTGTGCCACCAGTCCAGCCAAATTCACATACAAACTTCACTGCTTATAATCAGTACCCACCTCCTAGTCAATTTTATAACCAACATCCACCCCCTAATCAGTTTCAATATCAGCACCAGAATCAATACCCTCTTCCTTATCAAAATCAGATGCCCTTATATGGTAATATGAACCAAAACTTTGGGAATCCTCATGGGGGGCATGGACTAATAAATATGGAACAAATGAAGCAATTTGATTTTTCAGGAATGATGGTATACCCATATCCTATCCCAAATGAAATCAGGACAGCAATACCAAGATTCACACGAAGTAATGCAGTTTCAGGTGAGGCTCATTGTAAAGCCTTTGATGCAATAATCGAGGATTTTGGTTTACCATATGAAGATGTTAAGATCAGGTTGTTTATGCAGTCATTAATAGAAGATGCAAGAGATTGGTTTAGGACGTTGCCTAATGTATCCATTAGAAATCTTGCAGAATTCAAAGACTTGTTCCTTGAGCAATATGGAGACCATAACAGCCCTGAGCTTGCTTTGCATGAAATCATTAGCATAAAAAAGGAGCAAAATGAATCAATGATAGATTTTAACAAAAGATTTAACAGGGTTCTAAACAAAACCCCCAATAGGATGAAACCGGTACCTGAGGTGTGCATTCTATATTACATCAATGCTTATGATAGTAAAACAAACTATGAACTGAGAACCAGAAATCCTAGAGACCTCCGAGATGTTATGAAAGATGCCATCGTTATAGAAAATAACAGGAAGGCTGCTGGTAAAGTGGGAAAAAGAGAAGATGCAAGGTTGTACAATCCTAAAGCACCCAAGGTTAATAAAGATGAAGATAAACTTGACAAAGTTTTAAATGCCCTAAAAGATTTATCTGTAAGGGTAAACAAAATAGAGAAACAACAATATTACCGTCCTAAGAGGCCCAGATTGCATGGCATGCCCTATAACACTACATGGAAGGATGGAAAACCAATAGACAGGAACCATAGAGATAATCAGCAAATTCCAGATCCTTTGAAAAGAACAGTAAACTATACTCAAGATGATGATATGTGGTGTTATGCTTGCAATATGCCACATGCTCCTTCTTTGTGCGCAGTAGCAAAAGGATTGCAGGAGGAAGAGGATGGTTATGAAGAAAATATGGGTGACCCAACTGTTAACATGATATCCTTTGCTCAAGAAGGAAAATCAGATTCCATGAACATTGATCAATGCTCTATGTTACCTGTGACCACCAGCAAAAATGAAAGTGTTAAGCTCAGAATCCCTACTGAAGAATAGAAAAGAAGAATTACAGCTTATGTCGTTGCACAAGCAAAAAGGACTTATGATTTAAGGAATAGGATGGTGAATCCAGAGCAAGGTAAACCTACTAGTCTTTTTATGAAAGAAACTGATGAGACACTCAAGCAAATAAAAAAAGGAACTAAGACTAAGGAGGTTGTACCAAAGAATAATAAGAAGGGTCCTGATGTTCAAAAGGAAGAAATAGTAAAACTTCCTTCAGCACAGTACTCAACCTCATTTGATATTTCAACTGCATTAACACAATTAAAAGTTTCTGTTCCATTGATGGAAATAATGAGGTTTCCTAAGTACAGAGAAAAAACTTTGGAGATGATTTCAGGTATCCAAGAAGAAAAGGTTGATGAGCAGAAACAAGAGGTTCCAATAGGTGATAATAATGAACAAATGGCCCCAGTTATATATTTAGGGTCCACTATAACTAAAAACCCAACACAAGTAGATCCATTTTATCTCACTTTGGTGATAAACAACAAGAAAATAAAGAATTGTATGATCGATTCAAGAGCAGCTATAAATGTCATGCCTGTTGGGGTAATGAAAGAACTTGGATTGGAAGTGGATACTACCTTTGGGAAATGCTATGCCATGGACAATAGATCAGTCCCAGTGGTTGGTGTTATGAAGGATGTAGAATTCAGGTTAGCAGCCTGTCTAGAAGCATCGTATAAAACAGATATTACAGTGGTAGATGTTCCTCCAAACTATGGAATGTTGTTGTCTAGGTAGTGGTCAAATATGATTGGTGGATATGTGCAGCTGGATTTGTCATATGCTATGATTCCAATCAATGGACAGGAAGTGAAAATTGACAGAGAACCCCGGTCCACATATATCATAGAAGACATGGAAGAAACAGTGAATCAAATATGTTTTTTACAAACTAATATGGACAACTTCCGAGTACAGTTAACAAAACCTAAATTTAAAGAGTGGATCCCCATTGAGTCATGTCTAACTGAAAAGGATGATCAAATATGGAAAATGTTCTTTGATGGGTCTTGTAGCAAGGAAGGAAGTGGGGCTGGAATCCTATTTATTTCACCCACAGGGGAAACTTATAAATATTCTTTCAAGTTGTTATTTGAATGCACTAATAACATTGCCGAATATGAAGCTCTACTCACTGGTCTTAACATAGCAGTCAAACATGGAATCAAACTGCTAAGTGTCTTTGGTGATTTAGAATTGATAGTTTCACAGGTAAAGGAAAAATATGCCTCAAGACACCTAAGGCTGAAACAATACAGGAATGCTGTTTGGGATACTATGGAGCTTTTTGATGATTTTCAGATAAATTGGATAGACAGGTCGAAGAACATCATGGCAGATTTTTTAGCAAATATTGCATTAAAAGACAATGATATAACGCTAACTGGGATATCTGAAGTAGAGATGAAAGTAAGATCATCTGTTCCTGACAACTTGTATAATTGGCAAGTGTTTCAAGATGATGCAGATCTGCTGAACTTCTTACAGTGTGTTGATCATTATCAAACTCAAGCTATAAATTTTAATGACTTTGTGGAAAAAACTGAAGGTAAGGAAACTTTATTTGGACATGAAATTATACAACTGAAGTCAAATAAATTACCAAGAGGCCTAGTAGCATTAGAAAGAACTTTTAATGCTCAGGATGTGATTGAGACTAAAGGATCAACTGTTAAAGAGAGTGATGTTGAACAAATCAATCTAGGAAGCGAAGAAACCCCCAGAAATGTTTTTATTGGAAAAAAATTAACTCCTACCATGAGGCAACAACTGATAATGTTGCTAAAAAGATACAAACATGTGTTTGCATGGTCTTATGAAGATCTCAAAGCTTACAGGGAAGATCTTTTTCAACATGAGATACCACTTAAACCAGAAGCTAAACCATTCAAACAAAAGCAGAGACCTGTTAATCCAACATTGTTACCAAAAATGAGGGAGGAGATCATAAAGATGAAAGATGCGGGAATTATTGAACCCTGCAGATATTCCACATGGGTCTCTAACTTGGTACCGGTCAGGAAGAAAAATGGGGATATTAGATTATGTGTGGACTTTAGGAATTTAAACATATCATCACTAAAGGACAATTATCCATTGCCAAATATGGATAACATGCTCCAGAAGGTGACAGGGTGTGAGTTATTGTCTATGATGGATGGATTTTCAGGTTATAATCAGGTTAAGGTTAAAGAAGCTGAAAAATATAAGATAGCCTTTACAACTCCATGGGGCACTTATGTCTATGCACGAATGCCATTTGGATTGACTAATGCTGGTGCTACATTTCAGAGGGCAATGGATGTGGCTTTTGCAGAACTGATTGATGTAATCATGGTAGTATACCAAGATGACTTAACTACATACTCAAAGAAAGCTAATGATCATTGTGAGCACCTTGAAAAGATATTTAAAAGGGCCTTAGAATATGGGATTTCCTTGAATCCTAAGAAATGCCACTTTGGTGTTGAAGAGGGAAAGTTACTTGGACACATAGTATCCAAGGAAGGGGTGAGAATTGACCCTGAAAGGGTAGCTGCTATCAATGATGTTCCCATCCCCTGAACTATCAAGGCCATTCAATCGGTCTTAGGACAAATTAATTTTGTAAGAAGGTTTATTTTGAATTTTGCAGACATAGTAAAACCTATAGTAAGGATGTTAAAGAAAGAGGCCCAAATAGACTGGACTGAGGAAGCAATTGATTCCTTTGTGGCAATCAAAAAGGCAATTTCTGAGGCACCAGTACTAATCTCCCCAGATTTTGGAAAACCTTTTATAATATTCTCATTCGCCTCCTGTCACACAATAGCGGCAGTATTACTACAGAAAAATCCAGAAGGGTATGAGCAACCCATTGCATATTTTAGCAAGTCTTTGAGCCCTTCAGAAGTAAAATATGAGTTGAATGAAAAGCAAGATTATGCTTTGGTCAAATCAGTAAAATAGTTTAGATCATACTTGGTAGGGGCTGAAGTTATAGCTTATGTTCCCAATGCAGCAGTAAAAGATATCTTCAGACAGACTGAGGTCACGGGCAAAAGATGTAAATGGATCAACCAAATACAAGAATTCAACATTGAGCTCAAGATTTCACAGGTTATCAAAGGACAGGGGTTGGCTAAACTTATGACAAAAACTAAGATTGAGGAGTCTTATGTAAATCAAGTTGGGTGGGAAGAAGCTAACTTCAGTATTGAGACTACAGTATGGTACACTGATATCATATACTACCTTAAGCACTTGAAATGCCCGGATGGTATGACTGATAATCATAAGAGAGCTTTGAAGTTAAAATCTGCAAGATATGTGATTGTCAATGGGGACTTATATTGGAAAAATAGAGATGGGATATTATTATTATGCCTAGATAACCACCAAGCAGAGAAAGTTCTTCATGAGATGCATGATGGGGTTTGTGGTGGTCATTTTTCGGCTAAGACTACTGCACATAAGATATTGAGAGCTGGATATTTTTGGCCATGTGTTTTCAATGACTCTTATAAATATGTCAGAAAGTGTGAAGCTTGTCAAAAGTTTTCAAGCAAAATGAAATATCAAGGGTCACTCCCATTGAGACCAATGTTGGCTGAGGAACCATTTCAACAATGGGGGATAGATTTCATAGGAGAAATATCAGAAAAATATAGTGGAGGACACAGATGGATATTAGTCGCTATAGATTATTTTACCAAATGGGTGGAGGCAATACCCACTAGACAGGCCACTAGCAAAGTGGTGATAAAATTTTTAATGGAAAACATTATTACTAGATTCGGTGTTCCTGCAAAGATCATCTCAGACAATGGTATGTCCTTTAGGTCAGAGGAATTCAATACTTTTTGTGGAGAATATGGCATCAAGATATCACATTCTTCTCCTTACCACCCTCAAGGGAATGGACAGGCTGAATCAAGCAACAAGAATATCCTAAAGATCATTAAAAATATGTTGGGATAGAACAAGAAAGCATGGGATTCAAAGTTGAATCTTGCATTATGGGTAGATAGGATAACTGTGAAGAAATCTACAGGAAAGTCTCCATTTGAGTTGGTTTATAGCAAAAGGGCCAGACTGCCTTTGGATAATCTCTTGCCTGTACATAGATTCATGACTCAAGAGGGGATAGATCTTGAAGACCCATCACAAGAAAGGATAATGCAGTTAGTAGAACTTGATGAAGTCAGAGCAGAGGCTCAGAGGCAGAATATCAGGATTCAAAATCAAATGAAGAAGTTGTATGACAAGAGGACATCAGATAGAAAATTTTGTGTAGGCGATTGGGTTTTAATGTGGAATGCCAGGAGTCAGGACAAAGGCAAGCATGGTAAATTTGAAGCCTTATGGATCGGCCCATATGTGATCATAGATAAAAAGGGAAAGGATTCCTATTTGCTCCAAAACACAATAAGGGAGGTCCAAGAATTTCCAGTACATGGACAATTCTTGAAAAACTTCTTTTCTTGAACATACTATATCATATGTATAGTAGATTAGGCTCCATTTCCATTGTAAATACCATCATGTATCTGCGCTAACTAGAGATTTTGAATTCTTGAAGACATACACAATATGCCTCCATCCTCAGTCAGAGCCACTGTTGAACACTATATTTGAAATATAAAAAAAAATAAAAATATTTCCATAAGCGTGAAGACTAAAAGATTTTCGGCCAAGAAATTGTATCGAGCATTTCAAAAGGAGTTTCATCGAAAGAGTGCTTTCATTGAAATAGAGCATGACATGTAAAGCACTATGCAAAAGGTCTTCGGTGGAATATCACTTTCGGTAAATAAAGGAAGCCACTCATCGATGCCCAAGTTTCATCGAAAAGTGAAAAGCAACATGCAAAAAGTGGTTACGAGGAGAAACAACTGCCGAAGAAACTCATAAAGCATTCATCGAAATGCAGATCTCATCGACAGCATTATATCGAACAAAAATTGAAGTGTTTCATCGATAAAGGGAATATCGAAGGAAAGAGACTTTCGAAGAACTTGCACAAGCTTTCACCGAAGAACAAAACTCATCGAAATATGATTTCGATGAAACTTGCGAATAACTTATCGAAAGAAAGTTTATCGATGAAAAGATGATTTCGATGAATCTTGAAGATGGCTTCTCGACATGGGCTACTCACCGAAAAGATAATATCGAGGAGAATGGGCTTTTGATGAAAGATCAAAGCACTCGGCCGAAGACAAGGGTTTCATCAAAAACTTGAATTACGATCATTTTGGTCGAACTGTACTTCCCGTGGGAGAGTTAAAGGCCCAAGTGAAGAATGTCACATCTGCAATTAAGTTTAAACACTTGAGTAGCCGTTGTAGATGCAGAGACATTAACTATGCACAAGTTGCCCATACGATTATAGCTGAATTGATCGAATTTTCATAGGAGCCAGATTGACGCCAAGAGACTGAAAATTGCGAAGAACTTGCAAAAATTCGTGAACGACAATCAGAAGAGCTAGACATTTCTCCAAGTAAGTGTTGTCTCTCGTATTCGCTAAAATCATTGAACCTTCTTCTTCTTCTTCTAAAAAGAGTAGGAAAGGCAAAGAATTAAACCTTGAAGAGAAGCCCAAAAGACAGAAGAAGGAAGGGAGAGCTCTAACTCAGGATTTGCTAGACCAATGTCCCACATCTAGTGTAAGGTCTAAAAAGATCAAAAGTGAGGAAGAAGGATTGGAGGATAGATTTGAAAATCTGGGAGACATCTGGACTAAAATCAGGGGACATGAATTGTTCCTATTTAGCTACAAAAGAAGGGATGCTCCTGAGCCCATAAGTAATCTATGGAAGAAGAATTTAGGGAAATTGGTAGTCCCAAACGTGTTTGTGGATGTTGAACTAATGAAAGCTCTGGCAGATTGTTATAATCCAAGAACCAAAACCATATGCGATTACCGAGGGAATCCCTTAGTGGTGATTAACAAACAAACTATTGATATGGTATTTGATCTTGAATGGGAAGTAGAGGATAGAATCGATATGCAGAAACTGTCACAAGAATTCTTTAGCATGGAAAACATCTACAGGACATGGAGACTACCTATTCACCTGCCAAAAGTGGTTGGGTCCTTTGTTCCGTTCAGCAAAAATGACAAGGTGCCGTTTGATGTCAACCACTTCCATCCATATTTTAAGTATACATATTATGCTGCAGCCCAAGTATTAGACTTAGAGGCTCATCCTCTCATGGATATTGGGGTCATGGTTCTGTGTGCTGACTTACAATCAAAAGACCCTAGGTCATTTGATTATGCCACTTATGTTGCAGATGCCTTGAATCACGGGTTGGAGAAGTTAAAAGAGCTTATGATAAGAATGGTTTGAAGAAACCAGTCCAGTTGTGGGTTTCTGCATGGGATCAGAGATTCATGAACAACCGATACTGGCACTTTCAGGAATATTTTGTGAAACCCCTTAGTGCGGCCTTTGGGCAACATAGGGATTATACTCTGTCCCCTGAAATTAAAAGATTCCTCAGGCCAAAAGGCTTCTCTCCGGAGTCCTAGATTGAGCACAATTGGGGTGATTGGTATTGCTACGATAATCATACAGAAATCAGGATATTTGGGTATGAAGGAAAGCCACACATGCTTCCAATTACAGTACCAAACAGGGTGGCTAGCCTGGAGATTGTAAGACAATTATCTACTGTCAGTGCCAAACACCTTACAGATTTCGATAAACAGTCCATCGTTCCAGGTTTATTGGTTTTTTCCGATTTCATTGTTAAAAGTTCAAAAAGTTATCATTTACTTCAAAATAAATTAGACTACTATGGCATGACCCTGGGTGAACCTAGAGAGAACTTTGATCCTGAGGGATATATAAGAGCTGCCAGAGCGTCACAAAAACTAAAAGTTGGAATCCATGTGGCCAAAATGCCAGAGGACTTGATCAAGAACCTTGAAAGAGAGGAGGCCAGGGTTTTGAGAGAAAGGAGTGAGATAACTTGGGAGGCCTTCAAATGGAAAAGGGCAAGGGGGATGATAGCTGGAGATCTACTTGGAAACCTCCAGGATCCTCTGGAAATAGCCAAAAAGCTACTTCAACATGAAGTAGAAATCATGCATAGAGTGCCCCCACAATTGCTTCATTTTATCAACACTGAGAAGGATAGTCAACCATTGGCTCACATGTCACCAAAATCAACTGCTAGTAGTATCCCTGCTAATTCCCCTAGAGAAGATTATCCTCCTGGTTTTGAAGCAGAGATGAATGTGGACATTGGCAAGATTAACATTAAAGATGTAGTCGATATCAGGATGATAGAACATGAAGATTTTGTTGCTGATGACGGATTTGCCTCTTCAAGGGAATTCCTTTCATTTTTATACCAGTATAAAGGGGCACATGTGAAACGAAGCATGGCTGGAAGGCCAGAAGAAGAACAGATGAAGAGACTGCAGGATGAAATCGATATCCTCATGAAAGATATGACCCCTAAGAAAGGGAGAAAATTATTAAAAGAGGCCGGTGTAATCATCTTTTTGGGTTGGGATATAAATTCAGCACTTCTGTTTGACGGATTCTTGAAAAAGCAAGACTTGGATCAACAGGTGTTGCCTCAGGAAATAGACAAATTATTCCTAGGCTCCGGATATGATCCTGATAAGAAGGCTCTCCTACAGTGGGCATTATATCCAAAGGGAAAGAGGCCTATTATTGTAGATATTGAAGAAACCTTTGGACATCTCATGGTTCATCAGGTTGGAAAGACTAACCCTAGGGTCACTGCCAAATTAAACTTGGATGTTGCCAGATTAAATTTGGACCAAACAGAATTTTTGGTCAAAGAGAACATCACCTATAAGGGGTTGTACGAAAACTCTAAAGAGGAGAATCAAAAGTTGCGAGAAAAAATATTGCAACTTGAGACAGGGACTCCCATAAGAGAATACACCTCATACCCCATAGGACGTAGCTTGGATGATGTTTCTGATGCCCTGTACTGGAAGTATCAAGCAGATAAGGCTACCAAACGGGCAAATAGTATCCAGCAAAAGATGGATAAATTGGTCAATGATATCATTGGACATCGATTCAACACCATGCTTTCGCATGTTGAACCATATTGGAAGGTGTACAATGGAACTATAAAGGCATTAACAGAGCATGAGAGATTAAAAGCACGATTGCACGAAGTACTAAAGAGTGCTGATACAATGACGCCAGAGGAGAAGACTGAAGGGATAGCGTACATGGAGAATCATGTTAAACTTGAAGATACGTTGAGAAAAGATCTTAAGGAATTGGATGATGGGAGACCTATTGGAATGCCCTCGATCTATAAAGAAGGAGAAGTTATATCCCTGGAGGATTTGCGGAATGAGCTTATCAGCGTCAAAGATTGGGCTTTGTCAAAAATGGATCGAAGTAAAGACATGGCCCCTACCGTCAACCAGATGATATTCAAATATCTGTCGCAAGGAGAAGAATTGAAGAAACAGAGTGCTAAAATCAAAACCTTTAAAAATGATGATTATATTCATCATTTAGGCATTCTTAATCTCTTTTTGCATAAGTTTGTTAGAAACGTTCAAACTAACAATTAGCGTTTCAAAAAGACGTGTCTTTTCATGAATAGCTTTCGTTCCCATATATATATGAGGATGGTTTTTGTAATATGTAATAAGACGAAAATAGATAAGAGCAAGATAGCCATGTATGACAGCCTGTAAGTCTCCTGTTATACAAACCATAATGGAATACATATTATGATCAATTGTTTTTCTTTGCGTATGTGTTGTGGATTATTTCACTTTGTTTTGGCAATCGTCTGTGATATTATCTAAGAGATAAGGTTGTTCATATTCTTGAAATTAAGGTTATGCTTTATGTTATAATGTTGAAATGAAAGTTTTGCTCGCGAATTGTAATTGTTCCTCGCAAAACTCAATTGATTGGTCCCTTAAAGTTAGGGTTAAATTCATTCAATCAACATACAATATAAGCATTTGACTGGTTTCAAAAGAAATAATAACTGACAGGTCCATAAAGGGATGGATTAAAAAACTTTCTCACAGGCTCGCACCATAAGTCCTAAAGAAAGTACAATGACCCTGTAACCCAAACAGCAAAGAAGGCACTAGTCAATTACAGATTACACTCATCATTATATTTCATCATTTGTTATTTTAAAGCAACAGAAGTAATTAGAAAACATAGATCGAATAGCTTCTACAACAACAATCTTGAACTCATCTGCTATATCTCCATTCTAGGAACTTATGCCATTCTGAGACTAGGAGATATTAGATTAAGACATGAAATCTACTATAAAAAGCATTAGTTGAAGGAACAACTAGTGAGTAGGTATACCCGCCTAGGTCCTGCAGAGCCTAAAGTGAGAGAGTTAGAAACCAAATAGGTTCACTCTATAAGTTGGCCAAGTCAATTGGAGGGTTTGATCATAGGAGTTGGCATTTCCTTAGAACCTATCCAATCTATTGATTTGAGACCCAACAGAGGGCACTAACAGTTTCAGAAATCCAATTGGAGAGTGTAGGAGTTCATTCCCTCAAGGGTATGTATGTTGCAGATGAAGATTTCAAGGAGATTTACAAGGTGTGCACTGAGTTTGGTAGTTGATATCATTTTGAGTATTTTGATTATTTGATTTAAGATGGTCTTCTTTTCAAAGGATTCTAGTTATGGATTCCTAAATCTTCAATGAGGGATAACCTAATTAAGGAGAAGCATAGTGGTTGTATTGGGGGATACTTTAGATTAGACAAAACTCTTGAGTTGGTGAGAAGATTTTATCACTGGCCTAAATTGCAGACATATGTCAGAAAATTTATGGATTCATGTGTGATGTGTCAAAAGGCAAAAGGGACAAAAACAAACATAGTACTATACCAACCATTGCCCATTCTTTCAGGACCTTGGGAGCATGGATTTTGTGATGGGTTTGCCAAGAACTCAAAAAGGTTTTGACAATGTTTTTGTGGTTGTTGACAGGTTTAGCAAGATGGTACATTTTTTGCCATGGAAGAGCACAAGTGATGTTACATATGTTGCAAACCTTTTCTTTAATGAAGTTATGAGAATACATGGTTTACCCTTGAACATTGTGTCGGACAAAGGTGTGAAATTTTTTGGACATTTTTGGAAGACTTTATGGAGGAAGTTAGGCACAAACTTGTCTTTTAGTTCATCTTATCATCCCTAAACGGATGGCCAAACATAAGTGGTCAATAGGTCACTCGGAAATTTGTTAAGGTGCCTCAACAAGAAACATGGTGAAAAGTGGGATTCCATCATCTCCCAAGAAGAATATGCCTATAATGATTCTATCAATAGGAGTACCAGAAGGAGCCCTTTCCAAATTGTCTATGGACTGAATCCAAGAGGTACACTGTAATGGATAAATCTACCCTCAATGGAACATATCAGTGCTTGTGGAGAAGAATTTGTTGAAGGGATAAAGGAGATTCATGACCAAGTTAGGATACAATTACAAAGAATTACAGAAAAGTACAAGGAGCAGGCTAACAAAAGAAAGAGAGATATGTAGTTCCAAGTTGGAGACATGGTATGGACCAATCTTAAAAAGGAGAGATTACCAAAAGGGAAACACACAAATCTCATGATGAGAAAGGTTGGACCTTGTCCAATACTCAAGAATTTTGGGAAAAATTCATATGAAATCCAATTACCTTCAGATATAGGTATATCCCCAATCTTAATGTTGCAGATCTGACGCCATTCAAAGGTACAATGTAGGAAGATGGTACATTTCTGGTGGAGGATGTTGCAGACATACTGAAAGAATTTCCAAGTCAAGGGCCACCCAAAATTGAAAGGATATTGGACACCAAGATTGTGAAGAAAACTAGGAATAAGGTCTACAAACAATACCTTGTCAAGTGGCAAGGACTCCTTGAGGCAGATGCTACATCGATGGATGAAGACTAGATGAAGAAACATGGGACTACATTGTCGGAACTCATCTCAAGTGGACTTGAGATTCAATCACCTATGGAGTATGGTGTAGGAGAACCCAAAGACACAAAGGAAGACAAAAATGAAGTCTAAAAAGGCCTAATATCATCCATGAGGTGAAAATGATCATTGGTAATAGGTTAATAGTTTTGTGAGTCAATTAGACCCAATTGATGTAAGGCATTGTCATGGTTGCATTTTATAAGCCACCATGCATAAATGACCATGTGGGTAAGTAGGAGTCTAGGCACGAATCTAGAAAATAAATATTGGTCTTAGAAACATCAGACCAATCCTTGGAATAGGTCGAATACACCTTGGAGTCACCAAATTTGAAAAGTGCAAGTTGACAACTTTTGTTGTCATTGCAAAATGTTGTAAAAAGGGATAACTAATCCTCCAATAGTTCCAAAGTTTGAAAAGTGGTTGGAAACCATTAGGGAGGATATATTATGCCCACTTAGATTTATTCTAGGTTGTTGTTGGCATATTTGTTGAAGCTGATGAAATATGATGATGTTTTGGAGTTTGGAGCAATATAATATACTTAAAGTTTTTTAAAATTTTGTGTTTTAGTTGTTCATTTCTAATCAGTACATATTAGTGGATGTATGAAACCAATTGGATGAGTTAATTAAGTCTCTTACCTTTCATTTGAATTAATTTTGAGGTTTTTTAAAAAACCGGGTTGTAGGGATCCATCCAAATCTAACCAGACTGGTCACAGACCCTGCTGACACCTAGGGTTTCACTATAAAGATGCCCTTAATCTAACATTTTCATTGGAGGACCAAAAAACCTATGGGGAAAATTTTAGAAGGGCCATTGTATCATAATACTTTTTTGTTGGTTTGCAAGGAGGCTCCAAGACCGAAGAGTTCGAATTGACCCTAGGCAGGCATCTCTATGTGACCGCCTAAACTATAGAAGTGGAAATTACTTGCAAAAGACAAAGAAGATAGGATCAAGTCTTGAAACCTTGTATTTGGTGGTTTGAAACCTTACCCAACCTTGAAAAAGTATTGGTTTAGTTGGGGGACTAATATAAGGGGTACTTGCTTTGTAAATTAGGCCTAATTGGCTTAATTAGGTCTGGAAGGATAGTAAGGGTATATACCTTTAAACTTGTGGTTAGAGCCTAAGCCTCTGGGGAATTGTGTAACTAGATAAAGGGTATCTTAATCTACCTTTAGTTTGTATTTTCCTTTGGAATTTTGTTAAGTTGTGTTTGGAAAACGCAATCGGTAGGGCTACTAGGCTACCGGTAGGGCTACTAGACAATAGGACAATTGTAAGGCAAGTATTCCCTAACACATCTGATAGCCAGGTCTTATGGGTGTTTTGTATTGGTTGGAGCACCAATAGACAAAATCCTATAGGTTTCCATCCCACCGGTATCGGAAGGTACTAAACTAGTTCACACAAGAGTAGTGTTTTCATCATACCAGTACTGGAAGAGACTAAACCAATATGGATCCAGTCACACAAATTGTTGTGTGAGTTGAGAATTTGGTTGGTATTTTTTTCACACCTTGAAAAAGAAAAAGAACTTGTTTTGGACATAGTAGTTGTGGGTGAGTGAAGGTTTTCACCTAGTTGTTGGTTGGCTCTGCATCAATTTTTTGGTGCAAATTGATTCACCCCCCTTCAATTTGCTACATTGTTGCCAATATCTTATTTATCTTGCATTCATACATCAATTTTTTCGCATATGTCTTAAGTTTTGTGTATTATTATTTAGTGTATTGTAAATGTATAATTGTCACATAAGTATTTAGCATCTCACTAATGACTGAATAATTCACAATCATGATAAATATGTCACATAAGATTTAAATGCATCACATAAGCTTTAATTGTATCACATTAGTGTTATTTGTATCACATAAGCTTTACTCATCTTGCATTCATCCGGTATGTTGATTTTTTAATATGTGTGATTAAAATTTTGTTGTGCAGGCACGATATCTGATACTTTGATCACTTTTTCTCTATAGGAAACACTTGATGTGCTCAGTTGCAGGTAGACCAAGCCTACTAGGCTTGATCTTTGTCATGATTTACTTGTTGAGGATGTTACTCTGATTAGACATCTTGGACTATATCATGTTCTTCATTTACCTAAGGTTATGAACAATAGGGCCTTGATTACTGCTTTGGTAGAGTGATGGCACTCTGAGATGTGCTTGTTTCATCTTCCCACTAGTGAGGCATCGATTACCTTGGAGGATGTATGGTGGATTCTTCACATTTGGATACATGGTGAGCAGGTAGTATATGATCATAGGGTTGGTATTACAGGATTATGTCAGCTTTTTGAGTGTGAGGAGCAACATATTCCACTGAGTAGTCAATATGAGATAGAATGGGGCCACCTGGAGGACACTTATTGTGACTTGATAGTTGTACTTTGTATTATTATAAGAGGTCTATTGATACCTAACAAGAGATGCCATGGATTCCTAGTTGGATGGGGTAGGGTGATCTATGGTATGATCATTAAGAGATGAGTTTATGCATGTGGTCCATGTTTGCTCACAATACTATATTATCAGATGCATGGTATAGTGTACTTGACATATCGATCCATCATCTGGGGTATTATAATACTCAAGGCCTGGGGTTTGGAGCATATTGTGATATTTAGACCAGTTGTTCATGTGCAGCTTCAGGACAAGGAGCATTATGCATATAGGTACACTCCAAGGATTAGGCATAGGGGTTCAAGGAACATCATGTACTAGAGGCACCAGATTGATGTACTACAATATTTCATTCAAAGGCCATACTTGGACTAACCTAGTTGGGCAGATGATGAACAACATTTGTCATTTTCTAGATAGCCAAGATATCTAATTAGGGGGATCTTTGACAC
The DNA here is from genome assembly GCF_030272615.1 of Cryptomeria japonica. Taxonomy (NCBI): domain Eukaryota; kingdom Viridiplantae; phylum Streptophyta; class Pinopsida; order Cupressales; family Cupressaceae; genus Cryptomeria; species Cryptomeria japonica. The sequence goes on from NC_081410.1 coordinate 321,742,872, forward strand.
ATAGTAGATCATTGAGTTACACCTCCCTCAAATAATTCTTAGATAGTTCAGAGAGGTATAGGGTGTTCCAGCTATAATTTCTTATTTTTCTTGAGTTGCACAAGAGGTTTCCAATTGGGGTGTCTGCATACAACCTCATGTTGTGGCTTCTGAGTATGATCTCTTAGAGTAGTACATTGGGGTTAGGTAGAACGAGTATCAAATCTAGGAACTACATCACAGTACGATGCTTGGTGGTTGATGCATAGGCCTATCCCTCTAACAGATCCAATAGTGTTGATTATGTTGGGACTAATTAAATTTGAGTCAAGTTTAGAGGCCCATTTCAAAAAATTTCCTTTGCATGTCAGAAAAGTATCCAAATGAGTCAGTTTGAATGGCCTAGTTAGAGAGGGGGTAAAGTGGAGCCAGTTGATTTTCAAGGGGTAAGGCTTGGGAAACTTGTTACACACCTTTCATTTGGACTATTCAGTGATGTGCAAATTTCAAAATTCAATTTGGATAAGTTTATGAGGTACCCATTTTGAGGGGTGAGCTGAAAGTGCATTTTAGGCACAAATGCAAATTTTATTAAGTAGCCTACTTTGAGTGATTACATATTTTGCCCTATTGATTATCATGAAGAAATTCAAAGTGGATTCAATTCTATACATAAATGTGAGTCAGTCTGCAAAATTTCAAGTCCTAACAAATCCATTTACTGAGTTTTCAAAGCCAAATCCGTTTGCAGTTTGTGTGGTTTGGCAAGTCCCTGTTTCGACAGCTAGTTGGAGCCCTGTTTCGCACAAGCGTAAAACTTGCCTCAGTAAGCGTCATACCATAATGTTTGTTCTGGGATAATTCTGGTATAAATGATGAGCTACAAGCTTCTATCAGCCCGTTTGATTGGTTTTCAAAAGGGTTCATCTAGCCATCATTTTCAGTTATCCACACTTTCAGTGTTATATCATTTAATGTAGCCATTTTTGTGAGCGCGTTGTTTGCATCCTGTCATCCTGGTGATCGAACTAAGAATCCAAAGATTTAGTATGTACTTAAAGGTACCTATCTTTCAAATTTAAGGGCCTACAGAGGTCATTTGATATTTTTGAGAAAGGCGTCATGTGTTGCCAGGACATTGACTTCATCAGGTCCGCAGTGTCGACAAAGCTAGTTGGGCATTTTCGGAAATTAATATCTCTTCGCTCGAGACTCGTTTCAAGAAACTATTTGGTAGATTTCATGCTTGCATATCAGAGTACACACCTGTCAGATGGCGAGATCCAAAAAGGTGTGTTGACCGACTTGAAAATTACGTCTTCGCGATTAAATGCGAAAATTGTGGCGTAATTGCCTAAAGGTTGTAAAATGTGGATTAATGATCTGAAAATGATGGCTATCATTTCCAGAGGTGTGTTTAAGGTTTCTGAAGCATTCCAGAGGCCAATAGCTTGAAAACAAAAATTTTTTTAGTCGGACCCACTTTGGGGCCTGACCTGGCTCATGCTCGGGAATTGATTTTGTTGGCGACTTTGTTTAATAAAAGATTTTCACAGTATCTAAATGCGGGTTTTGATTATGAGGCATGTTATAAGATGTGATGATGAATTGTTTGTGAAGTGAATGGTTGTGTTATTCCTTTCTTGAGAAGGAGAGGCGTGAAACTTCAACATTAAACTTCAGCAAATGAAACCCAAGCAAATGTAATTTTGCTGGTGGAAGATAATTAAAATGAGGTTCCAAACAAATGCACTGTGGAAAGTTTTTTTTTTTTTAAAAAACAACCTTCATGCAAATACATATGGAAATATCATCCCCTCTATGAGGTGTATTGTGTGGCAGATTGGAGTGGAATTAAAATTTTATACAAGAAGATTCCAAGACAACCATAGATGCCTATGATAGTAATGCATCAAAAGAAGCTTTAAAACATTGACAGCCATAAGACCTCAGTCCACATATCAATACATTGCTATGAATAGAGAGCAGCATGTTGAAAACAAAAAATTGACAAAGGGCAAATTGCTCACATGGTTAATGAAGGACTGTAGAAGATGCAAAGTAAATTCCAAACTTTAGTTGCTATCCTCTCCTCCCTCACGTGCCCCCCATCTCCCTTAATGTTGGATGTGCAGGTGTGTTGGAAAGTCTGCAGAGCATGCTGGACATGGTGATTAAGAAGAAAATGTAGCAAATTAAAATAAAAAAGGCATTGAAACATATCAAGTTCCTCTCCCTGCTGGTGGCCTCCTCTCTGCAATGATGCCCACATCCCTCCCTATTGTGCATAATTTGGGCAAGGGTAAAGTTGAAAGTTTTTTTTTTCAAGCCAATGCAAACAGCAAATGACATTGGTCTTTGCTCCCCTACTGTGTTGAAGTGGCAAATAATGGTTTTAAAACTAGCGCAAGGTAAATGCCAGCAGCTTGTGTGGTGGTCTTCAAACTTCACACTATCATCTCCTCTTGTGTGGTGTTTAGAATAGGCTGCAGAAACTCCCAAGAAAACACTATTACCAGATCTAGAGCAAATCTCCTCCTGCATGGTAGTTGAAAAGCTCATGAAAAACTTTAAGGAAAATGCATTTGGCATATGTAAATTACCATTCTTCTCCCTTGCGTGGCCAAGTGAATGGAGTGGCAGTGTAGAAGACTGAGGAGAGGCATTGGAAGTTTTATACAAATGCATTGGCCACCATTAAAACCCATGGAAAACCTTCAAGATGCAACTACACGCAAAAGCCTTTATCCCACATTGGTTGGGAAGTGGTTCTTTTTTGTGTTTAAATGCAAAACCTTACTAATGTAATATGTCTAAGCCATAAAGGCTTTTGACAGACGGTGCCTATGGGCGCCCAAGGTGGGCCCACACGTGAGCATGGATCCCAAGGCGATGGAGGAGGTGATTGAGCGGTGACCAGGTGGACCCCACGCAGGCACGCTTCCTGAGGCAGACAAATGAAATTTTGCAGAGAAAGGTTGGCTTAACCAGTGAGCAGGTTGCATAGGATCCAATGAAGCATGTGATTTCTTAGGCCGAAGTTGCTCGCTAGTTAAGCCCTACGAAATGGCGAAATGAAAATGGCGAAAATGCAGCAGGTTAACCAGTGAGCGTGTTAGATGGAGATCGACGACCTACGTGGTTTTGTAGATTGAAGATGCATGAATGTTAAACCCCACGAAATGGAGAAAAGAAAAGTACGAAATGGCGAAGTCCAGGTGGCACACAGGTGGCGGGTATAGTCAAATGTTTAGCAGGCAGGTCCTGTCTCGGTGGCGATGAGGTGGTGCATAGGTGGCAATGATGTGGCACTGAGGTGATGTACATGTGGTGGCCAAGTGGCAGTGACAAAGCGGATGACATGGTGGTGATGAGGTGTCATTCCAGGTGGCACCCAGTGAACCCCATCAGCCAATCAAATCCCGCCATCTGGAAAAGCGTCAGGACCAAATGGAGGCAAAAATCAAAATTAAAATTAGTAAATGATATAGTTCAAACTATATTAAAATTCAAAAAATTTAAATGATGGTACTTGTTGAGGATTAATTCGCCTAGGGTCTAAATTTTCGCCAAAATATAAAGTGTTATATATCGCCAGAAAGCTTTCAGAATGAGGAATCCAGTTAGACAGTTAGTTTTGACAAATGTGGGATATTTTGGAAGCAGTTTCCATGGGAGTAAAATTCTGTTAGAGGGGAGACACTTGGCAATTTTCAGTTGCAGATTTGATTCTCTTCCCTCTCCTTCTTATTCCCCATTCTTCTCAATTTTAAGGGTTCCAGTTTTTGAGAGATTTTCTCCAAGGGAGAAATCCGAAATTGCAGGTTCCAGTGATGGCATCCTTTTATCAATGCAAATGACAGTGTGTTCTTCTATGTTTTCAGTGTTGTCTTTACTGTAGGTTTAGTTTCAGTTTGCAGGTTCACACATATGCAAGGCATGTGTGAGTTTCCACGAAATTGTCTCCAAAATGTACTCAAATTTATATAATTTCATATTATCAAGGATAATTTGAGTTGTCTCTTTTAGAATCCTCTAAGAGTGTAATGTTGTCTTTGGGTATTCTTCAAGGAAGGATTTAAATCCTAAAACCCAGCATTAATAATTTTGAATGCATATTGGATATATATATATAAGTATGGTTTTGTGATAGGGTAGAGGATTGTATTAATGTAAGGCATTGATACATGAAAATTTAATGTTGAAAAGAACTTGCATCTGAGATTTCTCTTCTAGTTTTATGCATGACTATGTGGCCTGGATAAGGCACTGGTCTCTTGTAATATTGAAAGGTTGTCAGAACACCATTTAAAAAACAAAAATCATAATATCTTTTTATATTTTATGTTATGTGGAAGTGTCCCTCCATCTCATGATTCAAAAAATGTTGAGCTGCAAGTGTGGATCTAGCCCATCTGTAGTTACCTCTTAGTTTTTGAACCTTTTGAGATCCATCTGCTTTTGATTGATGCAGTCTTGTGTGTAATAGGTATGATTAAATGCATCAAAGGTATACTCGCCTAGGTTTTGCAAAGTCTGAAGAGTAGAAAGATTCATAGCCTTGTCATGTTGTCCAAGCCTTGAGGTGTTTCATTGATTGAGATTGGCTATCTCATAGATAGATTTGCAGGTATACTTGGGTTATCACTTTTGGTGAACAACAAAAAAGGCGACTCTGCTGGGGAGTAAATGAACTGTCAAGAGCCTCTAGTTAAGAAAGAATTAATTCATATAAGGTTGAGATTATCCCATCCGAGTCACCACAACAAAAATGGTGACTCTGTTGGGGAAGTGTTGTATTAACTCATGTTGAATCGAATCCCAGAGTTGTGCCATATCCATTTGAGGAAAGAGTCATAAAAGTATTATAAATCTGAAAGCATTTTTAGATCTGTAGTTATGTTCCTAGTAGTGTTCTGTGCCAAGTGTGGAAAACTTGTTGTCCTCTTATCTTTGTGTGAGTTCAGATCTGTTCATGTTCTACAAATGATTTTATAAATTCTCATAGTAGTGAGTGGTGACTCTGAAAGATCTCTGCACCAGTGTTCATTGTGGTAAAAGTTTTAAAATATTTGGTGAACTTGCATCAAAGATTTAGCAGCTACTTGGGGTTTTATGATTGTAGATCCCAAAGAATCTATTGAAGATAAATTTCCTCCGTGAAGGAGGTGACGACTCTGTACGAAGATCAGTGTATAATGTTAGAAGATCTCAGAGAGATCTTACCGAATATTAGAGCAACAATAGCAGCAACAAATTTACTCCAGGTATTCCTCAAAGTATTAATGAGACAATTCATGTTCCTTATGAGGTGAAAAGTCACCGTTAAAAGGAAAAGAAATTTACAATTTACATACTTCATTGAAATAAGTTTTTAGTCAGGAATATGGTGAGAAGTGTGTATGATTCTGAAAATTAGTGTCTGCATATGTTTTGGAATGAATTTATGACACAATAAGATGCATGGTCAAAAAATAATGGTTCAATGACTGTTATAAAACCTGATGGATCCAGATGTCGTTCCTAGATCCGTGAATCCTTTGTTAAATTTGAAAGAGATCAATATAGAAATTGAAAAATGTCTTCAAATGATCCAAGAGAGATTTGTCTGGTTGTTAAAAGGGAAAGTAGGGCTAAGAAGTAAAGGAGAATTATCATTTGTCTTCTATGAAAGATTTTTAGCTGCATTGAATGAGCTTTCAACTGATAATAGACCCCTTGAGTTTGTTTTAATTGAGATATTCTTAGAGCTTTATGAGCCTAACTCAATTAATTGGTCTACTGCCTTCAGAGAAGAATGTGTTGAATCTATTAAAGAATGGATAGATATGATTGAAAGTAACCAATCTGAAAATATACACAAGATTAAAAATAATGAAGGAGATGAGCCCCTGAGTGGGTGTACCTCCTATGATGCTGAATGTGATTATTCTCAGCATGAAAGTTCAGATGTGTATTCAGAGCAAGAAGAAATTTGTGAGAACAGTGATTGTTCAGCTAATTATGAGCCCATTGAGGTTTCAGATGCTAATGATGTAGATCACCTTGTTGTTGATTTCAATCCACAAGATGTTTGTGACCCCAGTTATGAAACTATGTTGCAACATGTAGCAACACATTATGAGCAGCGTGATAAAGGATATGATGCAGATGCAAGTTGTTGTGATGATGAAATAAATGTGCATAGGGACATGAGCACTGTAGATCCAATACCTTTATCAGATTGGGACAATGTTTACAGCTTAGAGGATGAAGCCAAGGAAAATGAAAATGAAGAAGGAGGTTCACTATGTAGTGAGCAAATTTCAGAACTCTTAGCTACTGATTTTCAGAGATGTGGATTAAAAAATGTGCCCAATCTTTCATACCCACTCAGTATATGTTTTGATTCTAATGATGTTTTTGAGGGTGTAAACAATGATACATATGATGTTGATTCTTTTCCTATGTTTGATAGACAAAATGATAATGCATATATGGTTGATAAGTATGATAATGAAGATTCATATGTTAATATGAATTCTGGCTTTGATATGCATTATGAGGATCTACCTTTTAGAAGACATGAAAGATCTGAGGTGTTTTTTTCAGATTTGCAAGGAGGAAATGAACCATTGGCAAGTAAAAATCATGTATTTTCATGTGTGCAAAATGCTGATAGAAATTGTGATCAGCAAGTTGAAGTGCAGTCATGTTATGAGGAAGTTTTCCTCTCTAGTTTGCAGGATATTATTGTGAAAGAGTGTTTATTATTTCAGCAAACTAGCAATAAGGATCTGTCTAATATTCCCAACTTTCAGAGGGAGTCAGATTACTTCTCATTTCAGCAGAGAAGTAATGGTAAAAAATGTGGCACTCTTTGGTCACCTAGTGACCAATCCTCTCAGCATGTGTTTGATTTTCAGAGATGTCATGATTATGAATATTCTGATGATTATGTTTTATGTGATCAGCTGATTAGAAGTGGAAGTGTTTTTGATCAAGCAGATTGGAATGATGATCTCAACTTACCTCCAGTTTGTGGAAAAGAGAATCATGTTTTTGACAGAGGTAGGAAGTGATTTCAGTTTTGATGGCCATGGGCCATTTATAAGTTGTATATTTTGTATAGTTGCTTTGCTTCAGTTGTGTGGTTTTCAATAAAGTGCCCTGCTGTTTGGGTAGAATAAGGAAGCCCTGTTTTGAGAAGAGAAGAATGATCCATTTTTGGGTGGTTTGCTTAACCATTGATATCAGGATTCTTGTGTTGATCTTGCAATCAACCATCCCCAGTCAGAGCCACTATTGGGACTAATTAAATTTGAGTCAAGTTTAGAGGCCCATTTCAAAAAAATTCCTCTGCATGTCAGAAAAGTATCCAAATGAGTCAGTTTGAATGGCCTAGTTGGAGAGGGGGTAAAGTGGAGCTAGTTGATTTTCAAGGGGTAAGGCTTGGGAAACTTGTTACACACCTTTCATTTGGCCTATTCAATGATGTGCAACTTTCAGAATTCAATTTGGATAAGTTTATGAGGTACCCATTTTGAGGGGTGAGCTGAAAGTGCATTTTAGGCACAAATGCAGATTTTATTGAGTAGCCTACTTTGAGGGATTACATCTTTTGCCCTGTTGATCGTCATGAAGAAATTCAAAGTGGATTCAATTCTATGCATCAATGTGAGTCAGTCTACAAAATTTCAAGTCCTAACGAATCCATTTTCTCAATTTTCAAAGCCAAATCCGTTTGTAGTTTGTAAGGTTTGGCAAGTCCCTGTTTTGATAGCTAGTCAGACCCCTGTTTTGCACAAGCGTAAAAGTTGCCTCAGTAAGCGTCATGCCATAATTTTTGTTTCGGGCTAATGCTGGTATAAATGATGAGCTACGTTTCAAATTTCAAGCTTCTATCAGTCCGTTTGATTGGTTTTCAAAAGGGTTCATCTAGCCTTCATTTTCAGTTATCTGCACTTTCAGTGTTATATCAGTTAATGTAGCCATTTTTGTGAGCGCACCGTTTGCATCCTGTTAGTCTAGTGATCAAACTGAGAATCTAAAGTTTTAGTATGTACTTAAAGGTACCTGTCTTTCAAATTTGAGGGACTACGGAGGTCGTTTGATATTTTTGAGAAAGGCGTCATGTGTTGCCAGGACATTGACTTCATCAGGTCCGCAGTGTCGACAAAGCCAGTTGGACATTTTCGGAAATTAATATCTCTTCACTCGGGACTTGTTTTGAGAAACCGTTTGGTAGATTTCATGCTTCCATATCAGAGTACACTCCTGTCAGATGGCGAGATCCAGAAACGTGTTATGACCGACTTGAAAATTATGTCTTCGCGATTAAATGCGAAAATTGTGGCGTAATTGCCTGAAGGTTGTAAAATGTAGATTAATGATCTGAAAATGATGCCGATCATTTCCAGAGGTGTGTTTAAGGTGTCTGAAGCGTTCCAGAGGCTAGTAGCTTGAAAACAAAAAAAAATTTAGTCGGACCCACTTTGGGGCCCGACCTGGCTCATGCTTGCGGATTGATTTTGTTGGCGACTTTGTTTAATAAAAGATTTTCAGAGTATCTAAATGCAGGTTTTGATTATGAGGCATGTTATAAGATGTGATGATGAATGGTTTGTGAAGTGAATGGTTGTGTTATTCCTTTCTTGAGAAGGGGAGGCATGAAACTTCAGCATTAAACTTCAGCAAATGAAACCCAAGCAAATGTAATTCTGCTGGTGGAAGATAATTAAAATGAGGTTCCAAACAAATGCACTGTGGAAACCTTCATGCAAATACATATGGAAATGTCATCCCCTCTGTGAGGTGTATTGTGTGGCAGATTGGAGTGGAGTTAAAATTTTATACAAGAAGATTCCAAGATAGCCATAGATGCCTATGATAGTAATGCATCAAAAGAAGCTTTAAAACATTGACAGCCATAAGACCTCAGTCCACATATCAATACATTGCTATGAACAGAGAGCAGCATGTTGAAAACAAACAATTGACAAAGGGCAAATTGCTCACGTGGTTAATGAAGGACTGCAGAAGATGCAAAGTAAATTCCAAACTTCAGGTGCTATCCTCTCCTCCCTCATGTGCCCCCCATCTCCCTTAATGTTGGAATGTCTGCAGAGCATGCTGGACATGGTGATTAAGAAGAAAATGCAGCAAATTAAAATAAAAAAGGCATTGAAACATATCAAGTTCCTCTCCCTACTGGTGGCCTCCTCTCTGCAACGATGCCCATATCCCTCCCTGCTGTGCATAATTTGGGCAAGGGTAAAGTTGAAAGTTTTTTTTTTTCAAGCCAATGCAAACAACAAATAAAATTGGTCTTTCCTCCCCTACTGCATTGAAGTGGCAAATAATGGTTTTAAAACTAAAGCAAGGTAAATGCCAGCAGCTTGTGTGGTGGTCTTCAAACTTCACACTATCATCTCCTCTTGCGTGGTGTTTAGAATAGGCTGCAGAAACTCCCAAGCAAACATAATTACCAGATCTAGAGCAAATCTCCTCCTGCATGGTAGTTGAAAAGCTCATGAAAAACTTTAAGGAAAATGCATTTGGCATATGTAAATTGCCATTCTACCCCCTTGCGTGGCCAAGTGAATGGAGTGGCAGTGTAGAAGACTGAGGAGAGGCATTGGAAGTTTTATACAAATGCATTGGCCACCATTAAAACCCATGGAAAACCTTCAAGATGCAGCTACAAGAAAAAGCCTTTATCTCACATTGGCTGGGAAGTGGTTCTTTTTTGTGTTTAAATGCAAAACCTTACTAATGTAATATGTCTAAGCCATAAAGGCTTTTGATGGATGGTGCCTATGGGCGCACAAGGTGGGCCCATGCATGAGCACGGATCCTGAGGCGATGGAGGAGGTGATTGAGTGGCGACTAGGTGGACCCCACATAGGCACACTTCCCGAGGCAGATAAGGGGAATTTTGCAGAGAAAGGTCAGCTTAACCAGTGAGCAGGTTGCGTAGGATCTGATGAAGCATGCGATTTCTTAGGCCGAAGTTGCTTGCTAGTTAAGCCTTATGAAATGGCGAAATGAAAATGGCAAAAATGTAGCAGGTTAACCAGTGAGCGTGTTAGATGGAGATTGACGGCCCGCATGGTTTCGCAGATTGAAGATGCACGAATGTTAAACCCCACAAAATGGCGAAAAGAAAAGTATGAAATGGCGAAGTCCAGGTGGCAGGTACAGTCAGATGTCCAGCAGGCAGGTCCCGTCTCGATGGCGATGAGGTGGTGCATAGGTGGTGATGACATGGCGCTGAGGTGGTGTACACGTACCGGCCAAGTGGTAGTGACAAAGCTGATGACATGGCGATGATGAGGTGTCGTTCCAGGTGGCACCCAGTGGACCCCATCAGCCAATCAGATCCCGCCACATGGCAAAGTGTCAGGACCAAATGGAGGCAAAAATCATAATTAAAATCAGTAAATGATATAGTTCAAACTATATTAAAATTCAAAAAATTTAAATGATGGTACATGTTGAGGATTAATTCGCCCAGGGTCTAAATTTTGGCCAAAATATAAAGTGTTATATATCGCCGAAAAGCTCTCGAAATGAGAAATTCGGTCAGGCGGTTAATTTTGACAAATGTGGGATATTTTGGAAGCAGTTTTTCACGGGAGTGAAATTCAGTTAGAGGGGAGACACTTGGCAATTTTCAGTTGCAGATTTGATTCTCTTCCCTCTCCTTATTCCCCATTCTTCTCAATTGTAAGGGTTCCAGTTTTTGAGAGATTTTCTCCAAGGGAGAAATCTGAAATTGTAGGTTCCAATGATGGCATCCTTTTATCAATGCAAATGATAGTGTGTTCTTCTATGTTTTCAGTGTTGTCTTTACTGTAGGTTTAGTTTCAGTTTGCAGGTTCACACATATGCAAGGCATGTGTGAGTTTCCACGAAATTGTCTCCAAAATGTACTCAGATTTATATAATTTCATATTATCAAGGATAATTTGAGTTGTCTCTTTTAGATTCCTCTAAGAGTGTAATGTTGTCTTTGGGTATTCTTCAAGGAAGGATTTAAATCCTAAAACCCAACATTAATGATTTTGAATGCATATATATATATATATATATATATATATATATATATATATATATATATATATATATATATATATATATATATATATATATATATATATATATATATAAGTATGGTTTTGTGACAGAGAAGAGGATTGTATTAATGTAAGGCATTGATACATGAAAATTTAATGTTGAAATGAACTTGCATCTGAGATTTCTCTTCCAGTTTTATGCATGACTATGTGGCCTGAATAAGGCACTGGTCTCTTGTAATATTGAAAGGTTGTCAGAACACCATTTAAAAAACAAAAATCAGAATATCTTTTTATGTTTTATGTTATGTGGAAGTGTCCCTTCATCTCATGATTCAAAAAATGTTGAGTTGCAAGTGTGGATCTAGCCCATCTGCAATTACCTCTTAGTTTTTGAACCTTTTGAGATCCATCTGCTTTTGATTGATGCATTCTTGTGTGTAATAGGTCTGATTAAATGCATCAAAGGTATACCCACCTAGGTTTTACAAAGCCTGAAGAGTAGAAGGATTCATATCCTTGTCATGTTGTCCAAACCCTAAGGTGTTTCATTGATTGAGATTGGCTATCTCATAGATAGATTTGCAGGTATACTTGGGTTATCACTTTTGGTGAACAACAGATTACACCTTAGCAAATTTGACACCAGAGACGACAAGGAGGGGATGATGGTGGGGATACCATTGTAGCCATTACTACAGTAGGAGGAGATGGAGGAGATAAGGAGGAGGGAGAGGAGGAGCAGGTAGACATCGATGGAGACACTAATGCTAGCAGTAGTGAGGGAAATGGTTCTCTTTTAGGATCATCAAGTGATGATTGGGACAAGAGCTCGCAGGACACATATATGTAAAATTTTAAGGATGTACCTATTGCACAGGTTGGTGGAGAGGGTGGTGGAGGACATAGTGATGATGATGATGATGATCCATAGGTCCTTAGAGCCAGGATATGAAGCCTAGAGGATGCATTGACTAGGGAGCATTAGGAGAGAGAGATGATTGGGTCTTAGTCTGAGAGGAGCAGGCGGCATGGATTGTAGAGCAAGATCACTTACAAAGGGAGCAGGATGATGTTGTCCAGATAGCACAATTGGAACACAATGCTTATGAGAGGTATATTTCTCTAAGTATTGGATCATGTGAGGATCAACTCATTCTTCTAGCCCAAGAGTGTATATACTGTTGATGGGAGTATGAGAGGGTTATTCTTGAGGGAGAGTGATGTGAGAATTATAGTTCTTATATATCTAGGAGGAGATCTAGAAGATTAACCACTCATAATACGAGTAGTGTGGGCATCATGGGTCCACATCAGGCACCATCAGGACATCCTGGGGTAGGATTGAGCAAGTAAGATCCACCAGCTATTAGAGGCAGTGTTAGTTGAGACACACATATTATGTTATATGAGCCTTCGTGGATTTCATGTATTCTAAGACATTATCATTTTTTAGGTATATATGATATGCAATTTTGGCGATGGTTCTATATGTGTGTGTGTTTTAATTATGTGATGCATGATTGTATGTGTTTTTTATGATGTTTCCTATATGGTTTATGATCTAATTACTTATGATGATGCAATGATGAATGATCTTATGTTACTCTATGATGATCCACCTAAATGAACTAATGCAATATGTGAATTAATCTAGGTGAGTTAAACAGAATGAACTAATGTAACTAAATGAATTAATGTAGATGATGAATATACCTCAATGCAATTCTATGATAAATGTACTATTTGAATGCTATAGGATAATTCAATTAATAATGCAACCTCTTAAATGACCTAATGTAATTAACAAGCTATATGATAATAATGAACCTAAATACATAATGAATGTAACTGTGTGATCATGAATTCTTTTTGTTGATAATATGCCAAAGTATTGTTCTACCACATGACTCAATTAACCTTAGAAAAAATGTTATTATGATTGAAAGATTTAGAGAGAGTTGATTAAAGAACTGTTAGATGAATGAAAGAAAGAACTGTTAGATGAATGATAGAATGATATTTTTGATGAGAGAATGATCTTGAGATAGAATTAGCATGATAAGATGAGAAACTGAAAATGAAAAGATTGATTATGGATACACAAACATATGTGCCTTTATTCATAGTGCAATATATATTCATCACTAAGCCTTATTATGTTTCAATAGAGTTGTATACACCAAGGTTTAAGGAAGAAAGGTGCAAAGATTTCTCTTTGCAGAATCAAACATGTAGCAAACAACGAGTGAAACCTCCATTCTTGGTATAATGTCAGGGGTTGAGGTATGTGCAGTAGTCACAAGCATAGTTATCCTTCATGGGATACTTGACAAATGAATGTACCAATTACAGACACCCATGGCACCATTGCCCCAAAAAAATTATTGGTCCACACCACAAACAACAAACAAAGAAAAGGATTATGCCCATCCTAGCTCCTCTAGTCACTTGTGGACATCCTTGAGTATCATAGGAACATGGCCTATCACCAATTGATAAAAGATAAAGACTAACTACGACAAAATTTAGCAGCCATATTGATTTGTGCCTTTCCTTTGATTGTTTGATGTTATAACTTTGATAATGTTTGATCTCCAATTGTGTGTACCCTATTTAAGACTGAATTGTCTGATTTCTAGTGTAACCTTATCTGTTTAGTACAAGATAATGATCACTTGATATGATTGGTTGATACAATTGATTAGACAACTTGATCAATTTGATTGCAGATTGTTGATTAGATAATTGTATCCTTTGTTAACTTTGTGCGAAGCGTTTACTAGATATCTGCTAGGGTGTTTGATTCTTGCAAGATATTTTATTACAATTTGTTTGATTGATTTTGTTTGTTTTTCAATTTTTAGTTCTTTTCCAAGAGCTTTTTTCGATATTTTTGTTCTTTTTTCAGGATCATATTTGAATGTTTTTGGTTGATTTTTTCAAGATCGTATTTGAATGTTTCTAGTTGATTTTTGTTTGATTTTTCCATGTTTTGGATTTTGTTGTTTTCTCCATGTTTTTGGATTTTGTTGTTTTTTCCATGTTTTTTGGATTTTGTTGTTTTTCCATGTTTTTTTGGATTTTGTTGGTTTTGTCCATGTTTTTTGGATTTTGTTGTTTTTAACATGTTTTTTGGATTTTATTGTTTTTTAGGGATTTTTTAAGTTATTTTTATGCTTTTGAGGGATTTTTTAAGCTATACTCCCCAAGATGCAAACCTGTTATGACATGATGATCAAAAGAATGTATGTGGAAACAATGAAATTTCAAACACGGAGTGTTATGCTTATGTAGTTTGCAAGATGAAAATGCAATTTCTATTTGAACAAGGGAAATTGCATTCATTTATCACTTTTTAATACTCATTGAATCATTGGTGCAACAAATTTCAAAGATAAGAGTTCCTTCTGTTGTCAACAACCCTTGGAAGACCCATCTTAACACACTAAGTGACTAGCATTTATAAACGGAGATGTAGAAAACTTCCCCACTGATTCTCCAGACTTTTGGTCTTCTTTTTCCTATGTATGTGCAACTGAATTTATTCTAGCTCTTATGATCCTTGGAGATGCTTAGAATCCTATATGACTTAGCTACATAAGTTATTCTGACTTCAAAATCATCCTAGATAGGGCCTCGCTGCCAATAGGCATCCTTAGCCCTAACGAGGTTATGGGAAAAATAGCTTTCGAACCATAGACTAAAGAGTATGGTGTAGCACCTGTAGCTTTGCATACACCTTTTATGTAAGCCCAGAGTGTGGGATTTAGCTGAATATGCCAATCTCGCCCTACTTTATTGACAACTTTCTTCAAGAGTTTTTAGGATTTTTTATTAGTTGTCTCTACTTAACCATTGGCTCGAGGATAATAAGGAGTTGCAAAATGTTGTTGTATGTGGAATTGGTTGCAAAGTTCACTCACCTCTTGATTTTTGAATGCGCACCCATTATTTGTAATGATGCACTTTGGGACTCCATATCTATAGATGATATAATTCAGGATGAACTTCACTATCTGCTTGCCAGTGGTGTATGTTAGAGGGATTGCCTCGACCCATTTTTAAAATACTTTGTGGTTGTTAGTATGAACTTGTATCCATTAGAGGAGGTAGGGTTGATCTTCCCCACAAGATCCAGTCCCCACTATGAGAATGGACATGGTGATGTAATCATTTGAAGGTCCTGAGCAGGTGCATGAATCGAATCTCCATGTATCCAACATTGTGAATTTTTTTATATACTTATAAGAATTCTTCTCTATTGTTGGTTAGTAATATACTATTCTCAACAATTTCATTGCTAATGCGGGACCATAGGAGTGAGCACCACATATCCCATCATGAACTGCTTTTAAGGCTAGTTCTTCTTCTTTGGAATTTAGACATCAAAGAAGGGTATCATCCAAGATTTATGAGTACAAATTATCAGCAATAAGTGTATGTTTGGATGCTTGAAATATAAGAGTCTTTCTTTGATTACTTGAAATGTCAAGAAACATATTTTGGTTGTGTAGGTATGCATATACTTCTTTGTATCGTGGGGATTCAAGTCCCACTATCAGACATACATACTCATGTTGGATAATGTCATGCATTTTTTTTGCTAAGATATGTTGTTGTCATTGATGTCAACATATTCCTGTGATTATTCCGATGTGATTGGGAAGATTTCCTGATCCGGATTTGTAGTTTGGTTTTGTTGATCACTATTTTGTAGAGGTTGATATATCCTCCGATATATTTTGGTGTGGTCAGATCTTGTGCTGAGACTTTGGGATATTGTTTTGTATGGTCTTGTGTATCTCCATATTAGACAGTTCATGTTTTTGTGCTCTATAATTTATCTTTCTTTGTGGTAGTTGCAGATTGGTTGTGTTCTTGAGCTTTTAGACATTAACCGATGAAGATTTGAAAAATGGTGTTGGTGCAGCTATTCCAGATGATTATAATGTGCTTGATGGTGTTTTCTAGTCATGTCCTATTATTTTTGACAATCTCCATTGATCGTTGTACGATTTTTTGGTGGTTTTCATCAACCAATATTGATTTTTCATGTTATGCGATATTTATGGTGGTGTAGCATGTCGGGGTTGATCTTGGCGTGATTTATGATGGAGTTAATCATTTAGGAATTTGAATTAAGGCCATGCTATACTATATAATTCATTATATTGGTTTGGTGGTTGATCTTTGTATCGTGTGATGTAATTTTGTAATTGTGAGTTGAGGGTTATGGTTTAGCTGACCTTGTTATCAAGGTTGATGATTTGTATATATAGGTGAGTTATTCATGTAATTTGGGTGTTGATGTTGTGTCTAGATTATCATAGAGTGGTGAATATTCAAAAAAGTGATTTATCTTTTGGTGTTGAGTTTGAGGTGAGATTGTTGTTGCAGAGAAGACAACTGTGCCTAACTGGAACTATAATAAAGCATTTGGAGATGCTATTCTTTTAATTCATTCCTTCTGAATTGTAGTCCAAATCATATTATAAGTTAGTGAGACTTCCCTGAAGGTTGTAGCCTTCTATGAAAATATCTTTTGAGCAATGAGCTCTAAGTAGTGTGCCTGAATTCTTGTGCATTCCCCATTGTAATATTTTCAAATACTTCTGCAGAGTATCATCTTATTGTGGGTAGGTTCCCATGATGGTTTTTCTCTTAACCTAGTTTTCCACGTCAAAAATCTTGGTGTTGTGTGTTGTGTTGTTAATTTTCTTATCTGTCTTATAACTGCAATTTCTTACATCTATTGTTGTGTTTAAGTTTGTTTCTCCAATGAAGACAGATTCACCCCCTACCCCCTCTTAGTCTTCCTTCTTGACTGCTGCTAACAATTGGTAGCAGAGCTAGATCCTTTGATAGAAGCTTAATCTCTTGAGGAGATCTAGGATGGCAGCTCAAGGTATTCTCTTCAAGAAGGATAGTCTGAGGTTTGATGGAAGCAATTATACTATTGAAGAATCTAATGGAAGTGCACTAAAAATGTCTTGGAGAAGATTATTGGAAGATTACAAATAATTTCTATGTTGTTCCTCAGAATGGACCATCTACTCGTGATGAGGTTAAGGAAGTAGAACATAATATTTGAGTGAAGGAAGCATTGCTCACTGCCTTGACTAATTTAGAGATGATAAATGTTATGGGACTTCAGACTATACATGAGATCTGGGAGAAGCTTGAAATCCTATATGAAGGTGATAAACAGGTGAAAGTTGCTAAGTTGTAGAGTTTTAAAGGAAAATATGAGACATTGAAGATGTGAGATTATGAGAACATACACTCTTTTATGGCTAAGGTGAATGACCTTATCCTAGGTATTAGATTATCAGTGTAATAATTGAGGAAGATGAAATTATTGCTAAGGTGCTGATATCTTTGCCTCCTAATTATAAACACAAGGTTGTTTCTATTGATGAGATCTAGAGTGTGACTATAGTGACAAGAGATGTGTTGGTTAGAAATCTTGTTGCATTTGAGTTGAGTGAGTTTGGAGAATCACATGGAAAGTCTGAGACAACATTTAGATCATTTAAATCTATATCCGATAAGCACTAGTATGATCTTGATGAGTTCAGAACATCCAAATATGAAAGGGAGAGAAGAGAGATGGAAGAGCCAGAAAGAGAACTTGATGAGCTTGAAGCATTTATTTCGCAGAGATTGCCTAAAGGAGTCGATAAGTATGATGGAAAATTACCTCTAAAATGTTTCTCTTGCAATAAGATAGGACATTTTGCTTCTAGATTCCCAAAGAGAATGGTTAAGTTTGATAGACATGATAAGTTTGATAAGTATTATAGGAATGATAGATATGAGAAGCACGAGAAGTATGATAAGCCTCATAAGTATAACCGGAAGTATAAGAACTAGAACTGCTATTATGCTACAGATGAAGGTGTTACAGATGAAGAATCAGAGGGAGATAAAGTTGTGTTTATTACCATTAAAGAATATAGACTTGTACCTATTGATTCCACTAGTTGTTTTGTTGAGGAGAAATCTTTGGCAGCTAAGGTAGAAGAGAAAGATGAATGGGTAATTGATAGAAGTTGTATTGGAATCCAAGAACACTGAGACAGGGGGTGAATCAATGTTCTACCAGAATGACCTATTTTAACCTTATTAAAAAATTTATTCACCAATCGGTATACCAATACATATAAGATTGAAAGAAGTAATGCAGCCAATAAGCCAATCACATAAATTAATACCATAATACAGAGAATTATACGTGGAAAACCTCAAAGAGGAAAAACCACGGTGGGATTTGTAATCCACAATATCAATCCACTAGCCATATGAAAAGATATTACAAAATATAGGGTCATGCACTTGCAAGAAGGCTTACAGCGTAGAGCACACTACTCAATCACAAAAGGAGTCTTACTGACTACATACAAATCCAGACTACAATTTGGAGAAATGATTGAATTGCAATGATATCATCTTCTATGCCAAAATATAGTTCTGGTTAAGCTTTATCTGTTCCAGTCTGAAACCCTAAACCGTTAGCGGAATACCCCCTTACATAAATGTCCTCACATACATGATCTCTCTCATATATTTTGCATCTCCGCCATATTCCATAACCTTACATATCTATATCCTTTTTCTTCTTCTTACAAAATTATCTAATCAATTGACCTATATACCCCTTATACAATCCATCATGCTTTATGTCGGCTTGCAAAGATAATTACAATATGAATATACATGTCAGCTCAATAACATAAATACATGAATATTAAAAACAATTGTTGATGCCAGCTCTCCCAAATGATGTCGACCTCCAATACCAATAACCTGAATATAAACCATGTCGGCCTGCAATGCCGGTAACCAAGTAATTCCTTCCAACCAGTGAAGATACTTGCTGGTGTCGGTGAAGTGTCTTCCAGTACACTAATAAACTAAAATATGAAGCCATAACATGTTGCCATGTTGCCATCAATGACAACATGTTGAAACCAACCAATTGAGTGTCAATTTCCAACAATCTCCCCCTTTGGCATTGATGGCAACACTCATGTGAAAAATGATCATGGTTTCCATCTATCGATTTCATCCTGAGCCTGCTCCCTCTAAGCTGAATATCCATTTGTGATCATGAAAAAAATACTCCATATCTCCTGATGCCAAGAATATATTTTTCACCTATACTCCCCCTTTGACATCAATGCCAAAAAATACCAAAGAATACCAAAAACTAGGACAATGAATGAAAGACTATACAATGAATATCCCAAAATACCTTACCAAAGTTGAATATATTTCAAAATTTCCAGATAGGCCTTCTCCAAAATCTCTTGATAAGTATCCCAACTCGATTTCAAAGTGTCAGAAATAGATACAAGTCCATTTAGCATATGGGCATATGACTCTTTCTCATTTGGTTTTGTCGGTGTGGGCTTACCAACTACATCAATACACTCCTTCTTATGTACACTAAGTGAATCCAATTGGGGACTCACCAATCCTCTAAGAACTCTGTCTCTCCTTATGATTTTATCTTTTTCCCTCTCAAGAGCTAAAATTTGGGCTTCCAAAACCAAAACTGACCATCAATAGATGTAGTCAATTAATGTGAACCATCAAAAGAATTGACTATACCTACAATCTCCTCCTGAATATCCTTAATCCTTTTGTTTGTCTCTACAATAAGTAAACCCATGTTACAACATACTCTATAAATATGAGTACATTGTCTCAAAGCATTATCAATCAACTTCAACTTATCATTAATCTCCTTCTTCTCTAACTCAATCATCTGATCAAATGTTTCTCTCTTTGTTTATGTAAACCTCTCTAGTTCCTGTCAGCTTGATATATGTTGTAAAGACTGAAAGTCCTTTGAAATGTGTTATGTGATTACTTTAAGCTTGTCGAATGGGCTCACTTCTTTGTCAAATTTGCACTCTGGGACAAGTGTATGCAAAACAGTGATAGATTGATAAATAACTCCTTTATCCATAGATCCTTCCTTCATCATTTTCTGTGCAGCCATCATCATGAGCTCAGTAGAACTCATCTCTGTTATGCTTTTCTATTCAACCTGTAAGGTGTCAATTGACAACAATGATGGGCTCACTACCGGTTCTTTTATGGATTCCTCTTTCTTCTCTGATGGTTTAAATTTTATAGCTTCCCCACTTGCATCAGTGGCTTCACCACTTGGTGCAGTATCAGTAACTATCAGTTCCTCCTTACGAACAATGTCTTCATCCTGTACATTCTTATCCGAAGGACTATTATTCTCAACATTAGTAACATGTACACTTGCAACCTTTACACTCTTCGATTCTATCAGTATCTCAACATTTTCCTATACATTAGTTTCTATTGGGGGCTCTATATCCAATATCTTAATATTTTTCAAAATTGAGGGTGAAGTACCCACAATACCTTTACCTTTCCCTTCAACTGGGATATCTGTATTATCTATTTTAGGTTCCGGTGAAGTATAAAAACCATGGTTTGCTGAAAATAATTGAACCCATACCTTCTGGGTCTCCTTGACTATATCATTAACCCTACCTAACATAAGACTTACTATAGTGTATTTGTTGTGAAAGATCTTTCTATCTGCAACCAAAAGTGTCCTATCCATCTCCTCTGGAGTAATAGAAACACAAATAGATAACAACTCTTAAATCTTTATATTCCTGTCCTCCTTCATTGTTGATACTCAGGCTTAATCTTTCCATAATTTCCCATTAATTCTCTCATGTGCATTCACTTAATATCACTCATTCCCAAATCCTCAATATGACAGTGAATGTAAGATCTGACGTCTTCAACATACATGACTCCTTCCCGGACATGGGCAAAAGCACCAACCAAATCATCGAGGGTAGCAATATGTGGATATCGCTTGAAAATTTGCCTAGGATTGTCCTTGACCTCAACTATAGTGGGATTTACAATAAACATAGGTACAAAGGATGATTCTACTTCCATGATGAAACATAAATACTTGTGAATAGTTACCAATGAAACCCCTAAAGAACTCTTCCGATCATTGGTGAAATCACTCAAGAAGATATCGATCGCACTGAATTGCCTTAGACTTCCTTTGAATCACTTTGAATGCAAAGTGATCAGAAATAAAGTGAATTCATCCTTTTAACCTCTAAGAAACACCTAATCCGTTATTGATATGAATGACTTCCAGTGGAAGATACTGGATCTTGATCAAACATCTCCATGTCGGATAAGCATCTCCAATGTCTAGAACATCTTCAAGAACCTCTTCCCAAGGCATAAGCAGTGTCTTCATGAATTTTTCCTACCCCTAAGGTATTTGCCTCAGTTATTGGATGAGCTTCCTATCGGTGCAGGAGCAACCTCCTCTTTCGGTTGAGTAATTGGTCATTTCCATCTATTGATTGTTCTTCTGACTTCCTGACCCATCTTTTGGTATGATCTTGTCGAATGTCATTAACCTTCTCTTTCCCTTTCTCATTTGATACATCATTACCAACCAGTGGATTTCTACATCTACAGAACTTAGCATTATGTCCAACTTCATTGCATGCATAACATGTAACATTGTTCTTTTGAATCGCTTTGCTAAAACTGGTGTAATTTCTTGACCTGCATTGATTAGACATATGTCCAAATTTTCCACATGCATAATATTTAACATTCATTCTGCAATCTTCTTTCTTATGATCATACTTATTGCATTTAGAACATTGACTGGGAACAGAATCAGGGTTCTGATTTGCTCTATTTATACATTGCCTAGCCATGTGACCAAATTTATTATAAACAAAGCATCTACCATTAAATTTATAAGCATTAAAATGCCTTACCGGTGCCTTAGGGTTTTGATCTTCATTTGTAGTACCGAAACTCTGACCTTGTTCAAATCTAAGTCCACTGGAATCTCCATTCCACATTTGACTTTTCAATAACTCATCAAGTTGTGTTGAACTAATCTTGATTTTTTCTTTATACTCACTTGCAATAGTTAGATCATCTCCCAGACTTATCATTTGTCTCTCAAGCTCTTATTCATTACTCTAGGATTGCATTAAATTAGTTCTCAACATATCACTCATGAACCAACCTTCCACATTCCTCAAAAAAAATTTCAAAGATACAACAAGATTTTCTTCGTCTTTCTTCCATTATTTGATCTCCTCAGAAATCCTCATAGTTATAGCTTGCATTTCATTCATCATGACCATGTTCTCCTGACTCAGCTTCATACATCTCTCATTAAGGGCATTTTTATCATCATTATCCTTATTCTATAAAATTTCCTTCCTCCTAGCTTGAACAAATGATAGGAAAAGAATGAATTCCTAAGCAAAATTTAATTCATCTTGTAACTTCAAGTTCTTCAACCTTTCAGCATCATAATCTTCAAGTGCTACCTCAAGTTGCTTCTCCAAACTCATATCCATGGATTCCAGATTCAAGATCTTCCTTGAGCTGTTAAGCTTCCTCCAAGGCACAAGGCTCTGATACCAATTGTTAGAATTCAAGAACACTAAGAGGGGGCATGAACCAATGTTCTATCAGAATGATCTATTTTAACCTTATTAAATATGCATTCACTAACCGGTATACCGGTACATATAAGATTGAAAGAACTAAAGCAACCAATAAGCCAATCACACAAATTAATACCATAACACAGAGAATTATATGTGGAAAACCTCAAAGAGGAAAAACCATGGTGGGATTTGTGACCCACAATATCAATCCACTGGCCATATGAAAATATATTACAAAATATAGGGGCCTGCACTTGCAGAAAGGCTTAAAGCCTAAAGCACACTCCTCAATCACAAAAGGAGTCTCACTGACTACATACAAATCCAGACTACAATCTAAAGAAATGATTGAACTAAAATGATAGCATCTTCTATGCTTGAATATAGTTCTGGTTAATCTCTATTTGTTCTGGTCTGAAACCCTAAACCCTTACCAGAATACCCACTTACATAAATGTCCTCACATACATGATCTCTCTCATATATTTTGCATCTCCACTACATTCCATAACCTTACATATCCATATCCTTTTTTTTCTTCTTACAAAATGATCTAATTAACTGACCTATATACCCCTTTTAGAATCCATCATGCCTTATGTCATCTTACAAAGATAATTACAATATGAATATACATGTCGGCTCAATAACATAAATACATGAATATCAAAAACAATTGCCAATGTCAGATCTCCTAAATGATGTCAGCCTCCAATATCGATAACCTAAATATAAATCATGTCAGTCTGCAATGTTGGTAACCAAAGAATTCCTTCCAATTGGTGAAGATACCTACCAGTGCCAGTGCCAATGCTGATGAAGTATCTGTCGGTACACTACTAAACCAAAATATGAAGCTAGAACATGTTACCATGTTTCCATCAATGACAACATATTGAAACCAACCAATTGAGTGTCAATTGTCAACAGTTGTTCACATCATTTGACCGATGATAAAAACAAACTTATGAGAATGGAAAGGTATGATGGTGGAATAGTTATATTTGGAGATGACAAAGCCTATGTAATCCATGGGAGAGGTTCTATTTCTTTTAATGGTAAGTATAACATTGATGATGTCTTGTATGTTAAAGGTTTGAACTATAATCTTTTGAGTGTTGGATAGATGGTTGATAAAGGCTATGATCTACAAATTAAGGATGGTAAATGCAGAATCTTAAATGCCTCCAGTATAGAGATTGCATCTTGGACTAAGACTGAAGCTAACATTTTTTATTTGAATTCTAGTGAGAAGATGTTTAATTGTTAAAATATATGAGAGTTGGTTGTGGCATAGGATAATGTGTCATGTAAATTTTGATTCAATGATTAAGATTTGTTCTACACATTTTGTTAGAGATCTTCCTAAGATCGTTAAGCTTGCTAATCTGATATGTAAAAAATGTCATTTGGGTAAGCAAACAAGGATTTCTTTCAAGAGGAAATGGTATACATCTAATGGATTGATAGATCTTGTGCATACTGACCTATGTGGACCTACACATGTTATAAG